>NC_041383.1:644127465-644177637 GCF_002162155.2 Triticum dicoccoides | reverse complement strand
TACAGCCCAGCGCTCGCCTAAGTTTCTAAAATCCTGCTGAGTGGAGATCAAACCTCCCACTCGGGGGCTTAGCTGCAACCCAGCGCTCGCCTAAGTTTCTAAATTCCTGCCGAGTGGAGAGCAAACCTCCCACTCGGGGGCTTAGCTGTAGCTCAGTGCTCGCCTAAGTTTCTAAATTCCTACCGAGTGGAGAGCAAACCTCCTACTCGAGGGCATAGCTGCAGCTCAGTGCTCGCCTAAGTTTCTAAAATCCTTCCAAGTGGAGAACAAGTTTCTCACTCGGAGGCTTGGTTGCAACCAAGCACTCACCCAAACATAACGAGCACAAGTCAACTGCAATTTGTGCTTCACTCCTACCTGCAAAAGAGCATTTCAGATGCTAGCATATATTCCAACCCAAAGAAGATGGCTATCCGAAAGAAGCAAACGTATTTCAACGGCAAGTTCGGATAACGTCCTACGGACCCAGAAGTGCTCAGGCATCAAGCCTGTTAAAGTTTGGCGGTTGCAAAAATCACTCGGCATTCCGAGGCAAATTCAAATCATCAAGCATAGAAGTTTTTTACCCCTCCTGCGGAGGGCTGGAAGGCGCAACAAACTCGTCCAGGTCGATCCCATCTGTGATCCGAGTGGCAGCCGCGATGAAGGTCTCCATGAAAGAACGGAAGTCATGCTTCCTAGTATTGGCCACCTTGAGAGACACCAGCTTGTCCTCTCTCGCTTCTTTGCAGTGGACGCGGACCAAGGACAGAGCGACGTCAGCACCGCACCGGGCAGAAGACTTTTTCCACTCTTGCACTCGACTCGGAATCTTGTTCAGTCGAGTCATCAGCGACTCAAGGTCGTTCTGAAGCGTTTCTTCTGGCCAGAGTGATGTGTCGATGCGCGATATAGCGGCCTTGAGTCTTGCAAGGTAATCGACCACTGCAGCAATGCGGGACTCGAGGCGGAGCACGTTCATAGCAGTTTCATCCTTCACCAGAGAATTGATGGGATCCAAGCCAGTCTCCACTCGACTAGTCTCCTCTTCAAAGTTTTGGCAGAACTCTGTGGACATGATTCAAGAATAAGCTAACGCCCCTATAGCAAGTCAGTAACTACCAATCAGAGATAAGAGGTTACCTTCGAGCATGAGGAACAGCTTTTTGGCGAGTCCTCCCAGATAAAGCTCCAAGTCATTCTTCTTTCCTGCCAGTTCACCAGCTTTGTCGTCCAGGACCATATTGGCATTCCTCAGTTGAGTGACTTCTTGGTTGGCCACGTCAAGAGCAGCTTTCAGACTAGTGTTTTCTTCTTCAAGTTTGTTGACGAAAGCCAACTTCTCTTCTGCAAGCCTAGTCTTGTCTGCAGCCATTTTCTGCGCCTCGGCAAGGTCAAGGTCCTTCTTCTTCAGAGCATCCCTCAGTTTTTCTGCGAAAATCACAATAAGATCAGATTCGGAGACAGGCAAGAAGCGAGGACAGTCGTCAAGATTCTCACCAAACATACCTTTTGCCTCCTCCTTCGCCTTCGTGAAGTTCTCTTGGAAAAGATTTTGGTCAAGCTCAAGTTGGATATACTTGTTCTCCAATTCGGTATAACGAGAAACAAGGTCACAAGATTTCTGCGAAAGTTCAGTCGACAAACATCAACGGCAGATCACTTCCGAGTGAATAAAGGAAAAACCGTACTATTTCTAAGACTACAGATGAATCTAAACATTCAACTGTAGTCTCGGGGACTACACCCAGTGGGTGCACTCAGCGTGGCCCCACTAGTTCTATCAGCTAGACTCAGAGTCGATCAGTCGACCAGAAGTAGTTAACTGTTAAAAAAATAAAAATTCAGACCATAGCCGATTGCCAGCAATCGACCACGGTCTCGGGGACTACACCCAGTGGGTGCACTCAGCGTGCCCCCACCAGTTTCATTGTTCCACTCGACCATGGTCGAGTAGAACAAGTAAAGTGAAAAATCTCAAGACACAAAGACTATAGTCGACTGCCAGCAGTCCACTGTAGAATTGACACACCCAGTGGGTGCATGACAAATATCAAGATTTCCAGTCGGTGTTCAACTAACCTGGACATTGCTCTGGAGAGCTGAGCTCGCGTCATAAGCTCCTTGGCTGGCGGTTCGGATCGCCTTCACCTGCTCCATCATAATCCCGGCCTGACGTATGGCTTCCTTGGCAGCGCTTGCTTGGTCCTCCGGGACGTGGTAGGTGGAGAAGAGAGAAGGCGGGTCAGCACTCGACGACGAAGGGCGGGCAACCGTCAACGGCTCCGCAAAGGACACGGTAGCCCGCGCAACATTGCTCCCCTTGGGAATCTATGGTCCAGGTGCCGACGTAACCTGCGCACCCTTGCCAACAGTCGCCTTCCTGCTCCTCCTCTGCCTCGGCGGCGCTTCGTCGTCATCGTCAGGAAGATTGATGACAATGTTAGGCGGAGCTGCAGAAGAAGTTCAAAATCAAAAATAAAGATTCAATCGACCGGAAGCGAAACCGTGCAGATCGTACCAGGCTGAGAAGTCGCAGCATCTTCCATTTCCTGATCCTCATGCCTGGCTGAAGTCTCAGAAGTAGAAGCACTGCGATTTGCAAATATCAGTCGGTCAGCGATTGAATCGACCAAGAATGGAAAATATGAGTTATGACCGTTACCCAGAGACAGTCGGAATCTCCATCCTCATCTTCGGTAGGGCTTTCGCCGGTTTTGACGGGGCCGCTCGAGGTTGCTTCGACGCCTTTTCAGTCGGCGCCGGTGAAGTTGTCCGAGGACGTTTCGTCGACTGCCCAGCAGGCGCGACTCCCTTGCCACGATCAGCCGCAGGGTCGTGGGCGAGCTTGGACCTCCTTTCAGAACGAGGAGGCGCAACTTCCTCCTCCTCTTCCTCCTCCTCTTCTTCTTTGTTAGAACCTGCGTCTTCCTCACCCTCATCGGCGTCCGACTCCCACTCCTCTTGACTTTCGCCTCCGCTTCCTTCCTCCTCTTCGGCCTATTCCTGCGCCCCATTGGGCATTGAGTACAACTCAGTGGTTTCCTGAAAGAAAGCAAGCAAGACAAAGGTCAATCGACTGATTTACGACGAAACAGAATAGATGGAGCAGTCGGAGGAAAATAGTCGTACCTTATCCACCTCATAAGATTGGTCGAGTGGAACGATCCTCCTAGCTCCACGAGGGTTGTCCTTGTTCCCCGTGATGGCAGTCATCAACCTCTCCAATGTAGCATCGTCGACTTCCTCTGGGTGGACCCGACTGGTGTCTTCAGTACCAGAATACAGCCACATCGGGTGGCCCCGGTACTGGAGTGGTTGGATGGCCGTCGAAGGAAAACCTCCAGAAGGTCCATGCCGGTCACGCCGTCACGAATCAACTGAACTACTCGCTCCATCAACATTTTCACCTGAGCCTTCTCCTCCGGAACTACTTTCAGAGAGGAGGGCTTGTTCACTCGACTCATAGAGAAGGGAGGGAGCCCGGTCGACTGCCTTGGCGTCGGCCGGTCTTGGCAGTAGAACCAGGTCGACTGCCACCCTCTGACCGACTCGGGAAGGGTCATAGCAGGGAAAGCGCTCTTACTCCTCATTTGGACCCCGAGACCCCCACACATCTGGATCACCTGGGTTCTGGCCTTTTTCACCATCTGGGAAGGGCAAATGAATATATGTTTGAAGAGGCCCCAATGCGGCCGACAACCCAAGAAATTCTCACACAAAGATACAAAGGCGGAGAGGTAGGCGATGGAATTTGGAGTAAAATGGTGGAGCTGAGCTCCGAAGAAATTCAGAAATCCTCGGAAGAAAAGATGCGGCGGCAGAGAAAACCCTCGATCTACATGGGTCGCCAAGAGGACGCACTCACCCTCCTGAGGTTGCGGTTGCCACTCCGCTCCCGGAAGCCTCGCTGCTCCATGCTCGATCAGCCCCTCATTGGCTAGGTCATCGAGGTCCTTCTGGGTGATGGTCGAGCGGATCCAATCCCCTTGGATCCAACCCTACGGCAGGCGAGACTGCGAAGAGGATCCACCCCGACTGGGCGCTCTCCCCTTCGCTTGCGCCGTCGCCTTCTTCGCCTGATCCAAAGCCACCATCTTCTCCTTCACCATTGTCGCCGACGAAGCTGGAACGGAGCGGCGATGCTGGGCAGTTGGCGAGCGCAGCAGATGAATCTGGAGACGAGGGAGGAGAAAATGAGGAGGCACTATTCGGAAAACCTCCGCCTGGTTCCTTATATGGGGTCACTTCCGAGTGGTTGACGGGTAGGCCCAGGCAATCCTGTCAAATCCCGAAACAGTCGCGCACGCGATACGTGGTGAAAAAGGCGGCACGGGAATCGAGGCGTCCCTGCCTTATCCCATCCGAGTACCGCAGTCTTTTCCACTTCACGTGCTTCCCAAAATTCGGATCCCACTAAATCCAGTAACCACAGGGCAACTTGTCAGACGGAAGATCTCCTGCGATCCGTCGCTCAGAAATCTCCAAGTTCATAAAGTTCACTCGATAGATATAAAGAATGGATCAAGGCGACTGAACGAAAGTTGACACCCTCACTTGAAAGTCATTGATCCAGAGCAAAAACACCTTTACAGTACCATAAAGCAGGTCGGAAAGATTGCCAACTCCATTCTCACTCAAACCTCGATCCATTCGGGGGCTACTGATGAAGTCATGTACCTTGGGTAGGGTTACGGACCTGTCCAAGGTACCCTCCCCAAGGACATCTCTTAGAAGAAGCCGTCTTCAGTCGACCAAGAGGGATTCCACTCGACCATCTTGAAGACACTCGACGAACCTGAAGAAACTCGACCATGAAGACTCACTCGACCATCAGGAGCTCAAGATCTACTCTGTATCCAAACGGTTTGTAACTAAGTAGTCTTTATGGGCATGATGACACTTTATGTAAGGCGTTACCAGTAACGTCTGGCCTTAATGTACTTTAACCCTCCTCTACGTGGGCTAGCTGGGGTCCTGGCGTCCTCTATATAAGCCACCCCCTCCACTGGTAGAAGGGTTCGCACCCCTGTACCTTTTCACACACATAATCCAGTCGACCGCCTCCGGGCTCCGAGACGTAGGGCTATTACTTCCTCCGAGAAGGGCCTGAACGCGTAAAACACTCGTGTGTACAACTGCTCCATAGCTAGGATCTTGCCTCTCCACACCTACCCCCCATTCTACTGTCGGACTTAGAATCACGACAGTCTGCTCGCACACCTCCCTGACAGCCGGCGCAGCGGTCTGCTCGCATGCCTCCTGTTGACTCACACGCTTGCTGGGACGGCACCTGCCGATGAGAAGCGGGGACTCGTGGCGGCACGTAAATGCCCATGGTTTCAATAGTGAAAGCATTCACCTTAACGTGACAGGTCTTTGTTCCAAAATACCTTGACTCTTCATTTGTGCAACTTGTCATAAGCAGCTTGTCTCGAATTGAAGAAAAAACTTACGAAGTAATATTTGTGCCATATCACGTGACCATGCTCAGTTTCAAGAATTTATGCTCACTTTTGGATTTTCTGAAATTTAAGATACAGGATTCGAAACAATATCATAACCTGCATCATGCAATAAATTTTCAAGCCGTACATCTGTCCTGTTGTATTTCTTAAGAATGGATTTGGTCAAACATTTTGCTTAGTTAAACCTCCTTTCCGGTTTATAGGGCTCAATTCAAAAATCTCACCAACCAAGGTAGATGGTGAGTGGTGGAACAATTGTTGTAGTTTGCAAAACCACTCAATTAATGCGCTTGTTTTCCTCAAAAATTGTGTTTACGAATGCATTAGTTGCAATGCATGCATGCATAAAGTACATGCATTGGTCAATTTTCTCTTAATTCTTGCATGTAATGATTTATTGCACCTTGAAATCTGAACATGTGATGGAGAACAACCAAATTGAGACTTATAAAATGGGAAAACTAAAATTTTGAGATAATCCCTATAAACCGTAAAAGGATAATCCCTGCATACCTGTGAATTGCCTGATATATTAACTCAAGTACTAGGCTCGAACAAACGGGCTCAATTCTATGCTCATCCTGGTGTAGTAGTAGTAGTAGTACTAGGCAATGCAGTTGACGGGTGACCTTGACGAGTGGCGACCGAGGGAATTGAACCGTGCTCGACATGGTAGGTAACGTTGTCTAGTTACTAAAGCATCCCTCGGTTGTTCATCGGTAGTCATTATGGACCGGGGACATGAGGGGAATTTCCTAGGGCTGGAATTCTGGTCGCCAGATATTTTGACTTGAAATGCTGAGGCTCGACTGGTTGGGGTTGCCTAATGTGCATACCACGCACGCCACCCAAGGACACGAGCACGTTTTTTTAGGATCAACACGAGCCAAGGTCTGGCTGGTACGCCGTTGGGTCCTACCATTCGAGAATAGGAAAGGAACCTTTTAAATTGCCGAACGAATCTATGTGTATTACAATACCCGTATTTTCCTTGCAAATACTAATCTCAACGTGGTAATTGATTTATGATGAGTTGTTGAATTAGAGTGAGTTTGTGATATAGTGATCTCAACGTGGATTTCACATTTCATGGTATCCCTAGTAAGTTTTCCAATGCAAATTCAAATTTAAAAGATGAACAATATGGAGGTGAGAAAACTTTGTATGTATCAAGCATATGACCACACACACACACACACACACACACACACACGCACAGAGACACACACGCACGAACACAACAACAATCCAATAAGTATAGTGCATCTATTTTTTCCAACCCATGCATGTATGACACGAATTAAAAAATACTCCTTCTATTCCTAAATATTAGTCTTTTAGAGAGTTCAACAAGTGACTACATACGGAGCAAAATGAGTGAATCTAGACTCTAAAATATGTCTATATACATACGCATGTGCCAGTCCATTTGAAGCCTCTAAAAAGACTAATATTTAGGAACGAAGGGAGTAAAATGTAAGACATCGATGGTCCTCAGTTCAATATTTAAAATGAACATGAAACTGAAACATGAATATTAAGTCTAGTACTACAGTACATGCAAATGTTGTGTTTAGGAGGAGGTATGATTGTCGGGGGTCAACCCCTCGACCTTAGATAAAATTGTGGAGCTCTGTTTAGGGTTGTTTAGATTATATTTGTCCCCACCCTCCCAACCATCGATTGTTTGTGCACGCCCCACCCCTCCTCCCTGGGAGAATATCATGTTCCCCCACACCTTAGATGCTATATGCCGATACGAGTTGCTTGGAGCTTGTAGATCTGAGATATGGCAGCTCACATGATGTGTCTTAATTTTTTGCAGGAAACCTTGATGAGTTTGAGAATTGCACACAATTTGTACAAAAACTACTTAGATGCCCTTTGATCCCATATCCAACGACCTCGAAGCTCGTATCACCGTAGCATCTAAGATGAAGGAGGACATCATATTCTCCTGTATGTAAGAATATCATGTGCTACCACACCTTAGATGCTTTGGTGATACAAGCTCTTCGGAGGCGTTGGATTTGTGACCCAACACCTCCTCGGTGGTTCGAATGTTTTTTTGCAGATAAGCCCCAAAAGAGTTCGGCCACTGCTTACAAGCACAAAGACTGCTCAGATGCCATTGGATCTCAGATCAAACGACCTCCAAGCTCGTATCACCGTAGCATCCAAGCCACGATAGCACCTTATGTTTTCTCGCACGGGAGAGTATGAGGTGATCCCGCACCATAGATTCTATGGTGATACGAGTTCACTGAGATCTAACGGCCCACAGTAGGAGGTTTGAATGTTTTTGCAATATAAGGCTGATAGAGTTTGGGAAATGCGCAGAAAGTACAAGTACTATGCATGTGCCATCTGGTCACTGATCATACGACCTAGATGCTCATATCACCGTAGCGGGTAATTAAGCTACAGGGAGCACCTAATATGAGCACCGGGGAGCCGTTGGATCGATGATGCAGCGGCACACACGAGGCCTGAATGTTTTTTTGCAAAAAAAACCTTTGGAGAGTTTGGAAATTGCGCATAATCACAAAGACTACTCCCAAGCCATTGGATCTCACTTCCAATGGTGTAAAAACTCGTATCACCATAGTATCTAAGCTGCGGGGTGGATGTGATATTCTATGCCGCTATCATTCTTGTTCGTAAACTTGAAAAATACATGTAACTCGTGCCATTACTTGTCCTACCGCGCGAAGTGTTTGTTCAAAAAAAACATCCTACACTGAAATATCGGAACAACACACAGGGGTCCCACTTGTCATTAATCAAATTTGGACCTAAAACTAACAAATCTGAAAGATGAGATTCGAACTGGCAACCTAGACTACAAAGCGTAAGTCGATAGCCTGAAAAAACGAACGGTTGTTGGCTTTGTCCCATAACTTTATTTTATATAGTACTTGCGTTGAGTAGAGTAGAGGGAGTGCCTCGTCAACATGTGTATGACCGTTGTCTCACTTACTGGTGGGTCCCAGGTCTACGATCTCAATCTCTCTTCTCTCCATCGTCTAACCCTTGCACAGGCACACACGAAGAGCGGCGCTAGCTTGCCGTGGTGTTATTACAACTAAAAAAAGCTTGGAAAATAGAAGAATCGCCTAGAACAAGAGACGTTGTGGCTGGTCGAGACAGAGCTAACCGTGCCACATTTGCATGATGAAGCTGTGTGGCTAGTGGGGTGTTTTCGACCGACTGGCTAGGTCCCGAGGTCGAACCATAGGTACTACGTCTGATACAGTATATTTTTACACGCACATTTTTCCTCCGTGCCGAGACGTGGCACACCCTACCGCGTGGTTTTCGGGTCCTCCCGGGTTGTGCACGCATATATTCTTCCTGACGTGGGACGCCCTACCGCGCGTTTTCTGGGTCCTCCTTAGTCGTAGCACCGAAGCAAGTAAATGAGTCGTCAAATCACGAAAGACCACCTTTCTCGCCGAGTACATCAGTGAAGCACGGTGGCTAGCTAGTTGGGCTAGTTCGACCGATTAGCTAGGTCGCCGCCACATTTGTTTTTTCACCCCTTTTTTATCTACTTGCCGGCAGGTAAATTTAAATATCCACCGCGGAGTTGCTCTGGTGTTTGGGTGCCGCAGGATTTTTAATTTTTTGATTGACGGGAGCAGGCGCGACAGGATTTTTAATTTTTTGATTGACAGGAGCAGGCGCGGCAGCAATTAGTCACGATGACTCCGCTTGTAAAAACCCACTGCTCCCTGATGTGAGAAGTCGTCGACTGGTGTTTTACCGTGGTGAAAACCAAAAGATTCCCTGCTCCTCGGCTGGCTCTCTTCGCCTTCCCGTAGATTGCATTGCCTTTCAGCCGCTTCGCCCCCTTTGCTTCCTCTCCCCATTGCTTCTACCTAGTGCCATGGCGGCGCAGCAGATCACGGACTCTGAGGTGAGGCACCTGACACAGGAGCTCCATGCCAAGGATGCGAAGCTCAGGGCCAAGGATGTGGAGCTCCATGAGCTCAAGGAGGAGAGGAGTGCCATGCTCCTCCGTTATGTGCGGGAGTTCACGGAGCTTCAAAAGCGAAGGCGTCCACCACAAAGATGCTCGAGGCGTCAGCGGCGTTGCTGCAGAAAGCGAGAGATATGATAGGCCATCACGGGAGCCGACTAGAGCGCGAGCGGGCCAATCGTGATGAGGTCCAGGATCGCCTCAGCCACTTGGTGAACCAAGTTGCCACGCACGTGTTGCGGCTGCGCGATGCCTACTGTCGTGCCAGCGTGACGATGCCGGTCGCCGGGCTAAACCCGTTCGACCACCCAGTCGACTTCAACGAGCTGCGGCTTCCTGACCTGGTGTCCTTCTTCACCTATATCTCCGAGGAGCTGAGCCGTCTCCGCGCGATGGTGGGGGCTGAGCTGGACAAGGAGGGGTTGCGGGCTGCCGTCGCCGTTGCCGGGCGAATCCTTTCAGGGCTCCGTCACCGGAATCCATTCGTGCCATTGCATGCCGTCTTTGACGATCTTGCTCCCGTCGACCGGGAGCAGGCTCTGCGGGCGGTTGCACCCTGCATCACCAACGTCGTGCGCTTCGAGAAGCAGAGGGACTTCGATGGTGTTTATGCACCCTCTGCATGGGCATGTCCATGTCTCGGTGCAACATGACCGTTGGATCAAGCTCAGACGGTGCAGATCAGTCACTGTAGCACAAAGCGTGTGGGTGTGTTTGGTTGCATTCTCATCTCAATATAGTTGTTTCCTCTTCGTGTATTTTTGTCAACCTAAAAGTGTGGACTCATGCACCCTTCATTGTTCATGCACTCTGCCAAACACCCAAAAGTGGGTCGAGAAGGGAACTTTTGCTCCCATCCCGTGCACCCTTCATACACCCTGTCTAACACTATAGGATGTGCTTCATATGGTTCATGTTTCGTGGAGTACTGTAGCACCGTACTCTCTGTGCGCTGTCGACCTAGTTCTGTTAACATTGATCTTACCATTCATTCTCGACTGGACAATCGAAAAAGCGGTACTATGTTACATATAGGAGTAGTTGACATGCGCACAACATCATTTGTTATCGTCATATCTTACTACACTAGCAACAAGATTGTGTAGTACTGACATATGAACCACTGCACATGCCTATTAGTAGGAGCACTGTGTATGTTCAAGTGGCTGCCGTGTTTCGCATTCCTCCATCGTAAGAGTGGAAATGCTTTTTGTAATCATTTTTTCTTCAGAATGAAAAACAGTGGACACGCTCTACCGTGCGGATCCTCCTCCAGCCATGCACTAAATTACTCACTTTCACCGACATGTGGGATAGCCAGCACCTGGGTCCACCAGCCATGCACTAAATTACTCCGTAGTAGAGTGATGGTAGACTACCCCGATCGAGCCGCCGCAGTAATGCCTAATGAGCCGTCAAATCACAAAACCCCCTCCTTTCCAGCAGTAAGTTGGACGGATGAAGCAATCATCATTTCACTCTTCTCTCTCAGCTTCCTCTCTTGAAGAAAACCCCCACTCGCTTCACTTCTCCCTCATCTCATTCCTCCTTTCACTCTTCTCTCAGCTTCCTCTCTTGGATGGACGCCGGAGCACCGGCCGACGTGATGTCTATGGCTCTGGCCAAAACCGTCGAGGCTTATGGTATGAAGAAGTGCAAGCACCCTGCCGATGCTACCGCAGACAAGCTGAAAGCCATCGCCCTGTCCAAGCCCCCCTCTCCGGGATCCCTCATTAAGCAAGTCCAGGTAATGTCTCTTGTTGACGATCTTTTTCTCGATCTTGATCGTGTTTTTCATCTAACACGCAGTACTAGTACTCGTAGTACAGTACAACTTTCTGGGTGATCATGCATGTGATTTTAGTGTGCCAACTGATGGTTCTAAATTCCTCTTTTGACCAAAACATGCGAGAGGTTGACACTGATTTCTTATAGATTACTTTCAACTACTCCCTCTGTCCCAAATTTCTTGTCTTAGAGTTGTCTAGATACGGATGTATCAAGTCACATTTTAGTATTAGATACATCCGTATCTAGACAAATCTAAGACAATAATTTTGGGACGGAGGGAGTATTTTATGAACATCAATGCTACCTTTTAAGAGGGTATATTTGCCTCAGTAACTTGTGTTATGGATATTCATGTAATCCCTCTGCTCTTATGCCTTTGAAGACATGTTCTAGTGTCTTTGTTCACTCATTTCTGTGCATATACATAGTCATATATGGAGTATAATATCGAAAATCATCTTATATTTCTGAACGGAGGTAGTAATAAAATATGGTTTCTCTTTGAATTAGAACCAGGTGCGCGGTGGAGATGAAGTTCTCAAAGTCATGCCATGTGAACTGGAAGACCTGATGATGAGTTCTACTGTTGAACTATCCAGCTACTGTGTCCTTGTCACCACGTGTCCTGAACTAGTGTTTTCTTGTAGCATTGTTGTCAGGCGTGTTCTCGAGGCTGTACTTGACCACAACAATTTCCTAGCTGTGCCTTCAATTACGAAGGGTGTGGTTCTTGTAAAGCTTCCCAACAAATCTGATGTGGCATGTCTTCATCATCATGTTTATGAGTGGAAAGACCACTCTGTTAGGTTCTCCAAGATTGACAAGATGGTGATGGTGCATGTAGACATCTCACACGAAGTCCATGGCCTAGTCAGTTACGCGGGGTTCATCCTGTAGGTCGGCGGCAAGAAATAGTCTGCAAAGTTTAGTTAGTGCAACTTTGCTTGTCTGTAGTAAGTAATATTGTTCAGTACTTGATTTGTGTTTGTGAACCCTGTATTGTTTATTAGTACTGCCACTTTTGGTGTGTGGCCAGTCCTGAGAACGATATATGTTAATGTATGTCCACTCAATTCAGTTTGTACATTTTGAAGTATCCAGATCATATTTTTTGTGAGGACGGTTTATCAATTATGGTTACACTCCAATATCTGTATGCATTGCAGGGTTTATCGCATCCACCAGGATTTCCAGTCCCATGGATGTTCGGTCCATACGATTTGTCACGACCTTTGGACTGTCCTGCTTGTGGGAGTAGGCAGGGCCCCTGCATGCCACGCATAGTTGGACGATCAATCTTTTGTTTAGTACTTTAACATAGTGATTTCCTGGTAAGGATTCACTCATGTCACATCAAGTAAATCTTATTGATTTACTGTCTAAATCTTATTGATTTAATGTCATGTTTTCTTTCTTTTCCTACAATTTTATGATGCAGGTTTTGCCATGTGACATTCATCACAGAATAAACCGTTTGGTTTGCTCTACGATGGCTATTTTGCAGGTTTCACTTCTTATGTCGTGTTAGTAACGAAGGCATTGTCCATCACTTATATTACTGGAAAAAATTGGATCAGTCTGTTGTCTGAGTACAAGCTGAATCCCCATGATGAACTGCAGTTTGGTTTAACAAAAACGCCATAATTAGTCCTTCTCACGTTTAAAAGAAATGAAGAAAAAAATGGATCACGGTCACGGATCCTAGTCAAGTTAGAAAGCTGATCATAGCAGACCAGACACGATCGCCGCTGTCTCGCACAGATCGAGCACCGGCAGTTGCTCTAGCACTAACAGCGGCAGCAGCCCAGTCTGATCCACCTGAGGATTGGGCATCGACTGCGTCAGTGGATCAGCCTAATCTACCGAAGGATCGGGCATCGACACCGGCACCAGCTCTACAAGGAGCACCATCTCCGGCAGCAGCGGCTTCGGCACCTGCACCAACACTTGCACTTGCATTTGGTCTGGCCCGTAAGTTGCACCAGCAACAAACTGGGCTGCAGTTCGCACTTCATATACCAAAGTCCTTACAAAAACCGACATGTCCACCTTCTTGGTAAGAATTGGCCGCCCAAGTGCTTCGTTATTTTTTCTTTCCATGTTGTTTCACATGATTCACTATGTTGATCTAACTGTTTGGGTATGTATTCTTGCTTGCAAACAGAGAATTCCTAGAGCAACGAGGGAGTCGTTCAACAATCCGGGCGACCGCGGCCAAGTTTCTCTTACCCATGCGCAGCCTTGGTGTGAATGAACCTGCTCAATATACCGTAAGTACAAAGGATGGTCGCATGATGATTGATGCTAAAGGATGGTCAAGGTTCAAATCTAAATCATATCTTGCGGTAGGGGATGATGTCAAAATCGAAATTTCTCGGCATGGAGAGCTGGTCCAAATAAACTTTGAAATTCTTCAGTAGCAGCACACAACTGCCGAACTGATCTATCCTCCAAGAGATTTTGATGTAATAATCTGGCATGGTGACAAGTGTCCTGTGTGTATAAGTAGTACGACAGTATTATTTATCACATGGTATATCATTGATAGAATTGCAACTCTGATTGCTGGTTAGGAACTGTCGTTCGATTTCATTCCAACAGCTGTCGTGCTTTATTCAATTTTGTGTATTCGCCTTGCGACGGCATCTAAAACCAGTGCGGTACTGATCACTTGCAATATGAAAAGCGCTAAGGTAGAACACATGGGCCCCCAAACATGTAGGGTCGGCCTGCGGCCCAAAGTCCAGAACCGTGAGCCTATCTGAGTATTATATTCTCAGCTGAACCCCCATAAAAAAAGCTGAACCCCCATAATGCTTGTGCGTTGCAGAGGGAGTATATTTCTCAGCAAGGTGAGCCTGTGATATAAAAGATTAGTACATTTCTTTACAGAGGGAGTATCTCTCTGTCAAAAAATATATTTATGTGTAACTAGTTACTCCTGTCTTTCTACTTCCTTTCGCTGATATGTGGGGCAACCGACAACAGGGTCCACATGCCATATGCACAAATTAGAGTGCACAACTTCACAGTAGACACACCCCGGTCGTAGCGTCGTAGTAATGCCCAATGAGCCGTCAAATCACAACCCCCCCTTTCCTGCTTTAGCAGTAAGTTGGACGGACGAAGCGGCAATATTTCATTGGGCCTGAACCCCCTTCTCCCTCGTCTTCTTGTTCAGAGAAAACCCCCGCTCGGCGATTGCATAGGGTTTTCTCATGGAGAACCAGGTACGAATTCTTCATCCATCCCCGATAAATCCAAGTCCCTTGGTCGCAGGTAATCCAAGGATGGCAGCCGCCGCCGTTGATGCATTTTTCTTTGTACTGAATCTAGTGTGTTTCAGTTGCAGTGCCCAAATTGCGAGTACCCTATAGATTTCTGCGCCTTCGGCGAGATGCCACACTTGTTCCTTCTCATCCTATCACAGCATTTGGAAACACGCACAGTATGTTCCTAGAATCCTCTTCTCTATCCGGGAGGGTGGGTTTTTTTTGAACATGTTGTGTTCTCATATTATTTTTCCTGCAGTGTATTATTTGCTCTGCCAGAACAAATGTACTCAAGATGCTCGGCCTTGCCATAACTGAATACACTAGTTTAATGGTCACAGTGAAGACAATCCATGGATATTACTTCCGAGTTGGGTTCATGAACCAAGAAGATCGCTGCTTTTTTTATGGCCGAACTTGGATAAACTTTCTAAAGTGTTACGGACTAAAAGTTGGTGCACGAATGTTGATCGAAATAGCAGAACCTGGTCTCATCTTCACTGCGATCTTCCACCCCGACGTCGTTCCAATTGTTCATCCATGTTAGTTTTGTATCTGGTTCTTGCTTGTTGCCTCGATTACTTCTTAATCCACCTATTCTGTCTAACTAATCATAATTTAACTTTAGAAGTAGCAACGAATCTCTCACGAAGATGCTACTTCTAACTAATATTTTCTTATAATTTGTGGCACGTGTAGGTTTTTTCAGAGTTAAGCAGGCTGCTCGTTTGTTATTCTATAGTAACTCGGTTGTTACTGATGGCACTGAAGTTGACTGGGACGACACCCACATGTTCCTACACTTTATTGATCGTCTTGAGGTCCTTGTGGGGCGTTTCAATGATGGAAGGCCACGTGGGATATGTGTGCCACTGCTGCACTCGTTGAACAGGTCCAACTGTGTCGAGAAACTTATGGTATGAGCTGTTTTCTGTTATATATGTTGTTCATAAACTATTGCTTATACACAGTTTTATAGGTGTGATCTTCTTGAAACAGGAACTGCCGAGTTCTATTGTTCCTATACAGATGCCTGACCATGGTCGGGTCAGACTTGCGCTTGGTTACAACATGATGTTTATGTCGACCTACTCAATTCCCCTTGGAGGTGAAAAGATACTTATTCGTGGGTGGTCTCAAATAATGAAGGCCCGTCCATCTTGGAGAATAGGACAGAAGATTATGTTCATGCTTTTCCATGGCTCTAAAGCGAATATCCTGTTTATTGACCACGTTGCAAGATGAAGCCGCTTTCAGAAGGTTGTGGATGCGCGGGGTTGTGCCTGGGCCTTGTCCTGGGGCTTGGCGGCCTCACCCTTGGTTAACTGTAGGCAAAGTAGCACTGTTCGAGGCGTGCTTTGTACGGTTGAACCTGTATAAGTACTCATACTGCTTTCAACTTTGGTTGTTAAGTGCCCCTGCTGGTTTCAGTTAAGGTTGTTAAGTACTCCTGCTGCTTTTACAGTCTGTCGTGTTTCTTCAGTCATGTCTTCCTCCAGCCGCCAAAACCAAACCAGCGCTAGTGGGGCCGCCTGCTTCCGCCTCCCACGGCTGGCTGCGCCTCAGCGCACGCATCGCCGCCCCACCGTCTCCTAAATCGTTAACGCCGACGTCCTCCGTGCGCTTTGGTGCGCTCGTCGTGGCGCCGCCCTCTCGCGTTGTCAACATGGTCAACAAACAACAGGAATCGGCAGAAGTACGTGGAGAGGATGACAGTAGGGGCCCACCACGTCAGTGTATGGAAAAATAAAATGCTTCCTCCTACTGTTTTCCTGACATCTGGGACCCACGACATTGTGAGCGTATATAGTCAATAGACAAGAGAACAGCACAAGATCGGCTGACACCTAGGACGTAGCTACTCGAGCAGTATTTTTTTGTTTGGTATTGTTGAGACGGAGCAGGGTTTTAACTGGGTTGTGGCCCGTCTAGCCCAGGCTTATATTTTATGTTCACCATGTGACCAGCCCAGCTATTTTTTCTTTGTTAAAATGAGCCCAGTTTATTTTTTCTAAAGAATACCCAATCCAGGCCTACTTATTTTTCTACGCCCTGATGGGCTACAACTCTTTCAAGATGCCTGCAAATCTTGAAATTAATATGAAATGGGTTGTAAATATAAAAAACAGATGACAAATTGGCAATTACTTTATAATTTCTGATTTTTTCACATTTTCAGATTCCTATTTCACTCGGCATTAACCTAATTTAAATATATCTTCAAAGTACTTTAACTCTGGCTCGACATTTCGGTATTAAAAATAATTTGGAACCCACAGAAATATGCAAAATTGGCCCTGGCCAACCAAAAAAACGACTACAATAAATTGCATAAGAAGTTGCCATGAGCTATATGTAAATTATTAAAAAAAGGAGGGAGTGGTCTGACTTGTGAGCCTGTTTAGTTGACGCGTATGCAAGATTTTTTAGTTATTATATACTACGTCAACAAACGATTCTAGCAGACGTAACCGTTGGATGTCAATCCAACGGCCGTCGTGTTTCTTAAATCTCTGATCTTCTTGCTCCAGCCGCCAAAGCAGCGCCGGCGGGACCGCCTCCCGCCTCCCGTGGCCGGCTGTGCTGCCGCGCAGGCCTCAGCGCCCCCTACTACTCCCGCTGCTGGCCAGGGCATCCCTCTACTCACCCACACCCCCTGTTATTCTGCGGCGACGGCAGCCTCACACCGCAGCCGAACCGGTGAATCCTCATACTCCTCTCCGCGCGGGCCTCCACTGCCGCATCTTCCCCGGCTCCACGTCGTCCCCTTCCTAGGCCTCGCCGTCGTCCACTGCCGTGGTGCTCTCGGTGCGGCGTGGTCAATGTGGTCAACGACCGACTTCCATCGGAAGAGTACTGTACGTGGAGAGGCTGATAGCTGGGTCCATGGCAGCCACAAGGAAGTGCTTGCTTATTACGCGGAAAATAATTATTCCTCCACCTGACAGCAGGGACCCACCGGACGGGCCACCAGTATTTTGCGAAAAAAACGTTTCCCCCTAACTGCTGGGACCCACAGGACGGGCCACTGTATTTCGCGAAAAAAACGTTCTCCCCACTGTCAGCTCGGACCCATCGGAAGTGCCTCCTTATTACGCACAAAAAAATGAATACCCCCTGCTAGCTGGGACCAACCTTGGTGGGAGGATGACTTGTGGGCCTACTAAGTTGACTGGGATGGAGACCTTTGTCAACTATAGTCAATATATGAACGATTCTAGCTCCAGTGACCGTACGATGTCCATCCAACGGCCGTAGTGCTTCTTCAACCTCTGGTCTTCTTGCTCCAGCCACCCAAAGCAGCGCCGGTCATGCCGCCTGCTCCTGCCACCCGTGCCCGGCTGTGATGTCGCGGAGGCCTCACCGCCCCCTACTACTCCCACCGCTGGCCAGGCCATCCCTCTACGCACCGACACCCCCTGTTATTCTGCGGCGACGGCAGCCTCACACCGCAGCCGAACGAGTGAACCCTCATACTCTTCTACGCGTGGGCATCCACTGCCGCGTCTTCCCTGGCTCCGCCTCGTCCCCTTCCTAGGCCTCACCATCGTGCACCGCCCTGGTGCTCTCGGCGCGGCGTGGTTAATGTGGTCAAGGAATGGCTTCCATCGGACGTGGACTGTACGTGGAGAGGCTGACAGCTGGGTCCACGACCGTAGCAAGGAAGTGCCTCCTTATTACGCGCAAAATAATTATTCCTACACCTGATAGCAGGGACCCACCGGACGGGCCACCATATTTCATGAAAAAAAAGTTCCCCCCTGTCTGCTGGGACCCACCAGCTACATCTTCGCACGTAAGGAAGTGTGTCCAAAAAAAATGATTCGCCCCCTGATTGCTGGGACCCACCAGCTACATCTTCGCACGCAAGGAAATGCGTCCGGGCAAAAAAACGATTCATCCCGCTGACTGCTGGGACCCACCAGCTAAATCTTCGCACGCAAGGAAGTGCATCCGGGCAAAAAAAATGATTTGCCCCCCTGATTGCTGGGACCCACTAGCTACATCTTCGTAGGCAAGGAAGTGCCTGACAGTCGGGACCCACCTGGTCAAAGCGTACGTAGCATTGTCATTCTGGTCGCGGAAGTGTACGTACATACTGGTCGATGTAGAGGCGCACACGTGTCGTAGTTGAGGCGCGCACGTGTCATAGTAGAGGCGCGCACGTAGCATGTACACGTACATACAGCGGCGAGGGTGCAAGAAAGAAAATACGGCCACGTACGTACATACGGGCAGGGTCTCGAACGCCTACTCGCGCATACGTACATGGCTGGTTTGGAACGGAGAAACAGCGTCGTCGTCGTGTTCATGGGGAGCCAACCGGCTGGGTCGGAACAGAATGCATGGTCGTGTTCATCGGGAAGGCTTGGACGGAACAGGCGATGGAAACGAGGCCTGGCATACCGCACAAGGGAGGAAACGGACCTCCTACGTTCGAAACGGGGGTCCTGTTGACTGGGAGGGGTGTGGTGTACCGCAAAACAGACGAAACAGACTTGTGTTGGAGCGCTACGGTCGAAACGGGGGTCCTGTTCATCGGGAGGGGTGTGGCGTACCACAAAATGGATGAAACGGACTTGTGTTGGAGCGCTACGGTCGAAACGGGGGTCCTGTTCATTGGGAGTGGTGTGGCGTACCTCAAAACGGGACTCCATGGGATACTGTTCATCTCCACCGTCGACCTCCTCCAGCCTCCACGGGCTCCTGTTCATCCAGCCTCACCGCGCGCTACTCCACCGGCTACTGTTCAACCAACCCTCCACCGTCTACTGTTCATCCAGCCCTCCATCTTCTACTGTTCATCCAGCCCTCCACACCACGGGGTCCTGTTCAACCACCCCTCCACGGCCACCCCTCCACCATCTACTGTTCATCCAGCCCTCCACACCACGGGGTCCTGTTCATCCAGAGGCAACGCCACCACTCACTGTTCATCCACCCCCTCCCCCCCGCAACGCTCACTGTTCATCCAATCGATCGGCTTCAGTTAGCAGCAGTAGCAAAGGAATCGCTCCATCGGGTTCAGTTAACAGCCATCGATCGATCGCTCGGGTTCAGTAATGCGTAGCCTACAGTGCAATCGCTCAGGTTCAGTTAGAGCCCAACGCCTTGCTCGGGTTCAGTTAGAGCCAACGCCTCGCACACATGCACGCACGTGTACGAGAGAAACGTGCATCACTCGGCCCCCGACCTCCACCGTAACCGTCAACTCCCCGAAATTTTCCTCCCCCTCGCTTCTACCACGGTTTTTTCCGTCATGGACGGCCCAAAGAATGTCATGCAGCTGTGTCTCCGGCCCGCCCAGGACGAAAAGCCCATTTTCTGTCATGTTTTTTTGTCATAGAAGTAGGAGCCCACCACATCTATGATCATACCGGGTTTTGTCACAATTATCATCATAGAAGTGTCATATGTATGACAGAAAAAATTTCGTTCGGCCCAAAATGTCACGGATGTGTCTTTTTTTGTAGTGTAAGTAGTGTAGCTCCTTGCTTTGCGAGTACTTTGGATGAGTACTCACGGTTGCTTTGCTCCCTCTTTTCCCCCTTTATCCTCTTCTTCTCAGATGCCGCAACCAAACGTTGGAGCCCAGGAGCCAGACGCCACCGTCGACGACTCCTACTACACCGGAGGTGCCTACTACTACGTGCAGGCTGCTGACGACGACCAGGAGTAGTTTGGGAGGATCCCAGGCAGGAGGCATGCGCCTCTTCCGATCTGTATCCCAGTTTGTGCTAGCCTTCTTAAGGAAAACTTGTTTAACTTATGTCTGTACTCATATATTGTTGCTTCCGCTGACTCATTTATGTCGAGCACTTGTATTCGAGCCCTTGAGGCCCCTGGATTGTAATATGATGCTTGTATGATTTATTTTACTGTTAGAGTTGTGTTGTGATATCTTCCCATGAGTCCCTGATCTTGATCGTACATGTTTGCGTGCATGATTAGTGTACGATTGAATCGGGGGCGTCACATGCTTATAATCCATGGACTCAACATTAGTCATAAAGAACTCACATACTTATTGCAAAAATCTATTAGTTATCAAAAGTAAGTACTACGCACATGCTTTTAGGGGGATAGATTGGTAGGAAAAGACCATCGCTCGTCGCCGACCGCCACTCATAAGTAAGACTATGTCAGGACCCCGACTCGATGTCACATCGATCTAGCCGGTAACACCTCATATCACTTTGCGGCCTCACGCACGGTATCCCCACGGGTGTCGCCTTACCTTTGCCCGGGACCGTTTGCGCCTTTTGACTCACGTATATGATAGTGTCGCTAGCATCCATATGATAAAGAGCCCGGGCTGACATGACTAGTCGTAAACCCAAAGTGGCACAGACTTACAGGGACAGGCATCCATGACCCAGCTTCGAACGTGTCGGTCATCAGCAAGTGGGTCCGGACTGTAGCACTGGGCTAGCAGGACTCCGGTAAACCGGGCTGTAGCGGGCTAACAGGACTCCGGTACTCAAAGCGTGACATTTCCCCGAAGGGACAGACACAGGAACGAAGAAGGACACATGCCGGCCAGCCTAAGTGTTCCGGAGCAGTAGCAAGCTACCATGGCTCAGTGAAACACTAGGAGACATTTCCCGGTAAGAGAGGCTACTAAAGATAAACAACTAGATGGTCAGATCCCACACATACCAGGCATTTCAATAACATACACACAATATGCTCGATATGTGCAATACAACATGGCATCACAAAATGACTCTACGACTCAAGTAATTTATTCAATAGGCTCCGAGGAGCGAGATATTACAATCATGGGTCTCATGACCCAACAATCAGAGCATGCAAGTCAAAACACAAGCGGAAGCTATCATGTCTGAGTACAGACATCTATAAATGAAAAAGGCTGAGAAGCCTGACTATATATCAGATCCTGCCGAGGGCACAAGATCGTAGCTGAGGTAACAAGCTAAACGTCAAAGTCCACGCGAAACTACTAGTGAGACCGAAGTCTCTCTGCAAAACATAAAATAGGCAAACGTGAGTACAAATGTACCCAGCAAGACTTACATCAGATCTATCTACATATGCATCATTATCAACAAAGGGGTGGAGGGGTTTGACTGCAGCAAGCCAGCTTTGACTCGGTGGCTATCCTAAACTACGACTGCAAGCGACTCTTTTGAGGTGGCGCACACGAGTCCACATATTCACCAACCAATACACCACTATGGATCCGCTCCCGTCTCCCTACGAGAACGCCATCCATAGCACTCACGCTTATCTTGCGTATTTTAGAGTATCCACTTTCACTTGTCTATGAACTGATATAAGCAACCCAGAAGTCCTTTTCCGTGGACACGGCTATTCGAATAGATTAGGTTAACCCTGCAGGGGTGTACTTCTTCACACACGCTCTCACCACTTACCGCCGTTTACACGACATGTACTCGGCAACCTTCAAGCGGAAGCCCAACGTGGGTGTCGGCCATGGCCTGCCTAAACACTCAAGTCTCTAGTCCAGGTTTATCGCCTATTCGGGTTCCATCCATGAGGAGATCCGGCCGGAGTTTCGCTCACAGCCCCAAACGATGTGTACAGGGTTCCGTGACACCAAACGGGTGCCCGGTTTACCCGACCACGTGCCTGCCGCATCACAGCCCACCCCTACGGTAAGCGCTGTCCACGGCCTCCAGCATACTACAAACACCAGAAACTACTTGCAACTCCTGGACAGAGGACAAGGGTGATTAAGAAGCCGAGAGGGTCCATTGGTTTCGGGCCCAATGCGTGGTAGTAGCTGAATCATGGATCACAAACACAGAACTCAGTTCCTGAGGACGGCTGCAATGAGACAACCCACCATGTACTCCTACATGGCCTCTCACCGCTACCTTTACCAAATCGTGTTCACACACTTAGCTCACACACAGTAGGACATGTTCACACGCCTCTGATTCATCCCCGATGAATCAGTCCTGACTCAACTCTAAGCAGTAGCAGGCATGACAAACAAACATGAATGAGTAGGCACAACAGGGCTCAAACAACTCCTACTCATGCTAGTGGGTTTCATCTATTTACTGTGGAATGACAGGTCATGCAAAGGATAAAGGGGTTCAGCTACCGCAGCAAGTAACAGATGAATCGATGTTGTCCTAATGCAGTAAAAGAGAGCAGGAGCGAGAGAGTGGGATTTTATCGGAATGAACAAGGGGGTTTTGCTTGCCTGGCACTTCTGAAGATAGCATTGAGTCTTCATCAGTGTCAACGATCGCATCATCGGTACACGTCTATCGAGAGGGGACAAATACCGGCAATACAGAAAAAGCACGATCAATGCAATGCACAATATGATGCATGCTATGACATGGCAAAATGAATGTGTTTTGGGCTAATGCAACTAAAACCAGATTAAATGGGGTTGGTTTGAATACAAGATTCAAATTTAAACTCCATATGTGATTATTTAAATGCCCTTTATATGATTTGTGCTAAACAGCAGCTATAAGTTGTTCTAACATGCATGAAAATGGTACAGATGGATTCCTTGAATTTTTCTGATAATTTTTCATATATAAATTATTTAATTTGGAGTTACGGTTAATTTTCTATGATTTATAGAAGTTTTAGGCATTTTCTGGAATTAATAAATCATTTAAGAATTATTTAAATTCCAGAAACATTTACTACGTCAGCAGTGCGTCACCGTGACGTCAGCAGGTCAACAGACGCTGCTGCTGGTCAAACCTGACGTGTGGGGGCCACACGTCAGTGACACAGGGCTGTTTCACTCACTGACAGGTGGGACCGGTCAACGTTGACTTGACTAAGTAAAATCTGACACATGGGGTCCACAGATTAGCACTAATCTAAACAGAAAAATTAAACTAACCTAATTTGGCTCAGGGCCCACATGGCAGTGGCTCATAGGGTGATTAGCCCCTAACTAAGTGGCCACATCGGCCCGCCGGAGTTTGGCCGGCGGTGACCACAGAGCACGGCGGGGCATGCCGGACTTGCGCTAGGGGCATCGGATTCGCGCGCTGAGGGCACCGGGGCGTAGCCCGGGCTCTCCCGCATCTGATGGGGTAGGTGGGAGGCTGCGGGGACGCCGGGGCTCGTCGGAACGGAGCTCGCGGCGGCGCCGGAGTTCGGTGAGTGCGGGGTTGGCGCTGTGGTGCACGGGAGGGCGAGTTAGGATATGCGTTAGGCTCCTGGTGGCTTCCTGAGTGCGGTGACACGCTCCGAGACGAGCTCAAGCGGCTGTAGTGACGGCGGTGACGAGGTCAGCGGCGGCCGGAGTTCGGCCGCGGCGGAGCTATGGCCTAGAGCTTGCAAACGCGAGGGGAGAGAGAGGGGTTCTGCATGGAGGCTCACCGCGGAGCTGTAGGGAGGGTTAGTGGGCTCGGGGGCGGCCGTAGTGCAGCGAATCGACGGCGACGATCTCCGGTGGCCGAGGAGGGGAACGGCGACGTGGGCGGCGATGCAGGGTTTCCGGAGGGCCGTGGATCGGTGGGGAGGAAGAGAGGGTCGAGGCGGAGCTCGCAAGCACAGCGAGGGGTCGAGGGGGAGACGGTGGCCGTGGCGTTACGGTGGCGCGGCTGCGGCTGCGCTCGGCGAGTGAGAGAGAGAGCAAGCAGAGGAGAGATACAAGGGAGAGGGAGAGAGCGAGGGGGTCCAGGGGGTCGGGGCGGCGCCGAGGAGATGACGCGCGGCGTCGCGGTGGCCAAGCGATGCAGACGAGCAGGGTGGTGGCGTGGCGAGCTCGGGCGCGCGCGCCGTGTCCCTCCTCTGCCTACTGGCGCGAGGAGGAAGGCGACAGGGAAGGGAGGCGGCGGTGGGCTGGGCCAGCCAGGGGGGGGAGCTGGGCCGGCTGGTGGGCTGCACGGGTGAGGCCAGGTAGGCTTCACTCCTTTTATTTTTTTCTCTTTGTTTTGTTTTAACTCTGTTTTCTATTTTGCAGGTTTGTTTTGAATTTGGTTTTGAAACCAATTCAATTTATTTTGCTTCTGACAATATTTTTAGGAGCTAAAAGAATTAAAACAATGCTCCACAAAAATATTTCAGAATTATTGGACCTATATTTATTTAACAGTAGATATAAGTCCAATACAAATAGCTATGATTTAAATTCAAAGTCCCAAAAATAAATCCTTAAAAATGTTCAATATTTTGGTTGGGACCAGAACCCTTACCAAAAATTATCAAACATTTAAGAAGAGCCATTTGGAGCAATGAATAAGATTTCTAGGGTTTTTGCCCCTCTTTTATTTAGGGTTTTGAGGCTTCCAATATTCCTCAATTCAAGTTTCAAAAATATAGACATGATGCACACATGAAGCTAACCTAGAGCAATGCCTGAAGCTAGGGATGTGACAACTCACCCCCACTAAACAAGAATCTCGTCTCGAGATTCCAGCGTAGGGTAAGGTGAAAGGTAAACGCAACTAGTATAATCTTCACGATCCAGGGTGCACTTCAGTTGAACGTTGATTCACTCACCATCTTTGTCTTGTCGTCTTGCTCTGAGAAATCCTGTCAACATGACAGGGGGGGGGGGGAAGAAGGAGACTCTAGAAGGGTCGATCTCCTCGAAGATCGAACAACTCAAGATTAACTTACGGAATGAGACATAGAACCATCTTTCGGGTTGAGACACGAGATACACATCAATAGGGGTGGAAGAAACGGATGACGAAGGTTCACTAGGTAGACAACAATTTCATACCTAAGAAGGTGGTAAACGATTGTCAACATAGCGAGGAGTTGAGTTGCCATGATACCATAACGATACACCTTAGGGAAGGTGACTCGTAGAGATATCCCCTTAAGTGGCAAAAAGAATTACTTTTGATTCAGAGATCATTGAAACTCTTTAAACCAGCCTAAGGCAATTCTCGAGCGATCGTTTGGAGGGGGTCGGTAGAATGGCATACTCAGACTTGGATGATGTGGATTACCTTGTTGAAGACAACGTAATGGATGAATTTGCTTATCACCGAAAATGGAAGAGACCCATGGTAGAATGGCACATTGGCGGTGCAAGCTAGGAACAAAATGCAAATGCTAGGAATGATTCTGGTAACTGGGGAAGAACCCAACAATAGAGAGTGAATTCATTGTTTGAATAGGTCATAGCATTGCCGAGGAAACTGAGAGCAAACCCAATTAGTGCCGATGATAACACCTAACGCTTGTGCGTGCTCTCAAGAACTTGAGCATTTCCATATTCATCAAGGTTTTACCAACATCCGTGTCAAGGGTCCGGCAACACAACTTGCTACCATGATGAATGATGATGGAGGATGTAGATGTAAAGAAAGATAACACCTTCTCAGATTTCATCTTAGCGAGGCCAAGGAAACAAAATCTGGATGATCGACCGAGAAACATTTAGCACTCCGCTTCTAATGTTCTCCTTGATGTGCTAGTGTAACCCATTCATAGAAATGGTCTGGTATCTAGGACATCAAGTAAAAGGTCGGACTTCGGGATCTCAAAATCCATAGGGGCAACTAGGGAGTAAATCCTACGAAATCCCTATGGGGAGGTGGCCAACTTCCTCAATCAAGATATTATAATAACAGGTCTTCCGGCTGGGTGGGTTGGCCACGACATCCACTTTACCGGTTATCGAGGGACCAATATTATAGTTCTTGGAGAATGTTCCAACCATCATATCTGCCTGAGATTCAGATCTGGTTGGTGTCAGGATATCCCAGACTCATCAAGTCTAGAAAGAAAAATGAAAGTTTGTAACACAAATCGACAAGATGACGTTGCGAGATTCTCGGGAAATGAACTACGATAGTAAGCTCCAAAACATGAGCTGGTTCTGCTACAAACATGTGAACACGTTGTCCCGGACAAGCATGACCACGTGGTAGTCTTACAATAAAACACTACCGAGTTCTGGTTGGGAACCATCACCGTGGATAACGAAGTCCTTGCATAAGTCATATGATTAGCTCTTATGAAGGAACTTCTTCCCCTTGAACAAATCAATCAGTGGCTTGGTGTGCTCGGGACACATATGGAATGAAGGTTGCAAGTCTCCAGACCACAGAATACTTCGCACGTGTGCATGACTAATTTGGAATGATTCCAGGGAAACAAAACAATCTTCCTCAAATTCATGGCGGCAACTTGCATCATATGCACATGAATTAGGGAAAATCACTACTTTCATTCAAACATAAGCTTCATGAACGAAACACGAAGAAATGCTTACACAAGTTTCCAACACTAGGTTGATGTTCAACATGATTCATGGGGGGAGACAAAATGCTACTGATGGGCTCAACAGCAACTCATCGGAATTTCCATATCACTGGACTTCCACCATCATGTGAACACGGTGATAGCATTGGTCAGACCAAAGATGTAATGGTGTATGCTCGAGGGATCAACCACGAGTAGGACAACATTACGAGCATCGTTGGTACTGATTTGATTTGACGATAGCCCACACTCAAATCAAGGGATTGATAAGACAATAGGTCCAGCAACTGATCACAGGGACCAATCGATGAAGATATCATCTTTCTTCAACACACACTACACAAGAATATCCCTTTGGAACGAACTAAGTCAGACAAGTTTTTATCTTCCAACTCTCCAAGTTGTTGTCCAGCTTAACCAACTAGCTCAGGGATATCTAACACTGATTCTTGGAAAGAAGGTGGTTCATAAGAAACCAACTTGATCACGGGCTCAACATAACGGTCAGGTGACGACCTGGTAGTACGTCCGAGAAGATCTTCGGAAAATCACGAACCACCGATATGTTACTAAGCTCGAGAACAATCTTGCTTTTTAGGGCAAGATGATATGATCAAATGAGCGAGGACTTGACAAATCCTAACTCATCAATCAAAGAGTGCACCAGGAAATAAGGACTAGGTAGCACGATCAATCTTAGAATGGTGATTCAATAACCAACATACTAAGAATAAAATTATTATCCTTTAACTACCAAGGAACGAGGTTGCTAGGAGTATTGATTTCACACATCACAATTCATTTGTCGGTATTCCGGTTGCATCAACACGGAACCGAGGAATGAAAAAGGATGGCGAGAAGTATCACTATGTCAAGAATTCACAAAAGGTGGTGCAATTCTCATGAAATTCCTGTCATAAAGAAGGTAATACTTCAGGGTAGAGCAGACCAGAAGCTGGATTGTAACTTGATCTGCGGAACACAACTACTTTGACCCAATCCTAAATATGGATGAGGTACTGGAGTTTGTTTCTCCTAGTCATTCAGGACGGAATGGCTTGACGGGCCACAAGAGTAATAGGCATCGACAAACGAACGCGCGCATACTCTTGACTATCAATTGATAGACGAAGGTCAGTAGACAACTAAAGAGGGACAACTCAAAGGAACATATAACTTTCTGAGTTGTGGATGCATAAATTAGTATGTCGAACCGAGTTCAACATAATTCTTCCGGATAACCCATGCAGAAAGGTAGAACTGGCAGAGTCACGATTTATGAATGGAGAACTCCTCAAGAATAATCATGTTGTGATATTTCAGTTCAACGAGGAACTTCTGCCATAAGTAGTTCATGGTATTTGGAAGAAGAAGATACCACGGACTTCAAGGACTATCGCAAAGGTTACTAATATCCTGAAGGCACTAACAATTACTATCAACACGAAGTAGGTGGAGTGAATCTCGGGTTCAAGAACCCAGGAACAGAATACCTATTACTAAGTAGCATCACGGAATGCTTTCGAGGATAAAGGCCAGAATCATCACACTGGGACACCAATCATGGCTAAATTACTAGGTGATCCCCTAAGACACCTAGGGTCATAATAATAGCTCCAACATATATGTCAGGGCAATAAATTACCTCAACTCAACAATTAGTGTGATTGAGCTGGCATAAAGGAACATCGAAACCAGAGGGAAAGGATTTTGCAAATTGCTTCAAACTATTTAGAAACCTGGGATGACTCGGACAGCATAACGGCTGTAAATGCTCAGAAAAGATTTGAGACATTCACAAAATGGTGGCATAACCACTCAGAAGCATGATATCAAGGTTTCGAGATCAACAATTAACATACGGAAGTAGTAGAAACTGAACTCAAGCTTAAATCCAACAATCTTATAAGTCTACGGATTAGTAACACGTGATCCTGATAGAAAGAAGAGAAAGCCTAGTTCTTAATCCCCGTAGAAGAGAAGATGATGACTCAGATCAGAAGGCCATGAGGTATAAGGAGTAAAAAGAGCCTTACGTTCCATCCCACAATCAATTCCCTTATATAACTAAAGAATTTCTAGACTCAACTTCGACCAGTTTGGCTTAGTAATCCTACAGGCAGTCAAGCTCTGATACCAATGCTGTCAGGACCCCGACTCGATGTCACATCGATCTAGCCGGTAACACCTCATATCACTTTGCGGCCTCACGCACGGTATCCCCACGGGTGTCGCCTTACCTTTGCCCGGGACCGTTTGCGCCTTTTGACTCACGTATATGATAGTGTCGCTAGCATACATATGATAAAGAGCCCGGGCTGACATGACTAGTCGTAAACCCAAAGTGGCACAGACTTACAGGGACAGGCATCCATGACCCAGCTTCGAACGTGTCGGTCATCAGCAAGTGGGTCCGGGCTGTAGCACTGGGCTAGCAGGACTCCGGTAAACCGGGCTGTAGCGGGCTAACAGGACTCCGGTACTCAAAGCGTGACATTTCCCCGAAGGGACAGACACAGGAACGAAGAAGGACACATGCCGGCCAGCCTAAGTGTTCCGGAGCAGTAGCAAGCTACCATGGCTCAGTGAAACACTAGGAGACATTTCCCGGTAAGAGAGGCTACTAAAGATAAACAACTAGATGGTCAGATCCCACACATACCAGGCATTTCAATAACATACACACAATATGCTCGATATGTGCAATACAACATGGCATCACAAAATGACTCTACGACTCAAGTAATTTATTCAATAGGCTCCGAGGAGCGAGATATTACAATCATGGGTCTCATGACCCAACAATCAGAGCATACAAGTCAAAACACAAGCGGAAGCTATCATGTCTGAGTACAGACATCTATAAATGAAAAAGGCTGAGAAGCCTGACTATATATCAGATCCTGCCGAGGGCACAAGATCGTAGCTAAGGTAACAAGCTAAACGTCGAAGTCCACGCGAAACTACTAGTGAGACCGAAGTCTCTCTGCAAAACATAAAATAGGCAAACGTGAGTACAAATGTACCCAGCAAGACTTACATCAGATCTATCTACATATGCATCATTATCAACAAAGGGGTGGAGGGGTTTGACTGCAGCAAGCCAGCTTTGACTCGGTGGCTATCCTAAACTACGATTGCAAGCGACTCTTTTGAGGTGGCGCACACGAGTCCACATATTCACCAACCAATACACCACTATGGATCCGCTTCCGTCTCCCTACGAGAACGCCATCCATAGCACTCACGCTTATCTTGCGTATTTTAGAGTATCCACTTTCACTTGTCTATGAACTGATATAAGCAACCCAGAAGTCCTTTTCCGTGGACACGGCTATTCGAATAGATTAGGTTAACCCTGCAGGGGTGTACTTCTTCACACACGCTCTCACCACTTACCGCCGTTTACACGACATGTACTCGGCAACCTTCAAGCGGAAGCCCAACGTGGGTGTCGGCCACGGCCTGCCTAAACACTCAAGTCTCTAGTCCAGGTTTATCGCCTATTCGGGTTCCATCCATGAGGAGATCCGGCCGGAGTTTCGCTCACAGCCCCAAACGATGTGTACAGGGTTCCGTGACACCAAACGGGTGCCCGGTTTACCCGGCCACGTGCCTACCGCATCACAGCCCACCCCTACGGTCAGCACTGTCCACGGCCTCCAGCATACTACAAACACCAGAAACTACTTGCAACTCCTGGACAGAGGACAAGGGTGATTAAGAAGCCGAGAGGGTCCATTGGTTTCGGGCCCAATGCGTGGTAGTAGCTGAATCATGGATCACAAACACAGAACTCAGTTCCTGAGGACGGCTGCAATGAGACAACCCACCATGTACTCCTACATGGCCTCTCACCGCTACCTTTACCAAATCGTGTTCACACACTTAGCTCACACACAGTAGGACATGATCACACGCCTCTGATTCATCCCCGATGAATCAGTCCTGACTCAACTCTAAGCAGTAGCAGGCATGACAAACAAACATGAATGAGTAGGCACAACAGGGCTCAAACAACTCCTACTCATGCTAGTGGGTTTCATCTATTTACTCTGGAATGACAGGTCATGCAAAGGATAAAGGGGTTCAGCTACCGCAGCAAGTAACAGATGAATCGATGTTGTCCTAATGCAGTAAAAGAGAGCAGGAGCGAGAGAGTGGGATTTTATCGGAATGAACAAGGGGGTTTTGCTTGCCTGGCACTTCTGAAGATAGCATTGAGTCTTCATCAGTGTCAACGATCGCATCATCGGTACACGTCTATCGAGAGGGGACAAATACCGGCAATACAGAAAAAGCACGATCAATGCAATGCACAATATGATGCATGCTATGACATGGCAAAATGAATGTGTTTTGGGCTAATGCAACTAAAACCAGATTAAATGGGGTTGGTTTGAATACAAGATTCAAATTTAAACTCCATATGTGATTATTTAAATGCCCTTTATATGATTTGTGCTAAACAGCAGCTATACGTTGTTCTAACATGCATGAAAATGTTACAGATGGATTCCTTGAATTTTTCTGATAATTTTTCATATATAAATTATTTAATTTGGAGTTACGGTTAATTTTCTATGATTTATAGAAGTTTTAGGCATTTTCTGGAATTAATAAATCATTTAAGAATTATTTAAATTCCAGAAACATATACTACGTCAGCAGTGCGTCACCGTGACGTCAGCAGGTCAACAGACGCTGCTGCTGGTCAAACCTGACGTGTGGGGGCCACACGTCAGTGACACAGGGCTGTTTCACTCACTGACAGGTGGGACCGGTCAACGTTGACTTGACTAAGTCAAAATCTGACACATGGGATCCACAGATTAGCACTAATCTAAACAGAAAAATTAAACTAACCTAATTAGGCTCAGGGCCCACATGGCAGTGGCTCATAGGGTGATTAGCCCCTAACTAAGTGGCCACATCGGCCCGCCGGAGTTTGGCCGGCGGTGACCACAGAGCACGGCGGGGCACGCCGGACTTGCGCTAGGGGCATCGGATTCGCGCGCTGAGGGCACCGGGGCGTAGCCCGGGCTCTCCCGCATCTGATGGGGTAGGTGGGAGGCTGTGGGGACGTCGGGGCTCGTCGGAACGGAGCTCGCGGCGGCGCCGGAGTTCGGTGAGTGCGGGGTTGGTGCTGTGGTGCACGGGAGGGCGAGTTAGGATATGCGTTAGGCTCCTGGTGGCTTCCTGAGTGCGGTGACACGCTCCGAGACGAGTTCAAGCGGCTGTAGTGACGGCGGTGACGAGGTCAGCGGCGGCCGGAGTTCGGCCGCGGCGGAGCTATGGCCTAGAGCTTGCAAACGCGAGGGGAGAGAGAGGGGTTCTGCACGGAGGCTCACCGCGGAGCTGTAGGGAGGGTTAGTGGGCTCGGGGGCGGCCGGAGTGCAGCGAATCGACGGCGACGATCTCCGGTGGCCGAGAAGGGGAACGGCGACGTGGGCGGCGATGCAGGGTTTCCGGAGGGCCGTGGATCGGTGGGGAGGAAGAGAGGGTCGAGGCGGAGCTCGCAAGCACAGCGAGGGGTCGAGGGGGAGACGGTGGCCGCGGCGTTACGGTGGCGCGGCTGCGGTTGCGCTCGGCGAGTGAGAGAGAGAGGAAGCAGAGGAGAGATACAAGGGAGAGGGAGAGAGCGAGGGGGTCCAGGGGGGTCGGGGCGGCGCCGAGGAGATGACGCGCGGCGTCGCGGTGGCCAGGCGATGCAGACGAGCAGGGTGGTGGCGTGGCGAGCTCGGGCGCACGCGCCGTGTCCCTCCTCTGCCTACTGGCGCGAGGAGGAAGGCGACAGGGAAGGGAGGCGGCGGTGGGCTGGGCCAGCCAGGGGGGGGGAGCTGGGCCGGCTGGTGGGCTGCACGGGTGAGGCCAGGTAGGCTTCACTCCTTTTATTTTTTTCTCTCTGTTTTGTTTTAACTCTGTTTTCTATTTTGCAGGTTTGTTTTGAATTTGGTTTTGAAACCAATTCAATTTATTTTGCTTCTGACAATATTTTTAGGAGCTAAAAGAATTAAAACAATGCTCCACAAAAATATTTCAGAATTATTGGACCTATATTTATTTAACAGTAGATATAAGTCCAATTCAAATAGCTATGATTTAAATTCAAAGTCCCAAAAATAAATCCTTAAAAATGTTCAATATTTTGGTTGGGACCAGAACCCTTACCAAAAATTATCAAACATTTAAGAAGAGCCATTTGGAGCAATGAATAAGATTTCTAGGGTTTTTGCCCCTCTTTTATTTAGGGTTTTGAGGCTTCCAATATTCCTCAATTCAAGTTTCAAAAATATAGACATGATGCACACATGAAGCTAACCTAGAGCAATGCCTGAAGCTAGGGATGTGACAGACTATCAATAAATAAATCATGCTCCAACTTCATCACATAATGGTTCACCATACGTGCATGCTACGGGAATCACAAACTTTAACACAAGTATCTCTCAAATTCACAACTACTCTATTATCAAACTTCTCATAGTATTCAATGCACTTGTAATGAAAGTTTTTATTATACCAATCTTGGATGCCCATCATATTAGGACTAATTTTATAACCAAATAAAATTACCATGCTGTTCTAAAAGACTCTGAAAATAATATAAGTGAAGCATGAGAGTTCAACAATTTCTATAAAATAAAACCACCGCCGTGCTCTAAAAAGATATAAGTGAGCAATATTGTCTAGCTCAAAAGATATAAGTGAAGCACATAGTGTCGGGGATATACCACGCGGTATGACCCGGCCGGACTTGGGGTCTCATTGGCAACCCACCGGATGACTGGCGACTCACGAGTCTGGCGGCTCACTGGTTTGACGACTCACACATGGCCCTAACGGCGGGTCAGATAGAAGACTAGGCCCAAGGCCTAGAAGGCCGGCTCATGTTATGGTGGGCCGGCTTAAGAGGAAAGCGTAAGGAGTATTCCCTTACAAAGGAAGCAAGACTAGGAGTCCACTTGTAATCCTAATCCTACTAGGACTAGTCATGTAACCCGCCCCTTGAACTTGGATGTATCTGCCCGTGTCATGCCCCTCCTTATATATGTCACTGGGCCTCGATTTGTCGGGTTACATGATTAGTCCTAGTAGGATTTGTCGGCCGGATTCAACCTAGGGCCATTGGGCCTCGATTCGTCGGCCGGATTTGCCTCACCATGCTTCAAGTCGCCAGCCGGTTCTGCCGCCCCGACATCCCTGCTCGGTTTCACTTCTGAGCTGTTGCACCCCTGCGTGTTCTTCTGTTAGCCTGTCCTCAAGACAAACAAGGGGAAGTGGGGAGCAGGTTGGAAGATTGAAAGAGTACTTGCACGTTCACAATTTCCAGGGACATCATATATGTAGTCCTACGGAACCGTGCCAAGAAAAGGCCTCAAAATACCAACACGGCAATGCCTAAAGTCTATAGTGGGAATATACGTTGGCCAACAACTACTGGAGAAATAACGGAGTTTCACAAATTGGATGCTTCCCACTTGGGGGCTAGGAGACTGAAGTGTTAGTACAGAGGTTTTCAACACCCATCAGTTATGGTCGTCATCACGAGATATCAGCGATTCAAGTACTGTCAGATCCTCCTGTCGCCTGTAAGTCACCTCTGGCGTGGTTGTCACTGATTTGACTCGTTCCCACCCCTCTTGCGTTGAACTGCCTCTACCATGGTGGGATTTGAGCTACCACGTTGCCGGTGCATCCCCACCCTGGTTTCGTGCAGCCTCTGCCGTGTAGAATGGATCATCTTTCATCCGGACGAATCAGGACAAAGTACACTACAAAAGTGATGTCATGTCGCCGACATAAGGCTCGCACCGGTTTAAACGTCATGGCCAACTCAAGCGCCTGAACCAGCGTCCGCACGGCTTACCGCTCCTGCGATTGACTCGCCCGTACGCACCGGCTTACAACACCGCGGCCGGCTCATTTGTCTGCTCCCGCGGTTGACTCGTCCTTGATTGAATTTAGCTTCACTGTGGTGATCATCAACTCTATGGTGGATAATTTCTGGCCTGACACAGCAGGTGAAATCAATCCAATATATTTTTATATAGTATATATTGTTTTCTTTAAACAGAGCAATTACTCTGGCTTGCGATGTTTTTGATGCAGGATAATTGTTCACTACATCAACACGATGTGGTTGACTCGCCCGTCCGCGCCGCTTACCGCAGCTGCGATTGACTCGCCCGTCCGTGCCGGCTTACAACACCGTGACCGCCTTTGATGCTACGGTCGTCTTTACCGTCTGTCTCTTGCGGCCTGGTCTATATCAACATACCGGGCCACACATGTCTGCATGAGCTGATCATTGAGTATGAGCAAGTCACTACTTGGGTAGCCCGATTTTCTTCCAACAAATTGGAGGGAAATTATCATGTATTCTCAGCCGTCGTCTGCACTGGACGTCTCAATGGGCAGGCGCACAAGTCGCCGCCACTACAGTTTGGTTAACTTCAAACAGCCGGTTGGAAGGAACCATTGCCCGAGTTGCTGACACGGCTCATACAGGATCATTTATAACCCACCGCAGTCACCTCAACATTCTGTGGATTTACATCGCACTATCAACACCAATGATATACACCTTATGCTATGGTCAAAATATGAAGAATGTCAAGCCAACTCTTTGAGTCGTCTTAAGACTCGGGGTCTATGATGACATGACTCAACAAATATTGTCAGTTTCAGCAAAAATCAAGAACCACGGGTCATTGGAGGGAAAATAACCCGGTCCCGGAGGCTACTGCCGCATTGATTTAACGGTCGTCAAAAAATTTCCGGCTTAAAAAAATTTCAGGCTCAATGGAAGAGTTTCGGGTTATCAAAAGAGATTCCAGTTTAAAATCCGGCTCGAGGGAAATCTGTCTCCCACAAAGCTTTAAAGCTCCCAATATTCGGTTTTAAATTCCGGCTCAATAATAATTTATCTCTTGCAAAGTTCGAGTTCTCAGAAGAAAAAAATTAAAGGGACCAAAGAGAGTCTGTTGCAAAGCACAACTCAAACATAGGTACCCTGCTTCAATGACCATTGGGGGCTTCCTGTTCAAACATAGGTGTCATTGACCAAAGAGAACATAGTCGTTAACCCGTTTTGTCCGACTCTGGTCCTATTCGAATCAGAGTCGTTAAAAAATGTCTCAAGGTCACTTGGGGGCTTCCTGTTCAAACATAGGCGTCACTCACCAAAGAGAACATAGCTGTCGGTACCCAGTTGATCGGCGCAATGCCAAAACTTATGGCACTTGGGGGCTTCCTGTTCAAACATAGGTCGTATTCGAACCAAAGAGAACATAGCTGTCGGTACCCTCTTGATCGGCGCAATGCCACACCCACTAGGGGGCTTCTTGATCATATTTGAATCATAGCTTAACCCCTTTTGGGTCCAACTTTGATCATATTCGAATCAGAGTCGTTAAAAAAGTCTCAAGGTCATTTGGGGGCTTCCTGTTTAAACATAGGTCGTATTCAAACCAAAGAGAACATAGCTGTCGGTACCCTCTTGATCGGCACAATGCCAAACTCACTAGGGGGCTTCTTGATCGTATTCGAATCATAGCTTAACCCCTTTTGGTCCAGCTTACTGATCATATTCGAATCAGAAGCCTCGCTTTTTCTCTCATTTTGATTTGAAGTTCTTTTGAAAAGATCTTTCGGGCTTATCTTGATACTTTTTGCTCATATCTGAATCATATATGTGTGGTTTCTATTTAACCCGGCTTGACTTGAGATAATAAGACGCCAACATGTGGCAATCATAAATATTTGGAAGTATTGCCTTCTAAAGATTGGGTTATTACCCTTATTGCACATTTATCATAAACCGGCAGTACGATTCAATATCACAGGTATGATATTGTTTCTACATGATTATGTTTAAACCGACCCTGGCTATGGACTTTAAGTCGCCGGTATATTTTGGATTGCGCCATTCGAATCATGCGCTTATCAATCATTGGATTATTGCCGGCAATATGAGCCAATTTCTATAGGTATGTTTTCCTGATTATATAAATATGCGAGGGTTGATAACCGCCCTGGCTTCTGACGTTAAGTTGCCAGTATGTTTAGGCTTGAATGGCCTTAATTCTAGTCTTTTCTATAATTGCTTAAGGACTATATTATGTCTGGGTTGTTACCCGCCCTGGTTTTTGACGTTAAGTCGCTAGGGCATATGTTGTTTAAATTATGTGCAGGATTTGCAGAATTATGACTTATATAAATCCTTAAGTTCAAGCTCATCATTAAAATTGCTGCTTCAAAATGATTATTCGTTCTAGATTTTCTCAAAGGCTATAAGCCGCCGAGTTATAAAAATTCCGAATTACAATGAATGCGCATTAAGTCGCCATCGGTCAGGAGCTGCCGAGTATTTAAACTCCATATTTACTTGTCAACCGATAAGTGTTATGATTGAGGTTTTCAAAGTCGCTTTAGCGCAATGGATATGATTTATTCTACAATGGAAGGAAAAGTCCCGAGTCGCTACAGGCTTACGACCCGACACTTGGGGGCTATATTATTCAAATTGAGATTACGTCAAATATGCAAGTCCCATGTCACTGCCAGCATGCACCATGGCACTTGGGGGCTAATGCAAAGTCATTTTTTGCTCAACTTACTGAAGACCTAACTCATCACATTGTACTGAGCCGGCCCTTGGGGGGCTACCAATTGCTCTTGTCAAAAATTCAAGGTACACAAGCTTTAATCCATTATATTGAAAGATCCACCACTCAGTTGGTAGAGTACAAAGCTCTTAACCTTGTGGACGTGGGTTCAAGCCCCATGGTGGAGATTACATCATATGAGGTTTTTATCAATGAATTATATTCAAAGTCCCAGCTCAGTATTATCTTACTGAGCCGGTCCTTGGGGGGTACACGTTGCTATTCAAGTCTAGATGAATTATATACAAAAGTCCCTGCTCATTATTGCATAATGACCCAGTCCTTGGGGGCTACACTGGTTGAAGTTTTTATGAGCATAAGGCAATTACAAGTCCCAGGTTGCTGCAAACATGACAACCCGACACTTGGGGGCTACAGGTCATATGCATATAAGGGAGAAAAATCTTCAAATTATCAGTTTGGAGCAGACCAAATTGACCTGGTGTCTGCAAACAATCATGACCCGGCATCAACAACAATTACATGACCCGACATCATTTATTTATGACCCGACAATTTTGGCAATCATAAATCAGCAAGATCTACATCTTTAAGACGACTGAATATCAGTTGAATATTTCAAGACAAATATTTTTGTCAAGTCAGAGCATTGAAGGATGACTCAAATGGATTATTTCTTATAATATTTCTCTACAAGAGCCAATGTCAGCAAATTGGTTATGAAGTTGGCCTATTGACCCGGATTTTTCAGAAGAAGTGCCCAGATTTTTCGCATTAGTAATGTCTGAAAAAATCTGCTAAAGGAGATTTTCTATGAGATCATGAATGCGCAGACATGAGGAAATGACAAGGACTTAAGAATGATCAGGTGCTGGTTCAGGAAAATATTTAACCCGGAGCACAAGCTATCAAGTTTGTTCTTGTGTTTATTTTACAGGATCAGTTTAACATGGATAAATCCAAATTAATCTGGGAGCTAATGTCGGGGATATACCCCACGGTATGATCCGGCCGGAAGTATGACCCGGTCGGACTTGGCGTTTCATTGGTAACCCGCCAGAGGACTGGCGACTCACGAGGCTGGCGGCTCACTGGTCTGACGACTCATGAGCCTGGCGACTCACACATGGCCCTAACGGTGGGGCAGGTAGAAGACTAGGCCCAAGGCCCAGAAGGCCAGCTCATGTTATGGTGGGCCGGCTTAGGAGGAAAGCGTAAGGAGTATTCCCTTACAAAGGAAGCAAGACTAGGACTCCACTTGTAATCCTAATCCTACTAGGACTAGTCATGTAACCCGCCCCTTCAACATATATAAGAAGGGGCAGGGCACCCTGATGAGGGAGAAGAAAAATAATCTCTAAGGCTAGACACAACTTAAGGGGAACCGGCTTATGCGGCGTCTCCCTAATGAACATAATGAGATCTAGACACAAACATCATGTAGGGTTATTACCGGATGATGTTTCCCGAGGCCCAAAGTTGTCTAAATCCTTGTCTTGTGTGTTGGTCCATCATGCGTCTCTCGTCCTGACCAACCCCTCTCCAGCTACCACATAGATGCGTTGGCCTAACGACTAAGTCCTCACACTAGGACATCTGACGTGACTATTCCAAGACACATAGAGTATCTTAATAAATCACGATTCATGCGTGTCTCTCCCAAAAGGTATGTACAGTAAGGATGATTGTGGTAAACTAAAAAGCAAAGACTCAAATCATACAAGACGCTCCAAGCAAAATAGATATCATGTGGTGAATAAAAACAGAGCCTCAAGTAAAGTTACCGATAGACGAAGACGAAAGAGGGGATGCCTTCCGGGGCGTAGCTAAGCTTAGGCTTTTTGTTGTCCTTGAATTTTACCTTGGGGTGCCTTGGTCATCCCCAAGCTTAGCCTCTTGCCACTCCTTATTCCAAAGTCCATCAAATCCTTACCCAAAACTTCAACAGGAAATCTCATGAGCTCCGTTAGTATAAGAAAATAAATCACCACTTTAAGGTACTGTTATGAACTCATTCTTTATTTATATTGGTGTAAAACCTACTCTATTACAACTTCTCTATGGTTCATACCCCCGATACTACTCATAGGTTCATCAAAATAAGCAAACAACACACGAGAAACAGAATCTGTCAAAAACAGAACAGTCTGTAATCTGTAACTTTTGAATACTTCTGTAACTCCAAAAATTCTGAAATAAATTGGTGGACGTGAGGAATTTTTCTATTAATACTATGCAAAAATAATCAACCTAAAATCGCTCTTCTATAAAGAAAATGATAGCTAATCTTGTGAGTGCAAAGTTTCTATTTTTTACAGCAAGATCGCATTAACTTTCACCCAAGTCTTCCCATAGGTTCTACTTGGCACAAACACTCATTAAAACATAAAACCACATTACTTATTACTAAAAAGAAGCAAAAAGTAAAGAAAAAAGATAAAATTGGGTTGCCTCCCAACAAGCGCTATCTTTTAACGCCCCTAGCTAGGCATAAAAACCAGAATAGATCTAGGTATTGCCATCGTTGGTATGCAATTCTTCAATTGAACACGTATAATCCTTAGGAGATTCTTTGGTTTTATCAATAATTAAAATCCTAGGCAAGAGATCGAGATTTCATTCGTGGCAAAAGGTTCCTTAAATGGTTGGGGTGAACACTTATTGATTTGAGATCTTCACTTTCCTTACTAGAAGATTCACCCTTATTCTTAGGAACATAGATAAACTTGGCAACTTTGGCAGGAGGAAGATTTGAGGTATTTTTAACAGCAGAAAAAGCGGAACCCAAGTTGGTTATAATATCTTCGAATTTATCAATTCTAGTGGAATCTTGATCTATCTTTTCATTAACTATGGGTTCCTTCCCTTTAAGATTCTTTAGTGTAATTCCTACCTTTGATCCATATGGAGTAATTTGATTATGAATCTTTTTATCCAATTTTTTGATTAACTCAACAGTAGCAACTTTATTTTCAATAATAACAAGTCTTTGCATCACACGTTCGAAAGTTAAAATAGTTCCATTGACCAAAAGAGGTGGTGGGCCTAACAAATCTATCATGGTATTATAAGAATCAAAAGTATGGCTTCCCAAGAAATTCCCTCCAATAATGGTGTCAAGAACATATCTGTTCCAAGGAGTCATGCCTACATAAAAGTTGCGGAGAAGAACGGTAGTAGATTGCTTTCTAGTAGATCTATTTTGAGCATTGCAAATTCTATACCAAGCATCTTTTAGATTTTCTCCCTCCCTTTGTTTAAAATTGAGGACTTCATTATTGGGAGTACTAACAATGATAGGAGGACTAGCCATGAAGGTGAATCAAGCATCTAACACACGAACACACAAAAAACAAGCGAAATGAGACAAACGGAAGAGGGGCAAAGAAAAGGCAAAGGTTTTCGAAAATCATTTTAGAAGTGGGGGAGAGGAAAATGAGAGGCGAATGGAGAATAATATAATGCAAGGGAGAAGAGTTTCTGATGGGTACTTGGTATGGCTTGACTTGGCGTAGATCTCCCTGGCGACGGCACCAGAAATCCTTCTTGCTATCTTGATCTTGCGTTGGTTTTCCCTTGAAGAGAAAAGGGTGACGCAACAAAGTAGCGTAAGTATTTCCCTCAGTTTTGAGAACCAAGGTATAATTCCAATAGGAGATGACACACAAGTCACCGAATACCTACACAAACAATCAAGAACTTGCAACCAACACAATAAACAGGTTGTCAATCCCTTCATGGTCACTCGCAAAAGTAAGATTTGATAGATATAGATAAACGGTAAAGTAAATATTTTTGGTTTATAGATTGGAAACTAAAAATTGCAAAATAATTGATCGGAAACTAGCAAGATGTAAACGAGATTCAATATAATGGAAAAGAGACCCAGGGGCCATAGGTTTCACTAGTGGCTTCTCTCGAGATAGCATATATTATGTTGGGTGAACAAATTACTGCTGAGCAATTGATAGAAGAGCGCATAATTATGATGACATCTAAGGCAATGATCATGAACATAGGCATCACGTCCGTGTCAAGTAGATCGACTCCTGCCTGCATCTACTACTATTACTCCACACATCGACCGCTATCGAGTATGCATCTAGAGTATTAAGTTCAGAAGAACGGAGTAACGCATTAAGCAAGATGACATGATGTAGAGGAATTAACTCAAGCAATATGATGAAAACCCCATATTGTTATCCTTGATGGCAACAATACAAAACGTGCCTTGCTGCCCGTACTGTCAATGGGAAAGGACACCGCAAGATTAAACCCAAAGCTAAGCACTTCTCCTATTGCAAGAAAGAGCAATCTAGTAGGCCAAACTAAACCGATAATTCGAAGAGACTTGCAAAGATATCAAATCATGCATATAAGAATTCAGAGAAGACCCAAATAATATTCATAGATAATATTGTTCATAAATCCACAATTCACCGGATCTCGGAAAACACACCGCAAAATAGTATTACATCGAATAGATCTCCAAGAACATCGAGGAGAACTTTGTATTGAGAATCAAAGAGAGAGAAGAAGCCATCTAGCTAATAACTATGGACCCGAAGGTCTGTGGTAAACTACTCACGCTTCGTATGAGAGGTAATGGTGTTGATGTAGAAGCCCTCCATGATCAGATCCCCGTACGGTAGATTGCCGGAAAAGGCCCCAAGGTGGGATCTCACGGGTATAGAAGGTTGCAGCGGTAGAAAACTGGTTTTGTGGCTCCCCTGATGTTTTTAGGGTATAAGAGTATATATAGGCGAAGGAACTAGGTCAGGGGAGCTACAAGGGGCCCACGAGGGTGGGGGCGCGCCTACACCCCTGGTCGCGCCCTCCTGCCTCGTGTCTTCCTCGTTGCGTCTCTGACTTCATTTCCAAGTCTTCTGGTTTGCTTTCAGTCGAAGAAAGATTATCGCGAAAGTTTCATTCCGTTTGAACTCCGTTTGGTATTCCTTTTCTGTAAAACTCTAAAATAGGCAAAAAAACAGAAACTAGCACTTGTCCCTCGATTAATAGGTTAGTCCCAAAAATAATATAATATAGCTTATTAAAGCCCAGTAGACATCCAAAACAGATAATATAATAGCATGGAACAATCAAAAATTGTAGATACGTTGGTGACATATCAGTCGGCCCTGAGGAGTACCCGTGAGAGTTTCCATTTCTACGGGACTGTAGGGACATGCGATACCACCCCAGTTGAGGTGGACCTGAGTTCCCGATAGACTCTTGTGAGTCGAGTTGACCGTGAGGGTACCTGCGAGTGATGTGGAGTCGGGTTGACCTGGAGGGTACCTGCGAGATAATTATGTAGCACGGGCGGGCATTCTTAGCCCTTACCGTAAGTCCGTGAGACGGGGCGACGGGACCACATATCGTAGATCATTGATCGTCACCGTGCGCTCCTAAGACACTAACAGTTTGGATATGTGATATGAATATGCCTCATGTCTTTTGGCACTGTGACCTATGGGGCAATCTGCCCCTTATGGTTTTGCAAGGGGAAGGGCATGTTGCACAAAGAGCGAAGGCCAAGAAACAACACGACAACGGTGACGCTAGTGGTTTTTACCCAGGTTCGGGCCGCCATGAGGTGTAAAACCCTACTTTTGCTTTTGGCGGATTGAGTGGAAGAACATAAGAACACGCAGCACTCGATCCCGGCAAGGTGGCCTCGGGAGAGCAACTACGCGCGTACAAGTGTGCAAGGTCTGAAACCTTTGCTCGGTTGCTATGGACCTCCTTTTATAGCTTAAGGGGTGACCGAAGTGGCAAAACAGTCCTTATCGGATGATTAGATAGCTAACAGTGCTCTCATACCTACCTCTGGCAGTTAGGACATAGTGCATTAAATGCACTGCTAGGTGTCATGCTGAGGACACAGTCGGGCAAGCCTGTCGTGCCACTTAATCATATTCTACTTATCTGCTTGACACGCCTCTGGATGGGTGTCATATGAGGTTAGTTTGTCTTCCAAATGGCCGGCACGTGCTTAGTGGAAGCCACTTAATCACTTGGGGGCTCGACACTGCACTGATAGCTAACTTGCGATGCAGTGCGGTGGAGCAGCGGAGTGGCGGGGAGATTTACCGTTGGCGGACCCGACTAGCCTGCCGAAGAAGTCTTGAACTTGTCCCTGGGGTGGCCTCGACCCGACCATGCTCTCCTGCCTAGCAAGGGAGGTCTTCCCAAGGTGATGCTCTTCTATCTTGTTCGTCCTAGTCTTCTTGATCCGCTCTTTGATCTCACAAAGAGCTGCTTCTCTGGCTTGGCCTTGACTTGTATGTTGGTGCAGTTGTATGATGTTGCATGCCTGTGTACAAGTCTGGGCAACAAACATAAATGTTCATTGCACCGACAGGAGCCCCCGAGCCTTGCCCATACATGTTGTCGAGCATCGTTGGGGTAGGCCCCACCAAGTACACATGCGATCACTTTGGCTAAGGCGTGATGGGATTCTCCTCTTCCTTAATATCCTCCTTGCCTCTTCATTAACCTGTGCGTGAATCAGTTTCTGATTTTCCTATGCGTCATGCGGGAACACGTGGGTTACCCACGTAATGGCTCATGGGTTTCCCATGTTCACGGGGAGGTAAATCATTTTATTCATCCCACCACCCATGTTGTTTCCACCATGTACGCCGCATGCATTGCGTAATGTTGGTGGCCGGTGCATAGTCCGCGGGAATGAGTGCCATGGCACAAAGCCAGGCGCCAGGGATTAGCGCGGGAGGCCGATCCTTATTCTGTTCGTCATCAGTGAGGCAGAGGAGCGGGATTGGCGGAGTGGGGCGGTTGCTTCCTGGGTGAGGAGCCAGCCCCCGGCCAGGTTCTCATATAAAGGGGAGGTGTGGGCAAAGCGCTTACTCACACACATCTCCTTCTCCTTCCCCTTGCATCCCTCTTCCACCATGGTGAGGGGAAGAGGACGCTGTGGTATTCCAGTAGTGGCGACAAGGGCCTCCGCTCGACAGTGCCTCCCCCCTCTACCGGGGATGCAGGGATGGAGTCCAGTGTTTGAGGCGGTGGTGCGGGACGACGGCGTGGCTATTGGGGCAGCCGGGGCGGCCGGGGCCATGGAGGATGTGGCGGCGCTTTGATTGCGCCTCTCTTGGTCGCCCTAGGACTGAATGAAGGCCACGTCGGGGACGAGCCGCTGGAGTCAATTGTCAAGCTGCGCGGGCCTCCGAGTAGCCGCCTTCGGCTTCCAACCCCCTTTGCAAGGGTGATGGAGGAACAATAGCCGCCGGGACAGAGGCTGCACATGAGAGTCTGCTGTAACGGCGGCATGCGGGCGAACATAGAGTTCTCTGCGCCTCATGTTGTGCTTTTCCAGCATGGCTGGAAAACTTTTGCTGGTTCCCATAGCTTGGTGGCGAGGCACATTCTCCATTTCAAGTTAATGGACGCCACCCTTATCTTCGTCAAGGTCTTCGGGCATTCGGCTGCTTGCTTAGCGTGCTGCGCAGAGAGCTCGATCGACGATGAGGACAGTGACGTTGATGATGACGGTGCTGAGCGGGAGGATGATGACTCTGACTCTGGCTGAACGCCAGCTGCACCATCATCGTCAGCAAGGCGCTGGCGGCACCACCATCTGCACCTGCATCTTCTTCCCCCGGCAGAGCGATTTGTCGGGGTTTTGGGTGTGGATGCCTTCGCCTCCTCGAGCAGTCTTCTAGCTGGGCCTCGGCAGGCTTCCCCATGGGCTCCGACTTCATCCTCCCTGCCGGTGCTCCTCCTGCAATGTTCCACTGGTCCTAGTGGTGGTGACAAGGGCATCGCCTAGCCGCTCTCTCTGTCCGTCGTCTCCGTCCTCGCCCCTCCCAATCTTGTCAGGCTGCATCCAATGGGCCCTGACAGGGTCAGGATGGGCTTCTGCCCAGGCACTCCATTTTCCCTCTTCGCCCCCAAATAACCCACAAGTATAGGGGTTCGTTTGTGGCCTTCTTCGATAAATACGAGTGTCGAACCCAATGAGGAGCTAAAGGCAGAACAAATATTCCCTCAAGTTCTATCGACCACCGATACAACTCTATGCACACTTTACGTTTGCTTTACCTAGAACAAGTATGAAACTATTTTGTGAGAATAAAACTACGAGTACTTCGTGAGAATAAAACGACGGATAAATTGCAAGGCAATTAAAGTGGATAGCTTTTGTGAACAAGAAAGTCATTTGTTCCTAGGCAATCAATAACAAGTATCGGTAACCATTCTTGCAATTCTATATGAGGGAGAGGCATCAACTAACATACTTTCTCTACTTGGATCATATGCACTTATGATTGGACCCCTAGCAAGCATCTGCAACTACTAAAGATCATTAAGGTCATGAAACCCAACCATATCATTAAGTATCAAGTCCTCTTTATCCCATACGCAACAACCCACCTACTCGGGTTTAAGCTTATGTCACTCTCACAACCCACCATAAGCGAATCATGAACATATTGCAATAGCCTACAGTGGGGAACCCTCACGTTTGCGCGAGACAGAGGGCACCGTAGGACAGCACCATAAATAAAATATATAATCATACCAACCAAGATCATGATTAATGATATGTCTCCAACGTATCTATAATTTTGGATTGTTCCATGCTATTATATTATCTGTTTTCGATGTTTAATAGGCATTTATATGCTATTTTATATTATTTTTGGGACTAACCTATTAACCGAGAGCCCAGTGCTAGTTTCTGCATTTTTTTCCTGTTTTAGAGTTTCAAAGAAAAGGAATACCAAACGGAGTCCAAACAGAATGAAACTTTCACGATGATCTTTCTTGGACCAGAAGCAATCCAGAAGGCTTGGAGATGAAGTCGGAGATGCAACGAGGTGGCCACGAGGGTGGAAGGTGTGCCCCCTACCTCGTGGGCCCCTCGTGGGTCTCCTGACCTAGTTCCTTCACCTATGTATACTCTTATACCCTGAAAACATCCAAGGGAGCCATAAAACCACTTTTCCACCACCGCAACCTTCTGTACCTGTGAGATACCATCTAGGGGCCTTTTCTAGCGTCCTGTCGAAGGGGGATTCAATCACGAGGGCTTCTACATCAACACCATTACCTCTCCGATGAAGCGTGAGTAGTTTACTTTAGACCTACGGGTCCATAGCTAGTAGCTAGATGTTTTCTTATCTCTCTTTGATTCTCAATACCATGTTCTCCTTGATGTTCTTGGAGATCTATTAGATGTAATATTCTTTTGCGGTATGTTTGCCGAGATATGGTGAATTATGGATTTATGATCAGATTATCTATGAATATTATTTGAGTCTTCTCTAAATTCTTATATGCATGATTTGATATCTTTGCAAGTCTCTTCGAATTATCGGTTTAGTTTGGCCTAGTAGATTGTTTTTTCTTGCAATGGGAGAAGTGCTTAGCTTTGGGACTCAATCTTGCGGTGTCCATTCCGAGTGATAGTAGGGGCAGCAAGGCACATATTGTATTGTTGCCATCGAGGATGAAAAGATGGGGTATTCATCATATTTCTTGAGTTAATTCCTCTACATCATGTCATATTACTTAATGAGTTACTCTGCTCTTCATGAACATAATACTCTAGATGCAGGCAGGAGTTGGTCGATGTGTGGAGTAATAGTAGTAGATGCAGAATCGTTTCGGTCTACTTGACACGGATGTGATGCCTATATACATGATTATTGCCTTAGATATCGTCATAACTATGCGCTCTTTTATCAATTGATCAGCAGTAATTTGTTCACCCACCGTAATATTTGCTATCTTGAGAGAAGCCACTAGTGAAACCTATGGCCCCCGAGTCTCTTTTCTATTATATTGAATCTCTTTTCCATGATATAAGCTCTCTGTAACATCATACTAGTTTCTGATCTACTATTTTGGATTCTTTTACTTTCGATCTATAAACCAAAAATACCAAAAATATTTACTTTACTGTTTATCTATCTCTATCAGATCTTATTTTTGCAAGTAACCATGAAGGGATTGACAACCCCTTTATCGTGTTCCGTGCAAGTTGTTGATTGTTTCACAGGTATTCATTGACTTGTGCGTTGTCTCCTACTGGATTGATACCTTGGTTCTCAAACTGAGGGAAATACTTACTCTACTTTGCTGCATCACACTTTCCTATTCAAGGGAAAAACAACGCAAGCTCAAGAGGTAGCAGGAAGGATTTCTGGCGCCGTTGCCGTGGAGATCTACATCAAGTCAAGCCATACAAAGTACCCACCATAAACGCTTATCTCTTGCATTACATTATTCGCCATTCGCCTCTTGTTTCCTCTCCCCACCTCTAAAACGATTTTCAAAAAGATTTGCCTTTTCTTCATCCTTCTTCTGTTCGATCTTTTGTTCGCTTGTGTTACCATGTGCCTTCTTTTTGGTTGCATCTTCGCTTGCTAAAAGTTTATGGATCCTCATCCACTTGCTAATATTTTTAAGAGATCCAATTATGGTGAACCAATTGCTAGTGAGTTTTGTGCACTAGATTATCTTTATGAAGTTTTGCTTGAAATTCGTGAATCTAAAAATTGTGATGAAGAAATTTATGAAGAGATCCATGATAGATCCTTGAATAAAAATCATGATTATAATGTTTTTATTATAAATTGTATTGATGTAAATTGTGCTAATAATAGTAAAAACTCTAAGCTTCGAGATGCTAGTTCTGCTATGTCCACTACTTGTTGCAATGATCATGATTGGGGCGATAATAATTGTTATGATCTTGAAATTTTAGTTAAGCCTCATGATGAATGTGTTTGCCATAATATTGAAAGTGGGTTTGTAAGAGTGTCAACTTTAGAACCCACATATTTGGAGAATGTTCAATCTTATGAAATTTTTGATAAAAGTGGATTTGGAGGGGTCATGACTTTAGTTAATGTTAATCCCACTATTTTGGAGGAGTGTCAATTTGGCATGCATGTGGATCATGTTCATATGTTATGTGATAGCTATATTGTTGATTTTTCTTATGATCCTACATGTAATTGTTATGAGAGAGGAAAATATGGTCATAGAAATTTTCATGTTACTAAATTACATCTCTTTATGTTGAGATTGATATCATCTCTTTCTTCTTTTTTGCATATGCTAGTTTTTGATTGCCTTGATAATTTGTTTGCTTATAAAATGCCTATGCATAGAAAGTATGTTAGAGTTAGATGTGTTTGTCATGTGTTTTATAATGCTCTCTTTGTGCTTCAATTCTTGTCTTTCGTGTGAGCATCATTAAAATCATCAATGCCTAGCTAAGGGCGTTAAACAATAGCGCTTATTGCGAGGCAACCCAATTTTATTATTATTATTTACTTTTTGTTCCTGTTTAGTAATAAATAATTCATATAGCCTCAGTTTAGATGTGGTTTTATGTTTTAATTAGGGTTTGTGCCAAGTTAAACCTTTAGGATAGCTTACGATGATAGTTGTGTTGATGCTGCTGAAAATCAGAAACTTTTGCACCGGGTAAATTAGTTTTAATAATTCACAGAAACGTTATTTTGATGTGATTCTTTATGATTTGGATTGGTACACAAATTACTCAGGTTTTCCTAATTTGGCTGGATTTTTGGAGTTACAGAAGTATGCAAGAGTTATAGATTACTACAGACTGTTCTATTTTTGACAGATTCTGTTTTTCGTGTGTTGTTTGCTTATTTTGATGAATCTATGGGTAGTATCGGGCGGTATGAACCATGGAAAAGTTTGAATACAGTAGATATTACATCAATATAAATAAATAATGAGTTTTGAACAGTACCTTAAAGTGGTGATTTATATTCTTATACTAACGGAGCTCATGAGATTTCCTATTGAGTTTTGTGTTGTGAAGTTTTTAAGTTTTGGGTAAGGATTTGATGGACTATGGAATAAGGAGTGGCAAGAGCCTAAGCTTGGGGATGCCCAAGGCACCTCAAGGTAGTATTCAAGGACAACCAAAAGCTTAAGCTTGGGGATGCCCCGGAGGGCATCCCCTCTTTCGTCTTCATCTATCGGTAACTTTACTTAAGGCTATATTTTTATTCACCACATGATATGTGTTTTGCTTGGAGCGTCTTGTATGATTTGAGTATTTGCTTTTTAGTTTACCACAATCATCCTTTCTGTACACACATTTTGGCAAAGACATGCATGAATCATGATTTATTAGAGTACTCTATGTGCTTCACTTATATCCTTTGAGCTAGAAAATATTGCTCTAGTACTTCACTTATATATATTTAGAGCACGGCGGTGGCCTTATTTTATAGAAATTGTTGAACTCTCATGCTTCACTTATATTATTTTGAGATTATTTTATAACAGCATTGTAACGCCCCGGATTCGATGCGCCAGGTGTCTGCCAGTTATTCGTCGCTGTTGCCATGTCATTTGCTTGCGTGTTGCATTTTATCATGTCATCATGTGCATTGCATTGCGTACGTGTTCGTCTCATGCATCCGAGCTTTTTCCCCGTTGTCTGTTTTGCAATCCGGTGCTTCTATGCTCTCCGGTGTCCCCACTTTTGTCTCTCGTTGTGAGCGGGTGTTAAATGTTCTCGGAATGGCCCGAGGTTTGCCAAGCGGCCTTGGTACACCACCGGTAGACCGCCTGTCAAGTTTCGTGCCATTTGGAGTTCGTTTGGTACTCCAACGGTTAACCGGGTAACCGCAAAAGCCCCTTTCTTCTTGCAGCCCAACGCCCCTCCAAATTGGCCCAAAACCCATCTAACTCCCCTCCATGCTCTCGTTCATTCGATCACGATCGCGTGGCCAAAAATCGCTCCTCATTTGGACTCTCCTAGCTCCCAGAATCTATAAATAGACCCTCCCCATCCGAATTCGCGGATGAAATCCCCCCGAAACCCTAGCTTCTTCCCC
>NC_041383.1:644119546-644126754 GCF_002162155.2 Triticum dicoccoides | reverse complement strand
CCGGTTTTCGCCGCCGCCGCTGCGGGCGCTGCCCCGCCAGCCGCCGCCGCGCCCGTCGCCCGCGCCTCCGCCGCCGTACTCCAGCGTCGTCGCCCGCGCGGCCACCGGAGGGGCCGCGTCGCCGCCCTGCCGCCCCGCGCCGGCGCCCCTCCGCGCCCGGCCGCGCCTTCCCGGCCGTCGCCTCCGCATCGCCCCGCCGTGGCTCGCCTCCGCCTCCGCTCCGCCCCGCCGGCGCCGCCCGACCACGCCGCCGCAGCTCCCTCCGCCGCCGTCCCTGCTCGCCACCAGCCGGATCCGGCGAGATCCGGGCCGAGGCCGCCTCCTCCGACCTCCCTCCGGCCGCTCTCCGGCGAGAACCGCCGCCTGCCTTGATCCACGCGTGCCCGATCCTGTTATGGATAGAGGTTGACTTTCCCACCTCCGAAAAATTGACTAAGTCCCGAAATATTATGACATTATCATGGCATGTACAATGCATCATATCTCCATGCATGTAGCTCCGTTTCGTGGTGTAATATGTCAAATTGTTCGCCTCAATGAGTACTTCATTTCATTCCATTGCATTATGTCCTTCTGAGCTCATCTTAATGCCTGAATCATCATTGTAAGAGTGCTTCATGATGTTGTCTGCTGTCTGTTAACAGAACATGCTCATTTGTCATTTTTTCCGTGATTGATGTGTGCATCCTATGAGGTTGATGTCTACATGTGTTTTGATCTATGCTATGTCTTATTTACATAGGTGCTTATCATGTATTTTTGTGATCAATGTGGTGACTAGCACAAGCATGCAAACTAGGCTTCGTGATATTGCTCATTTTAGTCCATGTTCTGCTGTTATTGTGATGCCATGTAAACATGATGCTACAGAGAGATCCATGCATATTTTGAGATACTTCAGTAAGTAAGTTTTGAACATACGGTTTTGGTCTATCAATTCATGCCCCTGTTTGCAACTATGGAGTAGTATAGCATGTCATTTTCGTGCTCTACTTTTGATACAAAATGTTTCTTGGCAGATTGTTTACATGTTATTCAATTTTGCCAAGGTTTTTGTAGTTGATCCTTGCATGTTATGAACTTGTTCTTGCCTTGGTTTGTTTCATAAACATGTCTTCTTGCTGATGATATGCTTATCTTGTCATGCAATGACTTGTGGTGAGTGAATCAAGCTTGTTAAGTAGTGTACTTGCTGTTGCTGTTTTGCTAGGCTGAATCTGTTATTTCGTGATGCTATGTAAACCTGCTGCTACAAGACACTCTATGCATAATCTGGAGATGTTCACTAAGGGTGTTTTGTTATACATGTCATGCTCTATCCATCTATGCCCCTGGTTGCAATTATAGCCTGCTGTAGCTTGTTGTAATCTTGATCCAAAGTTGCTAAATAATGTTGTTGTCAGCCTGTTAACATTAAGTTCAGTTGTTGACATGATTGGTGCTACTGTTCCATGCACCCTATGGACTTGATCTTGCTATGCTTAGCTTCATAAACATGTATTCTTATTGTTGGTTGCCTTGCCATGCCATGTATTGCTCTGTGGTGAGTGGTACAAGCTCACCAACATGCCTTCATAATTCTGTTCCTGCCATGTATGAATCTGTAATATAACTTGCTATGTTTACATGGGTGCCATCGTATTTTCTGATCCTTTTTGGCTCATGGTCAGTAAGGGACTTTTGTTCTATGCATTTAGTAGTATCATGCCATGCCTTTGTTTGCCATGATAAGTTCCTGTAACATGTTGTTTGATAGCTCTAAACATTGCAACCTGATGTTATTTTCTGCAAAGTCTGAACTGTTATTATTTGCAATCTTGCCATGTGTGTTTGAGCATGTTCTAGTAGTTTCTGGAGATAGCTCAGTGTTCATGTTTTATTATGCTTTACCTGTACATTATGCCCATGCCTTTTGTTTTCTTGTTGAGGTCCTGTAGCATGTTGTTTTGATGCTTGCAATATGCCTAGTTGATGTTTTGGACAGATTGTTGCTATAATTTGTTTCATGTGTGTGTGGAACCGTTGCTCCGTTTTGAGTGTCCTCTTTATGAAACTTGCTTGTTTTTGCATGTAGTTTCATATTATCATGTTGCATCCATGTTTTGAGGTGTTTGCTTGATGTTTGTATGCATTTTGCATCAATGCCATGTTTAACTTGTTTTGCTCATATCTTCTAGGCCGTAGCTCCGAACTAATTGAACTTTATATGTAACTTGACTAGAATTTCGTGTAGATCATCTTGTTGCATCTTAACTTGCTGTTTAACAACTTGAACATAAGTTTTATTCAGATCTGGACCAACTTTGAAATATGCATATGAGGACTTACCGGAATTGTTATATGTTGTTCTCGGCCTCATTTAAACTTGCCTTGATGTGTAGTTCTTGTTTGCGTCATCTCTTGCCATGAGTAGCTTCATGTAGCTTTTTCATGCATCCTGCTTGTTGTGCATCATGTCTTGTTCATGTGTGGTGTGTTTACCTTGTTGTGTGCTTCTTCTCGATAGTTCCCGTTTCGTTGCGATCGTGAGGATTCGTTCGTCTACGCTTGGTTCGGCTTCATCTGTTCGTCTTCTTGATGGACTCGTTCTTCTTCCTTGCGGGATTTCAGGCAAGATGACCGCTACCCTAGATCTCACTACTATCATTGCTATGCTACTTGCTTCGTTCTATCGCTTTGCTGCGCTACCTATCACCTGTTTATCAAGCCTCCCATATTGCCATGAACCTCTAACCTTTGACACTTTTCCTATGCAAACCATTGCTTGGCTATGTTACCGCTTTTGCTCAGCCCCTCTTATAGCGTTGTTAGTTGCAGGTGAAGTTGAAGATTGCTCCACGATGGACAGGATTATGTTGGGATATCACAATATATCTTATATTATTAATGCATCTATATACTAGGTAAAGGGTGGAAGACTCGGCCTTATGCCTGGTGTTTTATTCCACTCTTACAGGTGTTATGTTCCCGGATTTTGCGTTCCTTACGCGGTTGGGTGATTTATGGGACCCCCTTGACAGTTCGCTTTGAATAAAACTCCTCCAGCAAGGCCCAACCTTGGTTTTACCATTTGCCTCACCACCACCTATATCCTTCCCTTGGGTCGGCCAACCCAAGGGTCATCTTTATTTTAGCCCCCCCGGGCCAGTGCTTGTCTAAGTGTTCGTCCGAACTGAGCTGCCTGCGGGGCCACCTCGGGGCAACTTGAGGGTTGGTTTTACTCGTAGCTAGTGTCATCCGGTGTTGCCCTGATAACGAGATATGTGCAGCTCCTATCGGGATTTGTCGGCGCATCGGGCGGCTTTGCTGGTCTTGTTTTACCATTGTCGAAATGTCTTGTAAACCGGGATTCCGAGTCTGATCGGGTCTTCCTGGGAGAAAGTATATCCTTCGTTGATGGTGAGAGCTTATCATGGGCTAAGTTGGGACACCCCTGCAGGGTTTAAACTTTCGAAAGCCGTGCCCGCGGTTATGCGGCAGATGGGAATTTGTTAATGTCCGGTTGTAGATAACTTGACACCAGATCCGAATTAAAATGCATCAACCGTGTGTGTAGCCGTGATGGTCTCTTTTCAGCGGAGTCCGAGAAGTGAACACGGTTTTTGGGTTATGTTTGACGTAAGTAAGAGTTCAGGATCACTTCTTGATCATTGCTAGCTTCATGACCGTTCCATTTGCTCTCTTCTCGCTCTTATTTGCGTATGTTAGCCACCATATATGCTTAGTCGCTGCTGTAACCTCACCACTTTACCCCTTCCTTTCCCTTTAAGCTTTGCTAGTCTTGATACCCATGGTAATGGGATTGCTGAGTCCTCGTGGCTCACAGATTACTACAACAACAGTTGCAGGTACAGATATTGCGATGCTTGCTTGCGTTGAGTTCTTCTTCTGCTTCTTCGATTAGGGGATAGGTTCCAGGTCGGCAGCCTGGGCTAGCAGGGTGGATGTCCTTTGAGTTTCTGTTTGTGTTTCATCCGTAGTCGGGTGATGCTCTTATGTATTGTGATGTTGTATTTGTGTGGCATTGTATGCCTCTTGTATGTATCCCCATCTATTATGTAATGTTGATGTAATGATATCCACCTTGCAAAAGCGTTTCAATATGCGGGTCTATCCTTGGTGGGACCTTCGAGTTCCTTTTGGATAGGGTCGCATATTGGGCGTGACAAGTTGGTATTAGAGCCTCGACCGACCCTAGGAGCCCCCTTGATTGATCGAGTAGTTTGGCCATTGTTGAGTCTAGAAGAAAACTATTTTCTGAGTCTAGTTATATCGGAGAGTATGAATTCTTTTTACTCCTCAGCCCCTTCGTCGCTCTGGTGAGGAATCTTGACGTAGGTGTTTTGAATTACTTTTCTTCCCTTTCAAATTTTCTTTAGGATCACGCAGTTGGTTTTCCGATCGTGGGTTCTCAGCTCTTTTATCCGGTGCATTTCTCGTCAAGTTGACTCGAGCCTCTTCATCTCTGCCAAGTTCAATCCTCAGTTGTTTTCTTTTCCCACCCACCCACCCCTTTTCATCTTGGAACCGGAGTCTGTAATCGAGTATCCATCCTACTCGTGCGAAGTCTTTGCTTTCTTTCCTCAATGATTTCAACCGGTGTTTTCTCTTCAAGATATTCGTCGGTTCCCCTTCCAAGTTGCCTTTGTTTTTTTTCGCCCTCCCACCCTTTTTCTTCCCGGAGCCTGAATCTCTTTCGACCATCAATTTTCATTCATGTGGAACCTCTTCAGTCTTTCGTAAATTATTTCAACTGGTGAATTCTCGCCTCGGTGGACATTCTTCATATCTTCTCCGGTGGACTCAATTCATGTTTTTCGAGTTGATCTTATTCTTTTCCCTCGGCTCAAGTGTTTTCCTCGCTCGTCCGCCTCTCGCCAGTTTATCCTTCCGGTGCTTCATCTATCTGTTCGTCATCCCTTACCAACGGTGTTTTCTCTCTAGTGGGCCCTAACCCATAGGTCTTTTCCCAGGATCTTACCTGACTCTTCTAATTCCCCCGGAGCTATTCCTAATTCTTTTCAAAGTGTGACGTAAGAATGGATTCCGTCAGTCACATGCCTTCTCCAAGATCGTTTTCAAACTCTTTTCGTTGTTTCCTCAACGTCTTCACTTTTCATTCTCCCGGAGTATCTCAGTAATTTTGGTGGTGTTTCTCGTCATCATTTGAAGACCGAAGAAGAGTTTTTCCTCTAAATCTTGCCCGTTCTCTGGGATATTCGTGGTTCTAGCTTCATATTATCCTCTCAAATTATTCCATTTGTCAGATATTCTTTTCTTACCCATCCGGAGTATGTCAGAAGTTCTTTTCCTGTTTCTTTTCACCGGAGGCCATTATTCCAGAAGAATTCTTGTCCTCACATTCCAGCTACCGTTATCCAATTATCCCGGTGCTTCGTTCAAGTGTTCTTAAATCAGCTCGTGATCTCTTTGTTCTTTTGCATCTAAATCCCCTCAAGCATATTGGTTCTTCTAATTCTTCCCGACGATTCTTTCTTTTTTCTTCGTTCATTTTCATTCTTACGGTGGTTCGTTCAAGATTCCTTTTCCTTGATTATCATTTTAATTCATTCATTCTTTCCAATCCTACCGGTGGTTCATGAAGATTTTCTCAAGTTTGCGCTATACCCCCTCAATCCTTTTCCAACGAGAATAAGTAATATGCAAAAATCCATTGTTTGTCATCAGTTTAATTTGATGAAGGATAAGCATACAATAAACCTTATTCTTATTTCATCGGAGTGTTTAATCCCTTCCTTCGGAGTTTGTTCTTGATGAATAAATTCTAGTTTCAAGTGTCTTCATCTTTTCTTTTCCGGAGTTCAATTTCCTCCGCCATTTCGTCGGAACCTCCATCTAAATCATCGCAATGCTCATCTTGTTCTTTCATCCTTCAAATTTATCTCATCATCCTTTTTGTTACCGGAGTTCGTCATGGTGGTTCTTCATGATTTAATTCACTCCTCAAGAGTTCATCAAGATTTTGTCGGTCGAGTTCAAGTATCCTCTCTTCTCGCATCTCGAAGTGCAATTAATACTTCCTTTTCTTCTGAAGTGGAGTTTTGCATTTCTTCGTTCTCCTCAGCTATTTAATCTTTTTCGCTTGTGGTCGGTGATCACCTTATAATTTTGAGATGTTTTCCATAAGTCCACAACAAGCTTATTCTTTCGTTGTTCATTTTCTCAACAACTCCAGTCAATCCTTCCTTCTAAGTTCTTTTCATCCAAAAAATTTCAATTCCTCCGGAGGCTTTGCGTTGATCATCTTGTCTAGTGCCATCCCATCTTGTGAAGTTTGTGTTCTATTCCTCCATGTTGCAGCTGGAGTGCTGCCTAAATCCTTTTCAGCCTTATTCGTTTCTTATCTTGTTCTAACCAGAGTGCTTTCATAGTCTATCTGATTCCGTGAACTTCCGATTCTCGTCATTCTCGTCGTTCATCTCTTCTTCTCGTGTGCTTGTGATTCTTTGCTTCTTCTCTTGAGTTCTTGTTTCACCTCATCCCTTTTTCCCTTCCGTCTCGGTCCTAAGATCTCGGGACGAGATATCTTGTTCATGGAGGAGTGTTGTAACGCCCCAGATTCGATGCGCCATGTGTCTGCCAGTTATTCGTCGCTGTTGCCATGTCATTTGCTTGCGTGTTGCATTTTATCATGTCATCATGTGCATTGCATTGCATACGTGTTCGTCTCATGCATCCGAGCTTTTTCCCCGTTGTCCGTTTTGCAATCCGGTGCTCCTATGCCCTCCGGCGTCCCCCCTTTTGTCTATCGTTGTGAGCGGGTGTTAGATGTTCTTGGAATGGCCCGAGGTTTGCCAAGCGGCCTTGGTACACCACCGGTAGACCGCCTGTCAAGTTTCGTGCCATTTGGAGTTCGTTTGGTACTCCAACGGTTAACCGGGTAACTGCAAAAGCCCCTTTCATCTTGCAGCCCAACACCCCTCCAAATTGGCCCAAAACCCATCTAACTCCCCTCCATGCTCTCGGTCGTTCGATCACGATCGCTTGGCCAAAAACCTCTCCTCATTTGGACTCTCCTAGCTCCCAGAATCTATAAATAGACCATCCCCGTCCGAATTCGCGGATGAAATCCCCCCGAAACCCTAGCTTCTTCCCCTTCCCGCAGCCGGACACGTCCGGACCCCGCCGGACATGTCCGCGCCGCCACCCCCACCGAATCAGAGCGCGCCACCTGTCCGCCGCCGTCG
>NC_041383.1:644086048-644118902 GCF_002162155.2 Triticum dicoccoides | reverse complement strand
TCCCTGCTCGCCACCGGCCGGATCCGGCGAGATCCGGGCCGGGGCCGCCTCCTCCGACCCTCCCTCCGGCCGCTCTCCGGCGAGAGCCGCCGCCTGCCTCGATCCATGCGCGCCCGATCCTGTTATGGATAGAGGTTGACTTTCCCCCTCCAAAAAATTGGCCAAGTCCCGAAATATTATGACATTATCATGCCATGTTCAACGCATCATATCTCCAGGCATGTAGCTCCATTTCGTGCGTGTAATATGTCAAATTGTTTGTCTCAACGAGTACTTCATTTAAATTCATTGCATCATGTTCATTTGAGCTCATCTTGATGCCTGAATCATCGTTGTAAGAGTGCTTCATGATGTTGTCTGCTATCTGTTAACAGAACATGCTCATTTGTCATTTTTGCCATGATTGATGTGTGCATCCTATGAGGTTGATGTCTACATGTGTTTTGATCTATGCTATGTCTTATTTACAGAGGTGCTTACCATGTATTTTTGTGATCAATGTGGTGACTAGCACAAGCATGCAAACTAGGCTACGTGATATTGCTGATTTTAGTCCCTGTTCTGCTGTTATTGTGATGCCATGTAAACATGATGCTACAGATAGATCCATGCATATTTTGAGATACTTCAGTAAGGATGTTTTGAACATATGGTTTTGCTCTATCCATTCATGCCCCTGTTTGCAATTATGGAGTAGTATAGCATGTCATTTTCGTGCTCTACTTTTGCTAAAAAATGTTTCCTGGCGGATTGTTTACATGTTATTCAATTTTGCCAAGGTTTTTGTAGTTGATCCTTGCATGTTATGAACTTGTTCTTGCCTTGGTTTGTTTCATAAACATGTCTTCTTGCTGATGATATGCTTATCTTGTCATGCAATGACTTGTGGTGAGTGAATCAAGCTTGTTAAGTAGTGTACTTGCTGTTGCTGTTTTGCTAGGCTGAATCTGTTATTTCGTGATGCTATGTAAACATGCTGCTACAAGTCACTCTATGCATAATCTGGAGACGTTCACTAAGGGTGTTTTGTTATACATGTCATTCTCTATCCATCTATGCCCCTGGTTGCAATTATAGCCTGCTGTAGCTCGTTGTAATCTTGCTCCAAATTTGCTAAGTAATGTTGCTGTCAGCCTGTTAACATTAAGTTCAGTTGTTGACATGATTGATGCTACTGTTCCATGCACCCTATGGACTTGATCTTGCCATGCTTAGCTTCATAAACATGTATTCTTACTGTTGGTTGCCTTGCCATGCCATGTATTGCTCTGTGGTGAGTGGTACAAGCTCACCAATATGCCTTCATAATTCTATTCCTGCCATGTATGAATCTGTAATATAACTTGCTATGTTTACATGGGTGCCATCGTATTTTCTGATCCTTTTTGGCTCATGGTAAGTAAGGGACTTTTGTTCTATGCATTTAGTAGTATCATGCCATGCCTTTGTTTGCCATGATAAGTACCTGTAACATGTTGTTTGATAGCTCTAAACATTGCAACCTGATGTTATTTTCTGCAAAGTCTGAACTGTTATTATTTGCAATCTTGCCATGTGTGTTTGAGCATGTTCTAGTAGTTTCTAGAGATAGCTCAGTGTTCATATTTTATTATGCTTTACCTGTACATCATGCCCATGCCTTTTGTTTTCTTGTTGAGGTCATGTAGCATGTTGTTTTGATGCTTGCAATATGCCTAGTTGATGTTTTGGACAGATTGTTGCTATAATTTGTTTCATGTGTATGTGTGGAACCGTTGCTCCGTTTTGAGTGTCCTCTTTATGAAACTTGCTTGTTTTTGCATGTAGTTTCATATTATCATGTTGCATCCATGTTTTGAGGTGTTTGCTTGATGTTCGTATGCATTTTGCATCAATGCCATGTTTAACTTGTTTTGCTCATATCTTCTAGGCCATAGCTCCGAACTAATTGAACTTTATATGTAACTTGACTAGAATTTCGTGTAGATCATCTTGTTGCATCTTAACTTGCTCTTTAACAACTTGGATATAAGTTTTATTCAGATCTGGACCAACTTCGAAATAGGCATATGAGGACTTACCGGAATTGTTATATGTTGTTCCCGGCCTCATTTAAACTTGCCTTGATGTGTTGTTCTTGTTTGCATCATCTCTTTCCATGAGTATCTTCATGTAGCTTCGTCATGCATCATGCTTGTTGTGCATCATGTCTTGTTCATGTGTGGTGTGCTTACCTTGTTGTGTGCTTCTTCTCGATAGTTCCCGTTTCGTTGCGATCGTGAGGATTCATTCGTCTACGCTTGGTTCGGCTTCATCCATTCGTCTTCTTCATGGACTCGTTCTTCTTCCTTGCGGGATTTCAGGCAAGATGACCACTACCCTGGATCTCACTACTATCATTGCTATGCTAGTTGCTTCGTTCTATCGCTTTGCTGCGCTACCTATCACTTGTTTATCAAGCCTCCCATATTGCCATGAACCTCTAACCTTTGACACTTTTCCTATGCAAACCATTGCTTGGCTATGTTACCGCTTTTTCTCATCCCCTCTTATAGCGTTGTTAGTTGCAGGTGAAGTTGAAGATTGCTCCATGATGGACAGGATTATGTTGGGATATCACAATATCTCTTATATTATTAATGCATCTATATACTTGGTAAAGGGTGAAAGACTCGGCCTTATGCCTGGTGTTTTGTTCCACTCTTGCCGCCCTAGTTTCCATCATATCGGTGTTATGTTCCCGGATTTTGCGTTCCTTACGCGGTTGGGTGATTTATGGGACCCCCTTGACAGTTCGCTTTGAATAAAACTCCTCCAGCAAGGCCCAACCTTGGTTTTACCATTTGCGTCACCACCACCTATACCCTTCCCTTGGGTCGGCCAACCCAAGGGTCATCTTTATTTTAGCCCCCCCAGGCCAGTGCTTGTCTAAGTGTTGGTCCGAACTGAGCTGCCTGCGGGGCCACCTCGTTGGAACTTGAGGGTTGGTTTTACTCATAGCTAGTCTCATCCGGTGTTGCCCTGAGAACGAGATATGTGCAGCTCCTATCAGGAATTGTCGGTGCATCGGGCGGCTTTGCTGGTCTTGTTTTACCATTGTCGAAATGTCTTGTAAACCGGGATTCCGAGTCTGATCGGGTCTTCCTGGGAGAAGGTATATCCTTCGTTGATCGCGAGAGCTTATCATGGGCTAAGTTGGGACACCCCTGCAGGGTTTAAACTTTTGAAAGCCGTGTCCGCGGTTATGCGGCAGATGGGAATTTGTTAATGTCCGGTTGTAGATAACTTGACACCAGATCCGAATTAAAACGCATCAACCGTGTGTGTAGCCGTGATGGTCTCTTTTCGGCGGAGTCCGGGAAGTGAACACGGTTTTTGGGTTATGTTTGACGTAAGTAGGAGTTCAGGATCACTTCTTGATCATTGCTAGCTTCACGACCATTCCATTTGCTCTCTTCTCGCTCTTATTTGTGTATGTTAGCCACCATATATACTTAGTCACTGCTGCAACCTCACCACTTTACCCCTTCCTTTCCCTTTAAGCTTTGCTAGTCTTGATACCCATGGTAATTGGATTGCTGAGTCCTCGTGGCTCACAGATTACTACAACAACAGTTGTAGGTACAGGTATTTCGATGATCATGACGCGAGAGCGATGCTTGCTTGCATTGAGTTCTTCTTCTGCTTCTTCGATCAGGGGATAGGTTCCAGGTCGGCAGCCTGGGCTAGCAGGGTGGATGTCGTTTGAGTTTCTGTTTGTGTTTCATCCGTAGTCGGATGATGCTCTTATGTATTGTGATGTTGTATTCGTGTGGCATTGTATGCCTCTTGTATGTATCCCCATCTATTATGTAATGTAAATGTAATGATATCCACCTTGCAAAAGCGTTTCAATATGCGGGTCTATCCTTGGTGGGACCTTCGAGTTCCTTTTGGATAGGGTCGCATATTGGGCGTGACAAGCATGGTAATTTTCTTTGGTTATAAATTTAGTCCTAATATGATGGGCATCCAAGAGGGATATAATAAAAACTTTCATATGAAGTGCATTGAATACTATGAGAAGTTTGACTCTTTATGATTGTTTTGAGATATGAAGATGGTGATATTAGAGTCATGCTAGTGGAGTAGTTGTGAATTCGAGAGATACTTGTGTTAAAGTTTGTGATTCCCGTAGCATGCACATATGGTGAACCGTTATGCGATGAAGTTGGAGCATGATTTATTTATTGATTGTCTTCCATATGAGTGGCGGTCAGGGACGAACGATGGTCTTTTCCTACAAATCTATCCCCCCTGGGAGCATGCGCGTAATACTTCGTTTTAATAACTAATAGATTTTTGCAATAAGTATGTGAGTGAGTTCTTTATGACTAATGCTGAGTCCATGGATTATACGCACTGTCACCCTTCCACCATGCTAGCCTCTCTAGTACCGCATAACTTTCGCCGATACCATAGACCCACCATATACCTTCCTCAAAACAGCCACCATACCTACCTATTATGGCATTTCCATAGCCATTCCGTGATATATTGCCATGCAACTTTCCACCATTCTGTTTATTATGACACGCTCCATCATTGTCATATTGCTTTGCATGATCATGTAGTTGACATTGTATTTGTGGAAAAGCCACCATTCATAATTCTTTCATACATGTCACTCTTGAGTCATTGCACATCCCGGTATACTGTCGGAGGCATTCACATAGAATCATATTTTGTTCAAAGTATTGAGTTGTAATTCTTGAGTTGTAAGTAAATAAAAGTGTGATGATCTTCATTGTTAGAGCGTTATCCCATGTGAGTAAAGGATGATGGAGACTATGATTCCCGCACAAGTCGGGATGAGACTCCGGACGAAAAAAAGAGGCCACTAAAAAGAGAAAGGCCCAAATAAAAAAATGAGAGAAAAAGAGAGAAGGGGCAATGTTACTATCCTTTTTCCACACTTGTGCTTCAAAGTGGCACCATGATCTTCATGATAGAGAGTCTCCTATTTTGTCACTTTCATATACTAGTGGGAGTTTTTCATTATAGAACTTGGCTTGTATATTCTAATGATGGGCTTCCTCAAATTGCCCTAGGTCTTCGTGAGCAAGCAAGTTGGATGCACACCCACTTACATTCTTTTTGATATTTCATACATTTATAACTCTAGTGCATCTGTTGCATGGCAATCCCTACTCACTCACACTGATATCTATTGATGGGCATCTCCATAGCCCATTGATACGCCTAGTTCATGTGAGACTATCTTCTCCTTTTTGTCTTTTCCACAACCACCATATTCTATTCCACCTTAGTGCTATATCCATGGCTAACGCTCGTGTATTGCGTGAAGATTGAAAAAGTTTGAGAACATCAAAAGTATGAAACAATTGCTTGGCTTGTCATCGGGGTTGTGCATGATTTAAATATTTTGTGTGATGAAGATAGAGCATAGCCAGACCATATGATTTTGTAGGGATAGCTTTCTTTCGCCATGTTATTTTGAGAAGACATGATTGCTTTATTAGTATGCTTGAAGTATTACTGTGTTTATGTTAATATTAAACTTTTGTTTCGAATCTTTTGGATCTAAACATTCATGCCACAATAAAGAAAATTACATGGATAACTATGTTAGATAGCATTCCACATCAAAAATTCTGTTTTTATCATTTACCTACTCGAGGACGAGTAGGAATTAGGCTTGGGGATGCTTGATACGTCTCCAGCGTATCTATAATTTTTTTGGTCCATGCAATTATATTATCTGTTTTGGATGTTTAATAGGCATTTATATGCTATTTTATATTATTTTTGGGACTAACTATTAACCGAGAGCCCATGCCACTTTTTGTTTTTGCCTGTTTTAGAGTTTCGTAGAAAAGGAATACCAAACGGAGTCCAAACGAAATGAAACTTTCGCGATGGTCTTTCTTGGACCACAAGCAATCCAGAAGACTTGGGTATGAAGTCAGAGACACAATGAGGCGGCCACGAAGGTTGAGGGCGCGCCCAGGGGGTAGGGCACGTCCCCTACCTCATGGGCCCCTCGTGGGTCTCCTGACCTAGTTCCTTCGCCTATATATACTCTTATACCCTGGAAACATCCAGGGGAGCCACGAAACCACTTTTCCAGCACCGCAACCTTCCGTACCTGTAAGATCCCATCTAGGGGCCTTTTTCGGCATCCTACCGGAGGGGGATTCGATCACGAGGGCTTCTACATCAACACCATTACCTCTCCGATGAAGCGTGAGTAGTTTACTTCAGACCTACGGGTCCATAGCTAGTAGCTAGATGTTTTATTCTCTCTCTCTCTCTTTGATTCTCAATACCATGTTCTCCTCAATGTTCTTGGAGATCTATTTGATGCAATATTCTTATTTGGTGAGTTTGCCGATATCTGGTGAATTGTGGATTTATGATCAGATTATCTATGAATATTATTTGAGTCTTCTCTGAATTCTTATATGCATGATTTGATATATTTGCAAGTCTCTCCAAATTATTGGTTTAGTTTGGCCTACTAGATTGGTTTTTCTTGCAATGGGAGAAGTGCCTAGCTTTGGGTTCAATCTTGTGGTTTCCTTTCCCAATGACAGTAGGGGCATCAAGGCACGTATTGTAATGTTGCCATCAAGGATAAAAAGATGGGGTTTTCATCATATTGCTTGAGTTAATTCCTCTACATCATGTCATCTTAGTTACTTAATGCGTTACTCTGTTCTTCATGAACTTAACTCTAGATGCAGTCAGGAGTTGGTCGATGTGTGGAGTAATAGTAGTAGATGCAGAATCGTTTCGTCTAGTTGACACAGACGTGATGCCTCTATTCATGATCATTGCCTTAGATATCGTCATAACTATGCGCTTTCTATCAATTGCTCGGCAGTAATTTGTTCACCCACTATAATATTTTCTATCTTGAGAGAAGCCAGTAGTGAAACCTATGGCCCCCAGGTCTCTTTTCCATTATATTGAATCTCTTTTCCATGATATAAGTTCTCTGTTACATCATACTAGTTTCTGATCTACTATTTTGCAATCTTTTACTTTTTGATCTATAAACCAAAAATACCAAAAATATTTACTTTACCGTTTATCTATCTCTATCAGATCTCACTTTTGCAAGTTACCGTGAAGGGATTGGCAACCCCTTTATCGTGTTGGGTGCAAGTTGTTGATTCTTTGTGCAGGTATGTGATGACTTGTGCGTTATTTCCTACTGGATTGATACCTTGGTTCTCAAACTGAGGGAAATACTTACTCTACTTTGCTACATCACCCTTTCCTCTTCAAGGGAAAAACCAATGCAAGCTCAAGAGGTAGCAGGAAGGATTTCTGGCGCCGTTGCCGTGGATATCTACGTCAAGTCAAGCCATACCAAGTACCCACCATAAACTCCTCTCTCTTGCATTACATTATTCGCCATTCACCTCTTGTTTTCCTCTCCCCCACCTCTAAAACGATTTTCTAAAAGATTTGCCTTTTCTTCACCCTTCTTCTGTTCGATCTTTTGTTCGCTTGTGTTACCATGTGTCTTCTTTTTGCTTGCATCTTCGCTTGATAAATGTTTATGGATCCTCATCCACTTGCTAATATTTTTAAGAGATCCAATTATGATGAACCAATTGCTAGATAGTTTTGTGCACTAGATTATCTTCATGAAGTTTTGCTTGAAATTCGTGAACCTAAAAATTGTGATGAAGAAATTTATGAATTGATCCACGATAGCTCCTTGAATAAAAAGCATGATTGCCATGATTTTAGTATAAATTCTATTGATGTCAATTGTGCTAATAATATACAAGACCCTAAGCTTGGGGATGCTAGTTCTGCTATGTCCACTACTTGTTGCAATGGTCATGATTAGGGTGATAATAATTGTTATGATCTTGAAATTTAATTTAAGCCTCTTCATGAATATGTCTGCTATAATATTGAAAGTGGGTTTGGAAGAGTTTCAACTTTAGATCCCACATATTTGGAGAATGTTCAATCTTATGAAATTTTTGATAAAAGTGGGTTTGGAGAGGTCATGACTTTAGTTAATGTTAATCCCACTTTTTTGGAAGAGTATCAACTTTGCATGCATTTGGATCATGTTGATATGTTATGTGATAGCTATATTATTGAATTTGCTTATGATCCTACATGTAATTATTATGAGAGAGTAAAATATGGTCGTAGAAATTTTCATGTTACTAAATTACCTCTCTTCATGTTGAGATTGCTATCGTTTCTTTCTTGTTTCTAGCATATGCTAGTTTTTGCTTTCCTTGATAATTTGTTTCCTTATAAAAATTCCTATGCATAGAAAGTACTTTTAGACTTACGTGTGTTTGTCACATGTTTTATGATGCTTTCTTTGTGCTTCAATTCTTGTCTTTCATGTGAGCATCATTAAAATCATCAATGCCTAGCTAAGGGCGTTAAACGATAGAGCTTGTTGGGAGGTAACCCAATTTTATTTTAATTATTTACTTTTTGTTCCTGTTTAGTAATAAATAATTCATCTAGCCTCTGGTTAGATGTGGTTTCATGTTTTGATTAGTTTTGGTGCCAAGTTAAACCTTTAGGATAGCTTACGGTGATAGTTGTGTTGATCCTGCTGAAAATCAGAAACTTTTGTGCCCACTAAATTAGTTTTAATAATTCACAGAAATGTGATTTTGATCTGATTCTTTATGCTCTGGATTGGTACACAAATGTCTCAGGTTTTCCTAATTTGTCTGGATTTTTGGATTTACAGAAGTATTCGAGAGTTACAGATTCTGTTTTTCGCGGATTGTTTGCTTATTTTGATGAAACTATGGGTAGTATCAAGGGGTATAAACCATGGAAAAGTTGGAATACAGTAGATATTGCACCAATATAAAAAAATAATGAGTTTGCAACAATACCTTTAAGTGGTGATTTATTTTCTTATACTAACGGAGCTCATGAGATTTCCTGTTGAATTTTGTGTTTTGAAGTTTTCAAGTTTTGGGTAAGGATTTGATGGACTATGGAATAAGGAGTGGCAAGAGCCTAAGCTTTGGGATTCCCAAGGCACCCCAAGGTAGTATTCAAGGACAACCAAAATTGTAAGCTTGGGGATGCCCCGGAAGGCATCCCCTCTTTCGTCTTTGTCGGTGTACTAGAATAGGGGTACCCTAGTACCCCGAACTTGTGCACGGGCAGTTGCAGCGCCCCGCGGCAAGGCTTGCTGGGCGAACGCCAAGCCCTCCAAGGTTCCCTTGGAGCCATTCAAGAACAAAGTATTTAAGCTCAGGATACAAGGCCCCGGCAAGAGGATCTTGCCGGGAAGGCCAACCGAGGCACTCCAAGGAACTTGCCGCGACGCGCCACGCGCTCCGACAAGGCAACAAGGCCCCGGCAAGAGGAGCTTGCCGGGAAGACTAACCAAGGTACCTCGAAGCCCGGTGAGCGGCAGGCCTCCGGGCCCGACAAGATAACAACAGCGGCAAGGCGCTTGCCGCGGCAGGCGGCCACTCTGCGCCCACGCTCCAGCGCATCCACCAACGTGTCGTTCTGGGGGCCTCTCCGGGCGCGCGTGGCGGGAGGCTGTGTAGCCAGTGGTGCGCAGTGGCATGCGAAGCTGACAAGATCGCCATGGTGGCGAACGGTGGCGCCCCTAACGGTCCTTTTCGGCACTGTTTGGATGATTCAAACGGGCATTTAATGCCCTTGTCCCCTGCCGTCAGAGTTAGGTAGGGTGCACTGTACAAGCAACTGTATGACCTACCTCGCTTTTTACGTTTTTACCCTCCTCTGCGTTGCCACCTGTCGGTGACCCCTTTAGCATATAAAAGGAGGCCCATGCGCAACGTAGAGGGGGTTCGGAGGTTCGGAGGTTCGGTGGCTTCGACTCATTTGTAAACCAGAAAGACACCACGCTCTCTAGAGAGCAAGAACACAAGATAACATAGCCAGACAAGCAGCAGTAGGAGTATTATCTCTCCGGAGAGCTCCGAAGCTGGGTAAACCGCTCGTGTGCTTCGCCTCGATCTGCTCTTCGTGCGACCTCCGCCCCCTGCCGATCCGAAAGGGGCCCGGTCCGCCGGCCCCATAGGTGTTCGTGGGTCAGTTTCCCACGACATCTTTGGCGCGCCAGGTAGGGGGGCGTCGAGATTGTGTGAACCTGATCCGGTGTTCACACGAGCTAGATCTTCATTCCCTCCATCAACATGCCACCGAAGAAGAAGACTTCGGCGGCAGCCGCTCCGTCCACGTCGCTTCCGCCACCGTTGGAGCAAACGCATGGTGGAATGGACGCCGGCGGAAGAATGGACGCCGACGAGGAAGCTCATAATGCTGCCAGGTCCAAGAACAAGGCTGCACAAACCTCGGCGACTGTACATGTTCCGCGCCACTCTCAGGAGGCGCAAGATCAACAGCACCATGGCACTCGCAGCACCATGCGCATGATAGACCAAGGCCAAGCTGGTGGATCTCGGGGCGCCCAAGACCAGCATGCACGCCAGCATGCTGGCACGAGCGAGGCACGGTCGCCTGGACGGGATACTGCTCCTTCTAACATAGTTAGAAGTTCGAGCACGTCCCGCTCCTCGCGCCGTCCGCCACTGCCACCCACCACTCCAGTAGAAGCTTTGGCGCGAGCTCAACTTCTCCTAGATTACCCTCCGACGTCGGACAAGATCGACAAATGGCGGGCCACCATTCAGAGTCTCATCGGCTACGCCAACGGCGACACTCCACGGCGGTCGAGCGCGTCACCGCCGTGGCAGGGTTGCCAGGCGCGAGCCGGTGGTGACGAAATGGGTGGAGGTGCAACTACCATGCAATCACCACCCCGAAGGCCAAGATCGCCTACTCGCCGGATCCACCTCGACAGCGACTCCACCGCATCGTCGGATCCACGAGCTCGTCGCGATCAGCGTCAAGTTCTTCATGATCGACAACAAGAAGATGCTTGAACTTGCATCGAGCGCCAGAGAGAAGCGCGGCGTCAATCCGACAAGTGCGCTGGGCCCTCTGTTGACATGCATGCGCCAGGGGAACCAGGCGATCTGCCGTACGCGGTAGGTTGCCCTACGTTCACTCGTGAGCTGCGGCAAGTCCAGTGGCCCAGCACAAAGAACTTCATGCCAGACGTACCGGAGAAGTACGACGGCAAGACGCATCCGTCAGAGTTCCTCAGCATCTACACCATTGCGGTGCAAGCTGCCGGGGGACGAGATGACAAGATCCTTGCCAACTACTTCCCGCTGGTGCTCAAGCCCAACGTCAGATCCTGGCTCATGCACTTGCCGGACAACTCCATATCTTCTTGGGCTGATCTGTGCCATCAGTTTGTCGGCGCCTTCACAGGCGGACACAAGCCTCATGGCCAGGAGAGTGATCGTCATTTGGTCACCCAAAAGGAAGGAGAGCCCCTGCGCAAGTACATTTAGAGATTCAGCAGTGTGCAGCACAACATCCCAGATGTCCACCCTGCCGCGGTGATCAGCGTGTTCCATCAGAATGTGCGAAACCGCAGGATGCGGGAGGAAATGGCGATGTGCAAGATCAGGGACGTCAGCGAGTTATATGCACTGCCGACAAGTGTGCACGTGCTGAAGAAGGGAGGAGGCTCCCTGGAGAAAATATAGGAGCGGGGGGATCTGACAGTGAAGATGCTGCCTCGACAAGGAAAAACCGGCGGCGGAACAACAGAAGGAGAAAAGGTAAAGAGGTGCTAGTTGTTGAGCAGTCCGGCAACGGTGGTGCCGCCAAGGAGGCCAAAGCTGGTGACTCCGGCAAGGAGGTTGCCGCGGAGGTGGCGGTCGCCGACAAGTAGGACGGCCCCAACAAGCAGTATTGCAAGATTCACCGCACCAAGGGCCATGATCTCCAGAACTGTAAGAAAGTCGAGCAGCTTGTTGAGCAACAGAAAGCTGAATACGAGCGGCGCGACAAGGAGAAGGCCCAGGAAGGTGCAGGGGGATCCGGCAAGAAACGTCCCGGCCGAGGAGGACGCCGCGGAAAGGCCAAGCAGCGGCAAGGAGACAGACCTCCTCGCGGCCGCGACAAGGATGAAGATGACGACAACGATGAAGACATGGATGATGAGGAGACTGATGAGTAGGAGTTCCAGAAAGCCACAGAGGTCATGTGCGTTGACGGTGGTGCTTCTCTGCACACCTTGCACCGTCAGCTCAAGCAGTGGGTGCGGGAAGTTAATGCAGCAGAACCACCCGTCGAGTCATGCAAGCCTCTGAAATGGTCCAGCACGCCTATCATCTTTGATATTGAGGACCACCCTGATTGCATAACCGCAGTCGGGTGTTTGCCGATGTTGGTTTCACCAACAATCCAAAACCTCAAAGTCACAAAGATGCTAGTTGACGGCGGGGCCGGCTTGAATCTGATCTCCTCCGCGGTACTCCAGAAACTCCAGATCCCTGACAGCGAGCTCGAACAGACCGGTACATTTCAAGGAATCAACCCGGGAAGGAGCAAGCCAAAGGGAAAGATCACGTTGCCGGTAACATTTGGCAGTGAGATGAACTTCAGGACTGAGAGGGTTACGTTTGATGTTGCTGATTTTCCACTACCTTACAATGGAATCCTTGGCCGTCCAGCACTCGCCAAGTTCATGGCAGCATCTCACTATGCGTACAACGAACTGAAAATGCCAGGCCCGATAAGTATCATCTCTGTCCCTGGCGACAAGAAGGATGCTCTTATCTGCGCCGACAAGATCTACCGGGAAGCAGCAGCCGCAGCAGAACACAAGACCCTTGCCGCTGGAGCTCCCGGGGGGAAGAAGAAGACCAAGTCCGGCAAGAGCTCTGATTCCTACTCTGGCAAGCGCACCTCTTCGGAGTGCTGCGCTACCGTCGAGGACGCACCATCGAGATCCACCGGCAAGTGTAAGAAGGCAATGGCAGCTCCAAAGAAGGTGTCCGCCGAGGAGGATGGCGCTGGTGGTACCTTCACCATCAGCGCCACTCTTGACCCCAGATAGGAAAGCGCGCTCGTTGCTTTCCTGCGGGCGAATGTCGACGTGTTTGCATGGCAGCCGTCTGATATCCCCGGTGTTCCCAGGAAAGTAATTGAGCACCACCTTGCCATCTGTCCTCATGCGCGGCCCGTCAAGCAGAGAGACAGGAAGCAGGCAGTGGAGCGCCAAGAATTCATAGCAGAAGAAATCAAGAAGTTGGAAGCAGCAGGCCTTGTCAGAGGAGTGCTCCATCCCATGTGGTTGGCCAATCCTGTTGTTGTGCGCAAGGCTAACGGGAAATGGAGACTTTGTATTGACTTCACTGATGTTAATAAAGCTTGTCCCAAAGACCCATTTCCCTTGCCGCGTATTGTCCAGATTGTTGACTCCACAGCCGGATGTGATTTGCTTTCATTTCTTGATGCATACTCAGGATACCATCAGATCTTCATGGCAGAAGAAGATGAAGAAAAAACCACATTTATCACCCCGTGTGGCACATACTGCTTCATACGGATGCCTTTCGGTTTGAAGAATGCTGGTTCAACATTCGCAAGGGCAGTCCACCACGCTTTTGAACCGCAGATGCACAGAAATGTGGAAGCCTACATGGATGACATAGTGGTCAAGAGCAAGAACAGGGCGACCCTAATTCAAGATTTAGACGAGACATTTGCAAATCTGCGCAAGATCAACCTCAAGCTTAACCCCGAGAAGTGCGTGTTTGGAGTCCCTTCCGGCAAGCTTCTCGGGTTCTTCGTGTCTCAGCGGGGAATTGAAGCCAATCCCGACAAGATCAAGGCCATTGAGCAGATCAAAGCACCAAAGCGCGTCAAGGATGTACGAAGGCTTGCCGGTTGCGTGGCTGCTCTCAGCAGGTTTATCTCTAGATCTGCTGAACGCGCCCTGCCATTTTTCAAAATTTTGAAGAAGGCAGGTCCAATGAAATGGACTCCGGAGGCGGAGGCTGCGCTGCAGGACTTGAAGAGATACCAATCCTCCACTCCAACACTTGTCGCACCTAAGCCGCAAGAGAAGTTGCTGCTGTATATAGCGGCGACAAATCAAGTGGTTAGTGCTGCATTAGTGGCAGAGAGGGAGGCAGACGATGAGCCAGCAACCCCGGCAGATGCATCCAGCGACAAGCAGGGGGTTTCGCCGACAAGCTCTGGTCCCGACAAGGATGGATCTGCGCAGGAGCCCGACAAAATACAGAAAAGAATGGTGTAGCGCCCAGTTTACTTTGTCAGTTCCCTTCTGCAGGGGGCTAGGTCAAGGTACTCCGGCGTGCAGAAACTGCTTTTCGGCCTTCTCATGGCCTCGAGAAAGCTGCGCCATTATTTTCAAGCACATGAGATCACAGTCGTCACTCGCTTTCCACTGAAGAGGATACTGCAAAATCCAGAAGCAACAGGCAGGATTGTCGAGTGGGTGCTGGAACTGTCAAGCTTTGGCCTCAAGTTTGAGAGCACTTCAACTATCCAAAGCAGAGCATTGGCAGAGTTCATAGCGGAGTGGACACCAACACCAGATGAAGAAATTCCAGAGACAAGCATCCCTGTCAAAGAAGCAAGTAAAGAGTGGCTGATGTACTTTGATGGTGCCTTTTCGCTGCAAGGCGCCGATGCGGGTGTGCTGCTTGTCGCACCCACCGGAGAGCACCTCAAGTACGTAGTCCAGATGCACTTTCCCAAGGAACAAGCAACCAACAACACTGCAGAGTATGAAGGATTGCTTGCCGGGGATCAAGAAGCTTATTGTCAGGGGTGACTCACAACTTGTCGTCCGCCAAGTAAACAAGAGCTACCAAAGTCCATTGATGGAAGCATATGTTGATGAAGTGAGGAAGCTAGAAGAGCACTTTGACGGCCTACAAATGGAGCATATCCCAAGAGCTCAGAATGACATTGCTGATGGCTTGTCAAAGTGCGCCGCACTAAAGTTACCTGTGGAACCAGGGATCTTTGTGCTCAAGTTGACTCAACCATCCGTAACACCATCAACTGGACAAAGCAAGAAGAGGAAGTTGATTTCTAGTGACTACTTTCCGGCAGAACTTCCTGAAGCCACCGCCAAGAAAGTCCCCAAGATCAACACCAAGGATGCTGAGGAGCAGTCTGCTCCGGCAAGCCTTATGGTTTGTTCCGTTGAAGCAGACGCTCCCGACAAGTTTTGCTCCGGCAAGCTTGCCGGGGAACATCAAGCTCCGACAGGGCCGCGAGTCCTTGTCGTAGAAGCGGATGTTCCCGCAGCAGCAGATGTGCCTTTAGTCCTTGTTGTCGAGCCACAAGCTCCAGCATGGGCACAGCAGATTGTCCATTTCCTTCAGACAGGAGAACTTCTCGAAGAGCAAGAAGAAGCGGAAAGAGTAGCCCGACAGTCGAGTATGCACCAGTTTGTCGATAGCATACTGTACAGAAGAAGACTCAACGGTGTGAAATTGAAGTGTATTTGCCGGGAAGAAGGACAAAAGCTGTTGGCAGAGATACATGGAGGGATATGTGGCCACCACATTGGCACAAGAGCACTTGTCGGCAAAGCTTTCCGGCAAGGCTTCTTTTGGCCGACAGCCCTCCAGGATGCAACTGCACAAGTAACCAAGTGTGAAGCGTGCCAGTTCCACTCCAAACAGATACACCAGCCAGCTCAAGCTCTCCAGACAATCCCTTTATCCTGGCCATTTTCGGTTTGGGGGCTCGATATCCTCGGCCCCTTCCCCCGAGCAGTCGGGGGCTTTGAGTACTTGTACGTTGCAATCGACAAGTTCACAAAGTGGCCGGAAGTGCAGCCAGTGAGGAAGGTGATAGCACAGTCAGCAGTCAAGTTCTTCAGGTCAATTGTTTGCCGTTTCGGGATCCCTAACAGGATCATCACCGACAACGGCATGCAATTCACGAGCCGCACCTTCATGCAGTACGTCGAAGACCTTGGCGCCAAGGTCTGCTTCGCTTTTGTTGCTCATCCGAGAAGCAACGGTCAAGCAGAGAGGGCAAATGCTGAAGTACTGCGCGGGCTCAAGACCAGAACTTTCGATAGGCTGCGCAAGTGCGGAAGAAACTGGATCGAGGAGCTTCCGGTGGGTCTTTGGTCGATCAGAACGACGCCAAATCGAGCCACTGGCCAGACACCTTTCGCTCTAGTCTATGGAGCAGAGGCAGTTCTCCCCACGGAACTCGTATACGGATCACCTTGAGTGCTCACTTATGATGAGCTTGAGCAAGAACAGGTGCGGCAAGACGACACACTGCTCCTTGAGGAAGATCGTCTTCAGGCTGTTGTACGAGCTGCTCGATACCAGCAAGCTTTGCGCCGCTATCATAGCCGCAAAGTTAAAGCCAGAAGCTTCGAGGAAGGCGACCTTGTTCTTCGGCGCATTCAGTCCGCCAAGAATTCCAACAAGTTGACGCCGAAGTGGGAAGGCCCTTACCGGGTGAGACGAGTCACAAGGCCCGGCGCTGTCCGCCTTGAGACCGAAGATGGCATTCCGGTGAGCAACTCCTGGAACATAGAACATCTTCGTAAGTTTTTCCCGTAAGGCGCGGTTGTCGGAACCCGTTCCAGCAACCACCTTTTGTACAAGTATTGCCGCTGTTGCATGTAATTCTTTGTACAAAGCCGGGCGCAGATCCCGTGCATAAGTGAAACCCCATGTGCTCCGCACAACTTGTCCATTTCATGCATTAATTCCTTTCTTGCATACGATTATTTGACACTTTGTGCAGCACCTACATCCGGTAAGCAGTAACGAGCCGAAGGGCTCCATATCGTTATTTTCTCTTCTTTCTTCTTTTTTTCAACAAAGGAAAAGAAGGATCCCTCGCCCACATGTTTGCCGGGGGGGAAGGAGAAGATTGTGGTATGGACCAGGCGTCGTTCAAGCGAAGTCCTGCCTTGCCAGGAAGCAAATGACAGAAAAGCTAAGTTGCCAAAGTTTGAGCAATCTGTTTTTAAATTTTTGAGTTATTTTCCTCGAACGACCCTGCTTTGTATGGAAAACCTGTGCGCGGAGGAACCAACTCGTGGCTAGTTGCGCCCTTACTTTGTTTCGAGTCCGCTCAACAGGTTAAGCGTGCTGCATCTAGTCGCGACAAGGTTTCTTGTCGGAAGCAGCACCGCTAGCAGGCTGCTGAAGTTCCGCACTCATCGCTCGCGGCTCGGGCGCCTGCGCCGACAAGTTCCCTAGAAGCGTAGGGTAAAAACATACAAAGGAAGGAATCTAGTAGAGGAAATAACATTGCAATTGATAATAGAAATAAAGTTATATTACAAGATAACTTGTCGCAGCTCTAACAGACTGTTTTCATAACATGATTAGCAGCGACAAGGGAAAATAAGAAATGGGCGGCCTAATCTACGCGTCCGCCCTCGACTCTCATGATCTCGCTCACCTTGTCCACAATGGGTGCGACAAGGGCCTTGAGTGCATCCATATCAGCGTCAGGCGGCAAGGACCTGAGGACGTTGGTGAAGCTGAGGCCTGGATTGCGGAAGGCTACCTTCATCAGCACCTTCTGGAGAACCCCGGCGCAGATTTTGCGCGACTCGTCGGCCAGCTGCTTCGGGATCCTCTCCCGGAGCCGCTGGAGTGCCGTCACCACGCCCTTGAAGAATAGGCTGAGCTTGGCGCTGGGTTGAAGACTCTCGTCGGAAGGATACCCAAAGTCCTCCATCCCCAGCTGCGCCAGCTCCTCGTTGATGACTGCGGCAATGTTCACCAGACCCTCGGTCCAGTGCTCCACAGTGTCTCTGAACGAGTTCTGGGTAACTGCGATGCTCTTCAGCAACGCCGTGTCAGCCTTGACCTTCTCCGACAAGGTCTTCTCCCGCTCCTTGGCGGCCTCCAGCGTCTGCGTCAGCGTGGCCAGCTTCAGCTCCAGGTCTGCTTTGGAATCCTTGGCGGCACTGAGCTCCTTGCCCCTCTCAGCGAGAAGACCTTGCAGCTCGCCGTGGGCGGCAGTATCCTTCTCGCGCTCACGCTTGAGCGCGGCAAGCTCCTCTCCGCTCTTCCCAATATCGGCCTCCAGCTGCGCCACCTTCTCCTCCAGCTCTTTCTTGGCGGCCTCTGCAGTTGCCGCAGCGTCCTTTGCCTCCTTGAGCGCCCCGCCAAGTGCCTGCTCGCGCTCGGCGAGCTCTTCCTCGTAGCTGTCGAGGTTGGCCTTCCGCTGCACTAGTTCACCTTCCCGCGCGGACTGCTTCTCGGCGGCCAGCCTTTGCTCCTCCTCAGCTTCGGCCTTCTCGAGAAGGAAGGCCGTGCGCTCCTCGTCGAGTCGCTCCCGCTCCTGCGCCAGAGACCGGAGAGCTTCTTGATTTTGGCCCCGGAGCTCCTCCGCGCGCTTTTCCATGTCAACTCCCGCCTTCGTGACAAGCGCTTCCCGGGAAGCCAGCTTGGCTTGCCGGGTGCGGTAGAGTGACAGCAGCTTCCGCAGCAGCTGCTCCTCCTCAGGCTCGCCACTGCTGCTGCCGGGCACGTCAACCAATGACAGTCCAGCAGAGGCGAGCACCTCCCCGTCAAAAGTCTCCCCCTCGACCGGCGCCCTGGAGCTCGACGCCCAGGGTAGCTTGATGAAGATATTGTCACCGGCCTGCAAGTAGGCGTCGGGCTGGGGCTCCTCGGAGCCCGGCTCCGCAGAAGCGGCAGAGGGTTCGGCGGTCGGCGCAGCGCCCGGCGCTCCTGCGGCCTCAGGGTCGTCAGTGCGATCGCCCGACCCCTCGCCGGCTTCCGCAGCAGCAGCCCCGGTGGCCTCCTCGCCGGCGGTCTCATCAGCACCGGCACCTTCCTCGCCGGCGCCCTCTATCTCCTTTGGCTCAGCCATAGATGGGTCTGAAGAACAAAGAAGGGAGGAAAATCAATCAAAAATCCAAGAAAGGAAAAACAAAAGAAGCAGAACCCAAGGGAAAGTTTCTGGGCAAGTGGATTACCTGCGCCAAGATCTTCAGTTGCACCCTCGGTCACCGCAGGATCAGCAGTGCCGTCCCTTGCCGGGGAGTCCCCCCTTGCCGGAGAGCGCTCCCTTGCCGGGGACTCCTCCCTTGGCGGCACAGTCGAAGCAGGTGGCACTTCGGGACCAGCCTCCGGGCGCTCCTGATGAGACTGCTCTGCTCCTGCACAAGTCAACAAATAAGATATCAGCAAAGGAAAAAGCACTCAAGCGCGCCCGGCAGCAGAAGGCTAAACTATGAACTTACGCTGGGGGCTGCTTTGAGGAGTGATTGCCGGATCCGTCAAGGTGATCTCGGACCCACCCCCTATCGACAAGGTGGGGTCATCTTCGATGACGACCACCGCGGCCTTGGCCCTCTTCGCCGCTCTCTGGGCCAGCGTTCTGAAAAGAAAGGAGTCCAAATTGGAGCAAGTCAGATACAAGATATAAACAGCAAGATTGAAGAACTACAAGAGCACCAAAGAAACTCACTCTTCTTCCTCCTCGTCGGAGCTGAGCGCGGAAAGATCGAAGTCCGGCCCTCCTCCGGTGCGGCGAGGTGGAGGAGTAGGATCCCTTGCCCGCTTGGCGGGGGCAGTGGCAGTGGCCCGGGAAGATCCCGCTCCAGTTGCCGCTGTTGCGTGAGGCGCTCCCGCGGCAACATTGCTTGCCGCGGTAGAGCGCGTCGCGCGGCTCGGTGGCTGTGGAGCCGGCTGCCGCCCCGCTGCGTCCCCGGCCCTGCGAAGGCACCTCCTTGGCGGGGCCGGGGGCTCCGCCTGCGGCAAGTTCTCTGAAGGCTCAGCCTCCTCTTCGCTGGCCTCGCTCGGCTCGGCTTCGGAACCGGCAGGCTCCTCCTCGCCGATGAACTCCGCGCGTTCGGCAAGGTTTGCCGCCTCTGCAGCCTCCGCCTCCTCCACAGTAAACCCAAACACACCCGCAGCAGCTGTGGCCGCAGCCTCTTCCGCCCTAGTAGCGATGAGCTGCAGCTCCTCGTCGGTGGTGTCACGGGTGAGGCTCTTCTGCTCGTCAGCGCGGACCGGCACTTCCTCCAAGGTGTCGAAGAACGCTCGCACAACGTCATCCGCAGGCTCTTGCCAAGTTTGGACGATGCCGTGTGAATCGCACAACGGCATCATGGCGCAGATCCGGTCAAGAGAAGAGTTATTGCACAAAGGAACTACGCCCCTCGGCAGTGTGAATGGGTGCTGGGGGTCGCGTTTGAATAATTCCAAGAGCATTGCGTCCAACTCCAAGACGGTGAAGTTGTAGTTGAGGCCCGGCCGCAGCCTCATGATGTCCGCCGAATTCTTGAATTCCCAGGCGGGCCTCCCCCTCTCCTGCAGGGGGGCAATGCGGCGGCGGAGGAAATCTACCCCGACAGCACCTACGGTGAGCCCGGCAAGCCTGAGGCGAAGAATCCTAGTGATGGCGATCTTCAGCCTCTCGTCTTCCCGGGCCATGTTGCTCCAGTCATTGCCGCGCACTATTGGAGTTTGCCGCACGACGGTGAAGGGCTGCGGATTCTCCTCGACGATCCAGCACCACTCCGCTCTCCACTCCTCCCACTTGCTGCGGAGCTCACCATCCAAGTACGCCTCCTTCTTGCCGACTCTCGAGACCCAGGCAATCCCTCCGGCAAGCGTCTCTCCTCTCTCTACCCGAGGAATGAAGTAGTGGCGGAAAAGGGCAACACTAGGGTGGACTCCGACAAAGTTTTTGCACAAGTGTGCGAAAACTGCCATGGTCAGGACAGCATTGGGGGTGAAGTCAAGGAGGCGGAAGCCATATGTGTTCATAATGTCATAGAAGAACTCTGAGAAGGGCGGGCAGAGCCCGCAATAGAAGAATAGCGGGAAGAACGGGTACCCGTTTGGAGCCAACTCCGAAGCAGCGGCCGGGAGTACCCTCGTGCGCGGATGCGCACGCGTCTCCGTCGCCCAAAAAAGGTAGAAGTACTCCCTCAGCTCCCGCACGCCGAGCTGAGGGGAGAAGATCGCCCGCTCCTTCCGCAGCGCCGCGAGCCGCTGCGCCTCGGCCGACTTCACGCCTTTTCCCTTGTCGGCTTTCGGGCCCATGGCGAAGGTGGTGAGGGAGGTCGACGGCGTGGAGATGATGGTGACAATGGGGGGGGGCGGAGCGCTGCTCTCTCGGCTTCGAGAAGAAGGGGGGAGCGGCGGAGTTTCTTGAAGAAGGAGTAGCAGCAACCAGCGAGGGGGAACGAACTGCCTCTGTTTCCTCTGCTTATAAAGAGGGACGGGGCGGACGTTTCGACCTTCCGCTTAAACAACCACCCACGATCTCTCCCATGATGCCGCATTCAACGCGTGCCGTTATGGGAGAGCGCGGTGGATACGGAGCGAGATTTGGTGTGGCCCAGCCCGCGTGTGCCCGTGCCCTGTCTTGGGCCTGGCCCAACAGCGCTCGGCACCGTGTCTGGCCCAGGCCCGGGGGCTCCTGTCGATGTACTAGAATAGGGGTACCCTAGTACCCCGAACTTGTGCACGGGCAGTTGTAGCGCCCCGCGGCAAGGCTTGCCGGGCGAACGCCAAGACCCTCCAAGGTTCCCTTGGAGCCATTCAAGAACAAAGTATTTAAGCTCGGGATACAAGGCCCCGGCAAGAGGAGCTTGCCGGGAAGGCCAACCGAGGCACTCCAAGGAACTTGCCGCGACGCGCCACGCGCTCCGACAAGGCAACAAGGCCCCGACAAGAGGAGCTTGCCGGGAAGACTAACCAAGGTACCTCGAAGCCCGGTGAGCGACAGGCCTCCGGGCCCGACAAGATAACAACAGTGGCAAGGCGCTTGCCGCGGCAGGCGGCCACTCTGCGCCCACGCTCCAGCGCATCCACCAACGTGTCGCTTTGGGGGCCTCTCCGGGCGCGCGTGGCGGGAGGCTGTGCAGCCAGCAGTGTGCAGTGGCATGCGAAGCTGACAAGATCGCCATCGTGACGAACGGTGGCGCCCCTAACGGTCCTTTTCGGCACTGTTTGGACGACTCGGACGGGCATTTAATGCCCTTGTCCCCTGCCGTCAGAGTTAGGTAGGGTGCATTGTACAAGCAACTGTATCACCTACCTCGCTTTTTACGTTTTTACCCTCCTCTGCGTTGCCACCTGTCGGTGACCCCTTTAGCGTATAAAAGGAGGCCCATGCGCAACGTAGAGGGGGTTCGGAGGTTCGGAGGTTCGGTAGCTTCGACTCATTTGTAAACCAGAAAGACACCACGCTCTCTGGAGAGCAAGAACACAAGATAACATAGCCAGACAAGCAGCAGTAGGAGTATTATCTCTCTGGAGAGCTCCGAAGCTGGGTAAACTGCTCGTGTGCTTCGCCTCGATCTGCTCTTCGTGCGACCTCCGCACCCCGCCGAACCAAAAGGGGCCCGGTCCACCGGCCCCATAGGTGTTCGTGGGTCAGTTTCCCACGACAGTCTTCATCTATCGGTAACTTTACATGAGGATATATTTTTATTCAGCACATGATATGTTATCTTACTTAATGCGTTACTCTGTTCTTCATGAACTTAATACTCTAGATGCACGCAGGAGTCGGTCGATGTGTGGAGTAATAGTAGTAGATGCAGAATCGTTTCAGTCTACTTGACACGGACGTGATGCCTATATTCATGATCATTGCCTTAGATATCGTCTATGCGCTCTTCTATCAATTGCTTGGTAGTAATTTATTCACCCACCGTAATATTTGCTATCTTGAGGGAAGATACTAGTGAAACCTATGCCCCCTGGTGTCTTTTCCATTATATTGAATCTCTTTTCCATGATATAAGTTCTCTTTTACATCATACTAGTTTCCGATTTACTATTTTGCAATCTTTTACTTTCTGATCTATAAACCAAAAATACCAAAAATATTTACTTTACCATTTATCTATCTCTATCAGATCTCACTTTTGCAAGTAACCATGAAGGGATTGACTACCCCTTTATCGTGTTGGGTGCAAGTTGTTGATTGTTTGTGCAGCTATTCGGTGACTTGTGCGTTGTCTCCTCCTGGATTGATACCTTGGTTTTCAAACTGAGGGAAATACTTACCCTACTTTGCTGCATTAGCCTTTCCTCTTCAAGGGAAAAACCAATGCAAGCTCAAGAGGTAGCAATTAACCCATAGGACAAAACAGATCTACTCAAACATCATAGGATAGCCAAATATCATTGGGAAATAATATATGGAGTTGAGCACCATGTTAAGTATAGATAACAGCAAGGAGAAGGGGTGTTACACCACTGCATAGAGGGGGAGAAAGTTGGTGTTGACGGTAGCAAGGTTGATGATGTAGATCGTCATCATGATCCTTGCCCCGGCGGCACTCCGGCGCCACCGGCAGAGAGGGGGAGACAACCCCCCTCCTTCTTCTTCTTCTTCCTTGGCCTCCCCTATAGATGGGAGGAGGGCTCCTCCTCTAGTCCATGGCCTCCGTGGCAGCGGAGGGGCAAGATCCCCTCCGAGATTGGATCTATCTCTCTGTTCTCTTCTGTTTCGCATTCCCCACATGTGGCCTTCACGGTTTCTTAAATTCCCGAAGATCTGTAACTCTGATTGCGCTAAAATTTTACACAATTTTTTTCCATAAATTATCTTTCTTGCGCCAGAAGAAGGGCCCCAACCGACCTTCAAGGAGGGCACAAGATTCCTGGGAGCACCAGGGGGTGCCTGGTGCACCCTGGTGGGTTGTGGTCACTATAGGCCCCCGTTTGTGTTGATTCCACCTCCCAAAAATCATAAATATTCCAAAATAATTCTCCATAAATTTTTATCATGTTTGGACTTCGTTTGATATGGATTTTCTGCGAAACAAAATCATGCAACAAACAGGAACTGGCACTGGGCACTGGTTCAATAGGTTAGTCCAAATAAAACATATAAATTGTTGCCAAAAGTATGTAAAAGTTGAATAATATTATCATGGAACAATCAAAAATTATATATACGACGGAGACGTATCAGCATCCCCAGCTTAATTCCTGCTCGTTCTCGAGTAGGTAAATGATAAAAAAGATAATTATTGATGTGGAATGCTAGCTAGCATAAACTTGATCGTATATCTAATCGTGGCATGAATATTAAGACATAAGTGATTCAAAGCAACAGTCTATAATTTGACATAAAGACATCCATACTCGGGTATCCCAACAAACAATCATGTCTTTCAAAATATCAATGCTAAAGAATGTTATCCCTATAAAATCATATAGTCTTGTCATGCTCTCTCTTCATAACACAAAGTATAAATCATGTACTACCCCGGTGTCAGCCAAGCAATTGGTTCATAGTTTTTAACGTGCTTCAGCATTTTCAACCCTCACCCAATACATGAGTGCAAGCCATGTATATAGCACTACAAGTGGAATAGAATATGATGATAGGGGTAAATATAGAGAACACAAAAAAGTAAGGAAGTCTCACATCGACGTCGCTAACCAACAGGCTATGGAAATGCCCATTATTTGATATCAATGCGATGTGTTGGGATTTCCATGCAACGAATGCACTAAGAGCTATAAGTGTATGAAAGTTCAATATGAAACTAAATGGGTGTGCATAAAACTCTACAATGAAAAATTCCCACTAGTATATGAAAGTGACAACATATGAGGCTCTCTATATGAAAAAAATGGTGCTACTTTGAAGCACAAGTGTGGAACTAGCATGGCCCTTCTCTCTTTATTTCTTTTTTTCTTTTTCTTTTCTTTTCTTTTTTCTTTTTTCTTTTTCTCCTTTTTTCCTTTTTTTCTGTTATATTTTTCCCTCATTGTCTGGAGTCTCATCCCGACTTGTGGGGGAATCATAGTCTCCATCATCATTTCCTCGTTGGGGCAATGCTCTAAAAATGAATAATGATGATCATCATACTTCTATTTACTTATAACTCAAAAGAAATAAAAATTACAACTCGATACCAATAACAAAAATACGACTCTATATGAATACCACTGGTAGTACCAGGATGTGCAATGATCTAGTGTAACATGTAAATTATGAACGATGGTTGGGCCACAAACACTATGTCAGCTATATGATCATGCAATGCAATATGAGATTGAATGCTCAAGTCATCAAAACGGAGGCGGTGGAATTACGTGGCAATATATCTCGGAATGGCTATGGAAAGGCCATAATAGGTACGTACGGTGGCTGTTTTGAGGAAGATATAATAAGGCTTATGTGTGATAGAGTGTATCATATCACGAGGTTTGGATGCACCGGCGAAGTTTGCACCACGTCTCGAGGTGAGAAAGGGCAATGCACGGTACCGTAGAGGCTAGCAAGTTGCGGAAAGGTAAGAGTGCTATAATCCTTGGACTCACATTAGTCATACAGAACTCATATACTTACTACAAAAGTTTATTAGCCCTCGAAGCAAAGTACTACTACACATGCTCCTAGGGGGGAGGTTGGTAGGAGTTAACCATCGCGCGCCCCCGACCTTCACACAAATATAGACAATCAAGGTAAATTGTGCTCCAAATTCCCGGCATAATGGGAGACTATATGTGTATGCTTCCAGAATCACAAACCTTAACTCCAATATCTTACTAAACATGATCATCCACTAGTACCTCCCACATATTATCATCTCTATATCGCAATACTGTTGCAAGGAATCAAACTTATCATATTCAATGATCCACACGTTTTATGTAGGATTTTATGACTAACCATGCAATTGACCAATTCCCGTTGACTCTCTAAATAGATATAAGTGAAGCGTGAGAGTTTAATTCTTTCTACAAAAGACCATGCTCTAACAAGTATAAGTGAAGAAAAATAGCATTCTACAAATAACGGTTTTCTATGTGAAGAGAAACAGGCAATCCAAACTTCAAATGATATAAGTGAAGCACATGAAGCATTCTATAAAGCCATACTCAAAAGATATAAGTGAGGTGCAATGAGCATTCTATAAATAAACCATGGGCTATCTCATACCAGCATGGTGCATAAAATAAAAATGAAAACTAAATGCAAAAGACGCTCCAAGATTTATGCATATCACATGAACGAAATGAAGACGAAAACATACCAATACTTGTTGAAGAAAGATGGGATGCCCTCCTGGGCATCCCCAAGCTTAGACGCTTCAGTCTCCTTGAATATTTACTTGATGTGCCTTGGGCATCCCCAAGCTTCGGATCTTGCCTCTCCTCCTTCTCCTCATATCAAGGCCTCCTCAATCTTTGATCACTTCATCCACACAAAACTCAACAGAAAGCTCGGTAAGATCTGTTAGTATAATAAAGAAAATCACTACTCTAAGTGAAGTTGAAAACCAATTCATATTTTTTTTTTGCATTATAGATACTTTAATATAATTTTCCATGTCTTATACCACCGATAGAATTGATAGTTTCATCAAAACAAGCAAAACAATGCATCAAAAACATAATCTGTCTTAAATAGGACAGTCTGTAGCAATCTGAACATCTACCATACTTTTGGTACGCCAAAAATTCTGAAAAATTAGGAAGAAATAAACAATTTGCATAGAAATAGTGTGCAAAAAATTTAGAACCTTTCGACATTCCAATAAAAAAATAAAAATTCACGCGCTATAGCCAAAGTTTCTGTTTCTGCACAGCACATACCAACAAGCAATCTAATCATCCTAAAGGCAAACCTTGGCACAATAATTTTACAATACAAATGATTTGTATAAGGGGATAATTATTTTTGTTGAAAAGTTTCTATTTATATTCACTAAGTTTCCATGGGCATGAACAAAGTTCAAGGAGCTCCCCCACATCAACAATGCTCGTCTCTCTCACTTTCACTTTCCTTTTTGTGAAGTTTTAAGTTCCCCTCTATATTTTTTTTGTTTTTAATCTTTATAAAAGCACTCAACATAAAAAATGAATCTTTAAAACTTTCGGGTTGTCTCCCTGGCAGTTCTTTCTTTAAAGCCATTAAGATAGGCATAAAATGCTTAAGTAATGGATCCACCCGGATCCCAAGGTATATCAAAGCCAATTTTAGTTAGCAATGATTTGACATTTAGTAGTGAGCACAAAGCAACATATATCATGCAATGATGAAGTATAACTCTCTTCCTATGCATCGGCATGTCATAAAAGAACAATTCATGCACATCAAGTAAAGGCCAATACATAGCATCAACAGTTTCTTGTAATTCTATCGTGTTGGAAACATATAAAGGCCGAGATGTAGTTCCTCTCTAATAATAATTGCAAGTAGGAGCAGCAATCACATGCATATTACATCCATCAAAATTATCATGTGCAACGGTAAAAGGCAATCCATCAATATAATCCTTAATAAGAACAAACTTATCCGATATAGTGTAGTTTGGAGAATTCAAAAAGATAATAGGACTATCATGTGTGGGTGCAATAGCAACAATTTCATTCTTAATAAAAGTAACCATAGCAAGTTCATCTCCATAAGCATAATTCATATTGGCATCATGGCCACAAGCATCAAGTTCATCAAAAAGGGATATTTCAAAAGAATCAACGGGATCATAGCAATTATCATAGCATTCATCTTTCGGTAAGCACGAAAGGAAATTAAACAATGTATGAGTTGAAGAGTTACTCCCATTAGAAGGTGGGCACGGGTAGCTAATCCGCTCTTCCTTTTTTTGTTCTTCGCTCTCCTCATCATCTTTTTCATCCAATGAGCTCACAGTTTCATCAATTTCTTCCTCCATAGAGTCCTGCAAAATATTAGTCTGTTCTTGGACAGCGGAGACTTTCTCAATAAATAAATCAATATCGTAATTAAATTTATAATTATCATAGCAATATTTAAGGATTGAAAAAAATTTAGGTCTATAAACTGAATCATCAAAATCTTCGAACTTTTCAAACAAAAATTCAATTTAATAAGCACCCTTAAAAGCAAAAAATTCTTATATTCGTTCCACATCATAGTAATTATATATACCTCTAGCATAAGAAGCCAAGGTTTCATTATCATTAAATTCACATGAAAAGGGAAGATGTGGAGCGTTCATCGTAGAGCAACAAGTATAATCATATCTCAAGCATAGCTCCCGAGCATAGCAATGCAACATATGCATTTGATCCCATAACAATTTCCCTTCATGAGTCAAGCGATAATCTCTAAAGTATTCACGTTGATCCAACGTTACTCACATTATATAGTCGAATGGGGTTTTCTCAGGATTATCAAAGTAGTGCATAATATCTATCACATAACGAGCATTGAGGGTTTTAGGAGGTTCCCCATCTCCATGAGTAGAAAGTACAACTAAATTTTTAGGTGTTTCGTGTTCCATATCCATAACTAAATATGGAGAACAACTTAGAATAGGAAATAAAATCTACTTAGTGATAAAGCAAACAAGCACAGACGAGAATATTCACCCCACACTATTGCTCCCCGGCAATGGCGCTAGAAAAAGGTCTTGATAACCCACAAGTATAGGGGATCGTTTGTAGCCTTGTTCAATAAATAAGAGTGTCGAAGCCAACGAGGAGCAAAAGGCAAAACACATATTCCCTCAAGTTCTATCGACCACCGATACAACTCTATGCACACTTTACGTTTGCTTTACCTAGAACAAGTATGAAACTATTTTGTGAGAATAAAACTATGAGTACTTTGCAAGAATAAAACTATGGATAAATTGCAAGGCAATAAAAGTGGATAGCTTTTGTCAACAAGAAAGTCATCTGTCCCTAGGCAATCGATAACAAGTACCGCTAATCATTCTTGCAATTCTATATGAGGGAGAGGCATGAGCTAACATACTTTCTCTAATTGGATCGTATGCACTTATGATTGGGCCGCAAGCAAGCATCCGCAACTACTAAAGATCATTAAGGTCGTAAAACCCAACCATAGCAATAAGTATCAAGTCCTCTTTATCCCATACGCAACAACCCACCTACTCGGGTTTAAGCTTATGTCACTCTCGCAACCCACCATAAGCGAATCATGAACGTATTACAACACCCTTCAACGGGGATCCCTCACATTTGCGTGAGAAGGAGGGCACTGTAGGACAACACCATAAATAAAACATACAATCATACCAACCAAGATCACGATTAACCCATAGGACCAAACGGATCTACTCAAACATCATAGGATAGCCAAATATCATTGGGAAAACATGTATGGAGTTGAGCACCATGGTTAAGTAGAGATTACAGCGGGGATAAGGGGTGTTACACCGCTACATAGAGGGGGAGAAAGTTGGTGTTGATGGTAGCAAGGTTGTTGATGTAGATCGCTGTCACAATCCTTGCCCCGGTGACACTCCGGTGCCACCGGGAGAGAGGGGAGAGAGCCCCCTCCTTATTCTTCTTCCTTGGCCTCCCCCCTAGATGGTAGGAGGGTTCCCCCTCTGGTCCACGGACTCCATGGCAGCGGAGGGGTGAGAGCCCCTCCGAGATTGGATCGGTCTCTTCGTTCTCTTCTGTTTCGCGTTCCCGAGATCTGGCCCTTCACGGTTTTTTAAATTCCCGGAGATCCGTCACTCAAACTGTGCTGAAATTTTCACACGATTTTTTCCATAAATTATCTTTCTTGCACCAGAAGAATGGCCCCAACCAACCTTCAAGGAGGGAACAAGATACCTGGGCACGCCAGGGGCTGCCAGGCGCACCCTAGTGGGTTGTGGCCACTATGGGCCCCCGTTTGCATCGTTTCCACCCCCCAAAAATCATGAATATTCCAAAATAATTCTCCGTAAATTTTTATCGCATTTGGACTTTGTTTGATATGGATTTTCTGCAAAACAAAAACATGCAACAAACGAGAACTAGCACTAGGCACTATATCAATAGGTTAGTCCAAATAAATCATACAAATTGTTGCCAAAAGTATGTAAAAGTTGAATAATATTGGCATGGAACAATAAAAAATTATAGATACGATGGAAATGTATCACCCCCTACTGTAGGCCCTAGGAGGAGATGGACAAGAAAGGGATTACAGGGCACTTATCTTTTTTCAATCTAAAATATGTAGGCATTTGCCAAACTTTAGTCTTAAACATGTAATCTATTTTACCCATATTTGTACTCGGTATGGGTTGCACTTGTTTGCCCACGTATTAATGAAAAAAGATATGTTTGTTGGGTACTTGTGCATGTTCCATGTCCATGCAGAGGAGTGACTCCTCTTTACTTTCAAGTAAACAAGGTTTTTCGGCAAGCTATATTGTCGGTTCCTTCCATCATTGTGCGAGGCTTTAGCCTAGTGGCTTAGGAGTTTGGAAGGAAACCAACACCTTGTCAAACCTTCTTTTCCAAATGCCACTGTGACCTTCCCGATTTATGTGTCATTCGAATCGAAGGACGGGAGCACAAATTTTTGAAGGTGACAAGGTTTTTCTATGCACAAGTTTTTCCTTTACAGAGGCACATCATGGATATCTTAAAGAGAACTTATCTGTTTGGCATTGTTGGGGATCGATACATAAGCTTATTTTCACTCCTCCTTTTTGGGATTGCACCCACGGTAAGGGCCCTATAGTTAGTACATAAGGAAAACATAGCAGCATATGATCCTCTCTAGATGATCATGGTAAATTTATGTTAAACTAAACATGCATGTAAGTTTTCAGGGCGCCAGCACTTCGTTTTATTATTTGTGCACAAGGTCTGCGCCTGGCTTTGTACAAAGGGTTACATGCACATCGACAAGGCTTGTGCAAAAGGTGGCTGTCGGGGCTGAGCCCAGCAGCCATGCCTTACGGGTAGAACTTGCTAAGATGCTCATTGTTCCATGAGTTTTGCACCTTAGCAACATCTTTGGTCTCCAAACGGACTGCGCCAGCTCTGGTGACTCGTACTAGTAAGGGCCTTCCCACTTTGACATCAACTTGTTGGAACCCTTGGTGGATTGAATGCGCCTAAGGACAAGGTCAACTTCCTCAAGGCTCTAGGCATGAATCCTGTAGCTGTGAGAGGCGCAAGGCTTGCTGATAGCATGCAGCACACATAGCGGCTCGGAGACGATCTTCCTCCAGGAGCACGGCATCGTCATGCCAGTGCTGCTCCTGCTCTACTTCATCATAGGCAAGTACTGAAGGTGACCCGTATATGAGTTTCTGGGGAGCACTGCTTCTGCCCCATATACTAGGGAGAAGGGAGTCCGGTCGGTGGCTCGATTATGTGTCGTGCGGAGGGACCAAAGAACCACTGGTAGCTCATCGATCCAGTGCCTGCCACATTTCTTAAGCTTTTAAAAGTTCTTATCTTGATACCACGCAGCACTTCAACGTTCATCCTCTCAGCTTGTCCATTGCTCTGGGGATGGGCGACAGAGACAAAGGAAACCTTGCTTCTGAGCGTTTAGACATAGTGCATGAAGGCATGGCTTGTGAATTGGGTGGCGTTACCAGTGATCACTCTAGCGGGTACTCCAAAATGGCACACCAATCCTTTCAAGAACTTGATAGGTGACTATGCGGTTACCTTCCTCACTGGTTCCACTTCTGGCCACTTTGTAAACTTGTCGATTGCAACATACAAGAATTCAAAGCCCCCGGTAGCACGGGGGAAGGGGCCCAAGATGTCGAGCCCCCAGACTAAAAATGGCCAGGAAAAAGGAATCGTTTGGAGAGCTTGAGTTGGTAGATGGATGTTCTTGGAGTGGAACTGGCACACTTCAGATCTGGTGACTAGCTCAATCTCATCTTGGAGGGTAGTTGGCCAATAGAAACCTTGTCGAAAAGCTTTTCCAACAAAGGCTCTTGATCTAATATGGGAGCCGCACACAACCTTGTGTACCTCTGCCAATAGTTCCTGCCCCTCTTCCTGGCAAATGCAATTCAATTTCACACCGTTGGGCCTTCTTCTGTATAGAGTGTCATCGACAAACTAGTACATGGTGGACCATCAGGCTACTCTTTCAGCTTCTTCTTGCTCTCTGGGAAGTTCTCTTGCTTAAAGGTAGTGGACTATGTGTCGTTCCCAAGTTGGAGCCTGAGGCTCAACAACAAGGATTAATGACACCTCCTCGTTCATTGTAGCGCTCACTTCAACCGCAAGAACCTGTGATTCCACGGGAGAGTGCTTATCACCAACCGAAGTGGAGTTGTTCCCGACAGCATCTCTACCAGCGGCTTCGGGAAGCCCTGCCGGGAGATACTTGCCAGAGTCCAATTTCCTCCTTTTTCTGGCCGTCACTGAAGGGGACACTGAAGGTTGAATCAAGTGGAGTAAAAAAGTCCTTAGTATCACAGGAAGCTTTTGTGCAGTGCATTTTGACAGTTGATCAGCAATGTTGTTCTCCGCACGTGGCCCATGCTCTGTTTGTAATCCATCAAAGTGCTCACCCAACTTCCTCACTTCATCCACATACACTGTGATGCCCGGGTAATTAAGCTACAGTGATCCTCTGCTAGTGATGCCACGTCACCTCGATTATAGTTGCTAATCTCGAGTTAGTTCAAAAACCGATTCAAAATTCAAATTCAAAATCAAGTCAAACAATTACAGTTTTCAAAAGTCAAACTAAAATGTTCTCAATGCGACCAATAAATCATGGATAATAGTGGTGGAGAAACCACACTTTTATAAAATGTTTAAATACTCTAAAAATGAATAAAACAGTAGCAAATACAATTATCTAAATGCTTTTGAAATAATAAACAATTTCAAAACTATTTGTTATAAATATTAAACTATTTTGGCAGTGGCATAATTGGTAGCAGCTATTTAGGTGCCACTTTGGTATTTTACTAAAACTAAAATAAAAGGAAACTAAAAGAAAATGAAAATAGAAAAATAAATAAAAGAGAAAAGAGAAAGAAAGCACTCAACCCCCCAGGGCTCCGGCCCAGCAGGCCACCGGCCCAACTGGGCCACGACCCACCAGGCCGGCCCAACCGGCCACCCCTCACTCCCCATATCCCCCACTCCCGAAACCCTAGCACCACCGACACCCACTTCCCCTCCCCGTCGCCCCACTCGCCCCCCCCCCACTCCCTCTCGTCGTTCTAGATCGAGATCCTGATCCCCTCGGCCCCGCGCCACCATGCCACCTCACCGGCGCC
>NC_041383.1:644020650-644085591 GCF_002162155.2 Triticum dicoccoides | reverse complement strand
CACGCGGCCTTAGCCGCGGCCCCGCTCGCCCACGTCCCGTGCGCGCCCGCGCGGCTCACCGTCTGCGCCCGGTGCGTGACCGCGCCCCGGCCCCGCTTGGCCGCCCCCTGCGGTCGCTCTCCCTCCGCCGTGCAGCCCTGCTTCTGCCAACACATCGTCGTGCCGCCGCTGCGTCGCCACGGCTCCGAAGCCCGTCCCCTGCTGCCGGCCCAAGCATGTGGCCTCGCTGCCACTACTCCCTCTCCCCTGTAGCTGCGGCCACTCGTCGCGGTGGCCATCGGCGCCCCACTGCCGCTAAATTGGCCTTGCCCCGTCGTGTGCCCGGGTCCAGGCGCCCTTCGCCCGGTTCCGCCTGAACCCACGCGCCCGTTATGGACATGGGCCTATGACAAGTAGGCCCCGCGCCCAGAACGTTTGCTAAAAAAACTAATTTAAAAAAATAAAAAATAAATAATAAATAAATAGTTAATAATAATTAAATTAATTAATTAATTAACGAATTAATTAAGTTAATTAATCACAATTAGATTAACCTAATTAACTGTTAGTTAATTAATCAAACAATGACAGTGGGGCCCACCACAAATTAATTCTGATTAGATTAAATTAAATTTGGATAATTAACATGTGTCTCTGACCAGTGGGACCCACTGGTCAAGTTGACCAGTCAACTATGTTGACTGCTCACATCAGCATGGCATCATGCTGATGTCATTATTCCATTTTCGAATTAAATTAAATAATTAATTAAATTCCAGAAATTCATAAAATCTTTAGAAAATCATATCTTTTAAACCGTAACTCGGATTAAATTATTTTCAACATGAGAGTTGCTCAGAACGACGAGACGAATCCAGAAACGCAGCCCGTTCGTCCGCCACACATCCCTAACCTATCGAACTCGCAACATTCCCCCTCCGGCTCCTCTGCCCGGAAGCACGAAACAGCGGGGATACTTTCCCGGATGTTTCCCCCCTTCACCGGCATCACCTCATACCGCATTAGGGCATGCCTAGCATCACGTTTTGCTTTGTCATGCATCATCATGCATCTGTTTGCATTGTATTCATTGTTTCTTCCCCCTCTTCTTCCGCTAGACACCGAGACCGACGCCGCTGCTACCCAGTACGACTACGGAGTTGACGGCCCCTCTCTCTTGCCAGAGCCACCAGGCAAGCCCCCCCCCCTGATCACCAGATATCACCTATTCTCCTCTATACTACTTGCATTAGAGTAGTGTAGCATGTTACTGCTTTCCGTTGATCCTATTCTAATGCATAGCCTGACATTGTTGCTACATTTGTTGATACCTTACCTGCAATCCTAAATACTTAGTATTGGATGCTAGTTTATCATCATTGACCCTACATTCTTGTCAGTCTTCCTTGCTATACTATTGGGCCGTGATCACTCGGGAGGTGATCATGGGTATATACTATACATAAATACCTACTATACAGATGGTGATAAAGTCGGGTCAGCTCGTTGAGTACCCGCAAGTGATCCCGATGTGGGGCCTGAAAGGACAGGTGGCTCCATCCCGGTAGAGGTGGGCCTGGGTTCCCGACGGCCCCCGACTGTTACTTTGTGGCGGAGCGACAGGGCAGGTTGAGACCACCTAGGAGACAGGTGGGCCTGGCCCTGTTCGGCGTTCGCGGATACTTAACACGCTTAACGAGATCTTGGTATTTGATCTGAGTCTGGCTACTGGCCTATACGCACTAACCAACTACGTGGGAACAGTTATGGGCACTCGACGTCGTGGTATCAGCCGAAGCCGTCTTGACGTCAGCGACGGAGCGGCGCGCGCCGGATTGGACCGCGTAACGTGACTTCCTTTGTAATGGAGGTTGCTAGGTCTGCTTCCGGCCGCCCTCGCAAGGTGCAGGTGTGCAATGGGCGATGGGCCCAGACCCCTGCGCGCATAGGATTTAGACCGGCGGGCTGACCTCTCTGTTGTGCCTAGGTGGGGCTGCGACATGTTGATCTTCTGAGGCCGGCCATGACCCAGGAAAGTGTGTCCGGCCAAATGGGATCGAGCGTGTTGGGTTATGTGGTGCACCCCTGCAGGGAAGTTAATCTATTCGAATAGCCGTGATCTTCGGTAACAGGACGACTTGGAGTTGTACCTTGACCTTATGACAACTAGAACCGGATACTTAATAAAACACACCCTTCCAAGTGCCAGATACAACCCGGTGATCGCTCTCTAACAGGGCGACGAGGAGAGGATCGCCGGGTAGGGTTATGCTATGCGATGCTACTTGGAGGACTTCAATCTACTCTCTTCTACATGCTGCAAGACGGAGGCTGCCAGAAGCGTAGTATTCGATAGGACTAGCTATCCCCCTCTTATTCTGGCATTCTGCAGTTCAGTCCACTAATATGGCCTCCTTACACATATACCCATGCATATGTAGTGTAGCTCCTTGCTTGCGAGTACTTTAGATGAGTACTCACGGTTGCATTGCTCCCTCTTTTCCCCTGTTTTCCTCTTCTTCTCGGATGCCGCAACCAGACTCTGGAGCCCAGGAGCCAGACGCCACCGTCGACGACGCTACTACACTGGAGGTGCCTACTACTACGTGCAGGCTGCTAATGACGACCAGGAGTAGTTAGAAGGATCCCAGACAGGAGGCCTGCGCCTCTTTCGATTGTATCCCAGTTTGTCCTAGCCATCTTGTGGCAAACTTGTTTAAGTACTCAGATATTGTTGCTTCCGTTGACTCGTCTATGATCGAGCACGTGTATTCGAGCCCTCGAGGACCCTGGCTTGTAATATGATGCTTGTATGACTTATTTTATTTTGAGAGTTGTGTTGTGATATCTTCCCGTGAGTCCCTGATCTTGATCGTACATGTTTGCGTGTATGATTACTATACGATTGAATCGGGGGCGTCACATACACCTCCATCAATGGGTTCTGGTAATCCTTAGTAACTTGTCTCACCACGAGCTATGAATCTCCACGGATGTTCAACTTCTTAATTCCCAACTCTACTAAAATTCTGAGCCCGGCAAGGAGCCCTTCATACTCAGCAGTGTTGTTGGTGGCCTTTTCTCGGGGAAAGTGCATCTGGACCACATACTTGAGGTGTTCTCCGGTGGGTGCGACAAGAAGTACGTGATGTCTACTACGCAAACTTTCTTCTTGTAGACGTTGTTGGGCCTCCAAGTGTAGAGTTTTGTAGGACAATAGCAAATTTCCCTCAAGTGGATGACCTAAGGTTTATCAATCTGTGGGAGGCATAGTATGAAGATGGTCTCTCTCAAACAACCTTGAAACCAAATAATAAAGAGTCTCTTGTGTCCCCAACACACCCAATACAATGGTAAATTGTATAGGTGCACTAGTTCGGCCAAGAGATGGTGATACAAGCATAATATGGATGGTAGAAATATATTTTTATAATCTGAATAAATAAAAACAGCAAGGTAACTAGTAACAAAAGTGAGCGAAAACGGTATTGCAATGATTGAAAACAAGGCCTAGGGTTCATACTTTCACTAGTGCAAAGTCTCTCAAAAATGATAACATAATTGAATCATATGACAATCCCCCAACGTGCAACAAAGAATCACTCCAATGTTTCTATCGGAGAACGTAGGATGAAAACGTGCATCAACTCCTATGCATAGATTACCCCAATGTCACCTCGGGAATCCGTGAGTTGAGTGCCAAAACATACATCAAGTGAATCAATAGAACATCCCATTGTCACCACAGATATCCCATCGCAAGACATACATCAAGTGTTCTCAAATCCAATACTCAATCCAACATAACACAACCTTAAAGAGCAAGACTCAATTCACCACAAGAAGGTAGAGAGGGAAGAAAACCATATGATCAAACTATAATAACAAAGATTGCAGTACATCAAGATCGTGCCAAATCAAGAACACGATAGAGAGATCAAACACATAGCTACTGGTACATACCCTCAGCCCCGAGGGTGAACTACTCCATCCTCGTCATGGAGACCACTAGGATGATGAAGATGGCCTCCGGTGATGGTTTCCCCCTCCGGTAGGGTGCCAGAACGGGCTCCCAATTGGTTTTTCGTGGCTACAAAGGCTTGCGGCGGCAGAACTTCCGATCTAGGTTTCTTTCTGGAGGTTTCGGGATTTATAGAATTTTTTGCCTCGGTTTCACGTCAAGGGGGTCCATGAGGCAGCGGCAAGACAAGGGAGCGCGCCCTAGGGTGGTGGGCGCATCCTCCACCCTTGGCGTCACCTCGAGACTCTTCTGGCCCAACTCCTGTGCTTCGGGGGTCTCTTTTGGTCCATAAAAAATCACTGTAAATTTTCAGCCCATTCCGAGAACTTCTATTTCGGCACAAAAAACGACACCACGGTAGTTCTGCTGAAAACAACATCAGTCCGGGTTAGTTCTAATCAAATCATACCAAAATCATATAAAATTGTTGTAAACATGGCATGAATACTTCATAAATTATAGATACGTTGGAGACGTATTAGTACGCCAGCTCCAGCGCCTTGCAACGAGAAAGCACCATCAAAATACATGATCCATTCCGAAGGCGCTTCCTTGCCGGGAACAATTGTCTCTGGTATTTATTCATCTGGAGTGGGCGTCCATTCAGCGATGAATTCCGCCAATGCTCTCTTTGAATGGTTGAGGTACTTTCGTACTTCAGGCTAAAGCTTGACACCTCTAGTGCCCATTCAACTACCATGCAAGTGGCTTCGAGGTTCCTTAGTATGCGCTATAGTGGGAAACAAGTGACGAACATGATCTCATGGGCTTGGAAGTAGTGTTGTAGTTTCCTCGAGGCCATGATGAGGCCGAAGATTAAATTTTGCATGCCAGAGTACCTTGACCTAGCACCCTACAACAGGGACCTGAAAAAGTACAATGGATGTTGCACCACTTTCTTCCTTGTCGCGGTCTTGGAACTGCCTTCGCTAACTTGCTCCACTTCTTCTTGATCTATGCCTAACCTTGCCATGACTGGTTAGTTTCATCTCCGGAGGGGACACCTGCCGCAACTACCTCCTCATCCACTTCTCGCTATGCCACCAGTGTTGCACTAACCACTTGGTTTGTTGCCGCTAAATATAAAAATAATGGCTCTTGTGGTTTATGAGCAACTAAGGTGGAAGCAGAGGAAAGGTATTTATACTGGTCTCACAGTTCTGCTTCTTCCTCCGATGTCCACTTCATTAGTCCTGCCTTCTTCAGAATTTTTAAGAATGGTAAGGCGTGCTCGGCAGACTTGGAAATGAACCTGCTCAACGCGGCAATGCATCAAGTTAAGCGCCTCATATCCTTGATAGTCCTGGGTGCTTGAATCTGATCAATTGCTCTGATCTTGTCGGGGTTGCCTTCTATTCCACGGTGAGATACAAAGAAACCCAGGAGCTTGCCGGAAGGTACGCTGAACACACACTTCTCAGAGTTTAAGTTTAGGTTGATCTTGCGCAAGTTTGCAAAGGTCTCTTCCAAATCTTGAATAAGTGTTGATCTTTCCTTGGTTTTAACCACTATATCATCCATGTAAACTTCCACATACCTATGTAGCTAAGGCTCAAAACCAATTTGTACTGCTCTTGCAAAAGTGGATCCAGCGCTCTTCAACCCAAAAGGCATTCGTGCAAAGCAGTACGTGCCACATGGAGTTATGAACGTAGTCTTCTCTTCGTGTTCCTTGGACATAAATATATGATGGTATCTACAGTATGCATCCAAAAAGGAAAGCGGATCGCACCTGGAAATGGAATCCACAATCTGATAAATGCGCGTCAGGGGAAAAGGGTCCTTTGGGTAAGCCTTATTCAGGTCTGTGAAGTCTATGCAAAGCCTCCATTTCCCATTCGCCTTGCGCACTACTACTGGGGTTGCCAACCATGTTGGATGCAAAACTCCCCTGACCAAACCAGTTGCTTCGAGTTTTCGATCTCTTTGGCAATAAATTGTTGCCGTTCCAAAGCTGGCTTTTTGACCTTCTACTTAACAGGCCGAGCATGAGGACAGAAAGCAAGGTGGTGCTTGATTACCTCCCTGGGAACACCGGGGATGTCAGACGATTTCCAAGAAAACACATCAACCTTCGCCCGCAGGAAGGAAATGATCATGCTTTCCTATTTGTCATTGAGGGTGGTGCTGATGGTTAACGTACCATCAGCGCCATCCTGCCTTGTCGGGACCTTCTTCACAGTAGGTGAAACGACTTTGGACTTCTTACTCGTGGAACTCTCCGGCAAGTCATCAATAGGTGCGGCGCACTCCGGAGTGGCGCGCTTCCTAGATTCCTTGTTGGCATCCCTGATAGCCTTATTTTCCTTCTTCATTTCCTTGGCGGGAGCTTTGGCTTCTGCAACCTCAGCTGCTACCGCGTCTTGATACATCTTGTCCACGCATATGATTTCGTCTTTCTTATCTGACGGGGTCGAGATGACGCCCATCGGCCCTGGCATCTTCAAAGTATTGTAAGCATAGTGGGATGCTGCCATAAACTTTGCCAGAGTTGGGCAGCCAAGAATCCCATTATAAGGCAGAGGAAGATCAATGACATCAAACACCACCCTCTCGGTCCATAATTCAGTTCTCCGCAAAATGTTACCGGCAGTGTAATCTTCCCCTTAGGACGGCTCTTGCCGGGGGTGATTCCTTGGAATGTGCCAGTAACTTTGAGATCTTCATCAGATATCTATAGCTTGCTTACTACCTTAGGGGATATTAGATTTAGTCCAGCCCCGCCGTCAACTAGCATCTTTGTGACCTTGAGGTTGCGGATTGTTGGTGAGACCAACAGTGGCAAACACCCTACTGTAGTGGTGTGGTCATGGTTGTTGGGGAATGCAGTAATTTCAAAAAAAAATCCTACGATCACGCAAGATCTATCTAGGTGATGCATAGAAATGAGAGGGTAGAGTGTGTCCACGTACCCTCGTAGACCGAAAGCAGAAGCGTTTCAATAAGCGGTTGATGTAGTCGAACGTCTTTGCGATCCAACTGATCCAAGTACCAAACATATGGCACCTCCGCGTTCAGCACACGTTTAGCTCGATGACATCCCTCATGCTCTTGATCCAATTGAGGACGAGGGTGAGTTCCATCATCATGACAGCGTGGCGACGATGATGATGATGCTACCAGCGCAAGGCTTTGCCTAAGCACTACGATGGTATGATCGAGTGTGTAACTATGGAGGAGGGCATCACACACAGTTGGGAGAGAAACTTGTGTCTTCTAGGGTGCCCCCCTGTCCCCGTATATAAAGGAGCAAGGGGAGGCCGGCTGACCCTCCTAGGCACGCCCCCAAGAGGGTAATCCTGCTAGGACTCCAAGTCCTAGTAGGTTTCCACCAAGAGGGAGAGAGGGGAAGGAAGGAGAGGGAGAGGAAGAAGGAAAGGGGGGAGCCCCCCCTCTAGTACAATTCGCACCCAAGGGGGAGGGGGTGTGTGGCCTACCATGGCCGCCCCTATCTCTCTCCACTAAGGCCCATCGAGGCCCATTTGTTCTCCCGGGAGTTCCGATAACCCTCTCGCACTCCGGTTTTATCCGAAACTTCTCTGGAACACTTCTGGTGTCTGAATATAGCCGTCCAATATATAAATCTTTATGTATCGATCATTTCGAGACTCCTCGTCATGTCTGTGATCTTATCCAGGATTCCAAACAAACTCCGGTCATCAAAAACACATAACTCATAATAAATATCGTCATCGAACATTAAGCATGCGGACCCTACGGGTTCGAGAACTATGTACACATGAACGAGACTCATCTCCGGTCAATAACCAATAGCGGAACCTAGATGCTCATATTGGTTCCTACATATTCTTCTAAGATATTTATCGGTCAAACCGCATAACAACATATGTTGTTCCCTCTGTCATTGGTATGTTACTTGCCCGAGATTCGATCATCGGTATCATCATACCTAGTTCAATCTCGTTACCGACAAGTCTCTTTACTTGTTCTGTAATACTTCATCCCGCAACTAACTCATTAGTTACAATGCTTGCAAGGCTTATAGAGATGAGCATTATCGAGAGGGCCTAGAGATACCTCTCTGAAACACGGAGCGAAAAATCCTAATCTCGATCTATGCCAACCCAACAAACACCTTCAGTGACACCTGTAGAGCACCTTTATAATCACCCTTTTACGTTGTGACATTTGGTAGCACACAAAGCGTTCCTCCGGTATTTGGGAGTTGCATAATCTCATAGTCTGAGGAACATGTATAAGTTATGAAGAAACTAGTAGCAATGAAACTGACACGATCATAATGCTAAGCTAACGAATGGGTCATGCCCATCACATCATTCTCCTAATGATGTGATCCCGTTCATCAAATGACAACACATGTCTATGGTTAGGAAACATAACCATCTTTGATTAACGAGCTAGTCAAGTAGAGGCATACTAGGGACACTATGTTTGGTCTATGTATTCACACATGTACTAAGTTTCCGGTTAATACAGTTCTAGCATGAATAATAAACATTTATCATGATATATAAGGAAATATAAATAAAAACTTTATTATTGCCTCTAGGGCATATTTCCTTCAAGGGTGATCCTCTTCATCAAAGATGATAGGTGTGCGGGACCATTTGAGCGGCTTCCGAGAGTCTGCAGCTGGCTCCACAGCATTGACCTCACGTGCCCACTTCTTGAGCTGGTGGTGAGAGGAGTGCAGGGATGCACCTCCGTCAATGCACATGGCTTCAGTTGCCTTCTGGAATTCTTGCTCATTGGTTTCTTCCTCATCCCCTTCATCAACACCTTCTTTCTTCTCACGTCCTCTGGTGGGCGTATCTTTTTGCTGAGGGGCCTTGCCGCGGTGGCCTCCCCTATTTCCAAGGCCCTTTCCTCCAGCACCCTCTTGGTCTTTCTCTTTGTCTCTTTTCTCATATTCAGCCTTCTGTTTCTTGACAAGTTGCTCAACTTGATGACACTCTTGGAGATCATGACCTTTAGTGCGGTGGATTATGCAGTATGGCCCATTGGACTTCCCAGCTTTCTCTGCCGCCGCAGCCTCCCGGCAATTACGGAACATGGCAGCTTTTGCCGGGTTCTTCGGTTTTGGCTTTCTTGCCGGTGCCAGGATCGCTAGAGCCCTTTACGACCAACATTGACTTCTCCTTGCATTTCTTGTTGCGTTTCTAGTTCCTCTTCTTCGGGTTGGCGGTCTCGTCATCGTCCTTCGAATCAACTTCAACGCCATCCTCCTCCCCAGGGAGACACCTTCCTTCATTAGCCCGAGCACACTTGTCTGCCAATGTATACAGCTCATTGATGGTCTGGGTAGCCGGACGTTCAGTTTGGAACAAATTCTTCTGTTTCTCACATTTGAGTGGAACGCGGCAATCATAGTTGTCGGGTGTATCTCTGGAATGTTGTGGTGTACTTGACTGGATCTCTGCATATATTTCCGCAAGCTCTTCCCTTCCTTCTGTGGAAGGACTTGCAAATCACTGGCCCGTCCTCGCTCTTGATGGCCGCCCGTGAAGACGCCAACAAATACTTTGCACAAGTCAGTCCATGATGAAATGGAATTCTCCGGCAGGTGCATCAGCCACGACCTCATGTTTGGCTTGAGTGCCAAAGGGAAGTAGTTGGCGAACACGTTCTCATCTCTTCCTCCGGCGGCTTGAACAACAATTGTGTAAATGCTCAAGAACTCTGCAGGGTTCAGCTTTCCATCATACTTTTCCGGTAGCTCCAGCTTGGAGATATGGGCAGATGGCCAGCGGACTTGTCGCAGCTCGCGAGTGAAGGTGGGGCACCCAACCTCGAAAGGTAAGTACCCGCCCTCACTGGGCGCGGGTTCGTCGACGTTTGGACCATTGCATTTGTCAGATTGGCAGTGGGCCTCTCGGCGTCATTCTATGATGACGCACACATCTTCCCTCTGCCGATCCTCTAGGACCTGCCACTGATCTCGGTGGGCCCGTGGATCGGAGGAGGCCATCGATGCTTCGTCAGGCTTGTAGTCGCGCGGTTCTTGTTGCTGCCTCTAGGTCTGCTCCCGCAGAGGGGACTGCACCGTTAGCGTGGCCTCCTCAACATGACTAGCAGTCCGGGCTGCAGTCGCCATCTGCGGGTATTGTGATGGCTCTGCCTGCTGAGATTTCTCAGCTTCAGCGAAGCCGATCAAACTTTGGATGGTGGCTCCCCACTCATCCAGTTGATCAGCTACTAGTGGAAACCTCAGCAGGAGTTGGGCATGCGCCATGGCTTCTGTAGTTGTGCTTAGCATAGAGGACGAGGCAGATCGCAATGTCGCTCGACTCCTTGTAACACCAGCAGGGGTGTCGCCGCATTCTTGCAATCATGAACCGGTCGCCAAGGCAGTTGGGCGATGAGTGGGGTGCACCCGAGGGTCAACGACCCCATTCGACGCTCTGTCTTGCTCGCCTTGCTATGAGCGAGGTATGTGCCCAGTCGCCGCACCTATGATAGGTGCGGCTGGAGGATCACAGCTTGTGCCAGAGTGGGCATTGTCGCTGCGGCTGCGCTCGCTAGCACGGCGGGGAGGTGGAGACTGAATGTTTTCCCCGCCTGAGGCCTGCGGGTTATGGCCGTCGGGATGTTGTTGATGTTGCCCTCCCCCGGTGTCTTCTACTCCATCTTCGACCACAGGGGACACAACAACAGCACCACCTACTCTGGTCGTGCCACCTATGGTGCCCGCCTCTCCTAACGCCGCCACAACACTTACGGCATCAGCGGCTGTGTGCGAAGGGGCCTTCGAAGCGGAAGGATGAGCTGTTGCGTCGGGCTTCTTCTTGGGCGCCATGCATGAAGATGACGATGATGATAATCGACGCGTTGTTTACAACCTTGGGTTCACGAAGTGCTTCCCCCTACCTGGCGTGCCAAAGATGTCGTGGCTGGACACGATCACCTGTGGGGCCATCACCCCTGATGGTTCGCCAAGGGGGAAAGGCACGTTACATAAAGAGCGGAGGCCATGAAACAACACGATGACGGTGACGCTGGTGGTTTTTACCCAAGTTCGGGCCACCGTGAGGCGTAAAACCCTACTCCTGCTTTTGGTGGATTGAGTGGAAGAACACAAGAACACGCAGTGCTCGACCCCGGCAAGGTGGCCTTGGGGAGAGCAATGATACGTCTCCAATGTATCTATAATTTTTTATTGTTCCATCTATTATATTATCATTCTTGGATGTTTTACAATCATTTTATAGTCATTTTATATCATTTTTTGGTACTAACATATTGAAATAGTGCCCAGTGCTAGTTGTTGTTTTCTGCATGTTTTTTACATCGCGGGAAATCAATACCAAACGGACTCCAAACGCAGTGAAATTTTTTGTGGATTTCTTTTGGACCAGAAGACATCCAGTAGGGCAAAGAAGTACCAAGGAGGGGGCCCGAGGTGAGCACAAGACACCTGGGCATGCCTGGAGCCCAGGCGCGCCCTACTAGTGTGTGCCCACCTCGGTGGCCTCCTGCACCGCCTCTTTGCTCTATAAATACCCCAATATTCCAGTAACCCTAGGGGAGTCAACGAAAATCAATTCCAGACGCCGCGGAGTCCAGAACCACCAGATCCAATCTAGACACCATCTTAGAGGGGTGCATCATGTCCATTGGTGCCTCTCTGATGATGTGTGAGTAGTTCTTTGTAGACCTACAGGTCCGTAGTTAGTAGCTAGATGGCTTCCTCTCTCTCTTTTGATTCTCAATACAATGGTCTGGAGATCCATATGATGTAACTCTTTTTGCGGTGTGTTTGTTGGGATTCGATGAACTTTGAGTTTATGATCAGATCTATCTTTTTATCCATGAAAGTTATTTGAGTCTTCTTTGATCTCTTATATGCATGATTGCTTATAGCGTCATATTTCTTCTCTGATATTTGGGTTTTGTTTGGCAAACTCTATCTATTTATCTTGCAATGGGAAGAGGTGCTTTGTGATGGGTTCGATCTTACAGAGCTTGATCCCACTGATAAAAGGGGAACCGACACGTATGTATCGTTGCTATTAAGGATAACAAGATGGGGTCTATTTCTACATAAATAGATCTTGTCTACATCATGTCATCGTTCTTATTGCATTACTCCGTTTATCCATGAACTTAATACACTAGATGCATGCTGGATAGTGGTTGATGTGTGGAGTAATAGTAGTAGATGCAGGCAGGAGTCGGTCTACTAATCTTGGACGTGATGCCTATATAATGATCATTTCCTGGATATCGTCATGAGTATTTGAAGTTCTATCAATTGCCCAACAATAATTTGTTTACCCACCATTTGCTATTTTTCTCGGGAGAAGCCACTAGTGAAATCTACGGCCCCGGGTTTCTTCTTTAATATATTTGCCTTTGCGATCTATTTTCCTTTGCTTCTATTTTTAGATCTACTAAACCAAAAATACAAAAATACCTTGCTGCACTTTATTTTATTTGGCATTCGATCTATCAATTATTACAACTTTCTCACATTCGTTTGCCAATTTTGGCGCCGTTGCCCGAAAGGGATTGACAACCCCTTTAACACGTCGGGTTGCGAGTATTTGTTATTTGTGTGCAGGTGATGTTCACGTAGTGTTGCGTGGTTCTCCTATTGGTTCGATAACCTTGGTCTCATCACTCAGGGAAATACCTACTGTCGATGTGCTACATCATCCCTTCCTCTTTGGGGAAATACTGACGTAGTTCAAGCAGACATCAAAAGGAATTTCTGGTGCCATTGCCGGGGAGACATCGTCAACATCTACCAGGTTCCCAGTCACAAATCTAATCTCGTTGTAGTTTACATTATTCGCCATTTGCCTCTCATTTTCCTCTCCCGCACTTCACAACCATTTGTCGTTTTTATTCGCCCCCTTTTTCATTCGTCGTTTTCTTGTCAGATCTCTTGTTTGCTTGTGTGACCGTGTGCCTTCTATTTGCTTGCATCCTTGCTTGCTAAAAATCTATTGATATGGATCCTCATCCACTTTCTAATGTTTTCAAAAGATCCAATTATGATTAACCAATTGCTAGTGAATTGAGTTCACTAGATTGTCTTTATGAACTTTTGCTTGAGATTTATGAATCTGAAAATTGTGATGAAGTGTTAAACAAAGGAATTTATAAAGTGATTCATGATAGCTCCTTGGATGAAAAGCATGATTGAAATGATGTTATTAAAAATTCTATTAATGTCAATTGTGCTAATAATATGCAAAATCCCAAGCTTGGTGATGCTAATATTGCTATGTCCACTACTTATTGCAATGATCATGATTGGGGTGATAATGATTCTTATGATCTTGATAGTTTATTTAAGCCTCATGATTAATAGGTTTGCAATAATATTCAAAGTGGGTTCAGAAGAGTGTCAACTCTATGTAAAAATAATCCCACATATTTGGAGAGTGTTCAATCTCATTAATTTGTTGATAAAAGCGGGTTTGGAGAGGTAATGACTTTAGTTGATGTTAATCCCGCTATCTTGGAAGATTATAAAACTTTTATGCATGTGGATCATGAAGAGAAAATTTTATATGATAACTATATTGTTGAATTTGATTATGATCCCACATTTAATTATTATGAGGGAGGAAAATATTGTGGTGGAAATTTTTGTGTTACTAAATTACCTCTCATTATGTTGAGATCGTCAATGTTTTATTCCTCTTCTTTGCATATGTTAGATGTTTCTTGTCTTGATAATTTGTTTGCTTATAAGATTCCTATGCACAGGAAGTATGTTATACTTAAATGTGTTTCTCATATGTTTCATGATGCTCTCTTTGTGTTTCAATTATTATCTTTCATGTGAGCATCATTGAAATTTTATGCCTAGCTAGGGGCATAAAGCGATAGCGCTCATTGGGAGGCAACCCAATGAATAAAATTTATTTTTGATTTTTGCTTTCTGTTCTTGAGTGTTTGCACAATTATGCTACTGGTATGATTGTGTTTTTTGTGTTTTATTAAGTGTTTGTGCCAAGCAAAGCCTTTAGGATATTCTTGGGTGATAGTTGTTTGATCTTGCTGAAAGACAGAAACTTTTACACTCATGAAAATAATTTTCATAAATCACAGAAATGTGATTTTCCTCTAATTCTTTTTGCATAAGATTAATATACAAATTTCTCAGGTCTTCCTAATTTGTCAGAATTTTTGGAGTTTCATAAGTATTCGAAATATCCAGATTGCTATAGACTGTTCTGTTTTTGACAGATTCTGTTTTATTTGCGTTGTGTGCTTGTTTTGATGATTCTATGGTTTTCTTTGATGAGTTTTTGCCATAGAAAAGTTGGAATAAAGAGGATATAATGCAAAAATAAAATATTAATTGGTTTTCTATAGTACTTATAGTAGTGATTGGTTTTCTTATACTAAGGGATCTCACGAAGGTTTTGTTGAGTTTTGTGTGATTGAAGCTTTCAAGTTGTGGGTGATGTTACGATGGATGAAGGAATAAGGAGTAAGAAGAGCCTAAGCTTGGGGATGCCCATGGAATCAAAAGCTATTATCCAAAGAGAAGAAAGAAACTTAGCTTGGGGATGCCCCGAGTGGCATCCCCTCTTTCTTCTAACGACCATCTTTAGTTTACTCGATGCTATACTTTTACCGTCACATGCTATGAGTTTTGCTTGGAGCGTCTTGTATGATATGAGTCTTTTCTTGTTTTTCTTTGTGTTCTAATTCATGAATCCTTGCCATACACACCCATTTGAGAGAGCCAAAACTATGCCATGACTTGTTAGAATTGCTCTCTATGCTTCACTTAAATATTTATGAGCTATGGAATTGCTCTAGTGCTTCACTTATATCTTTTTGAGCATGGTGTGCTTTAGTATTTTTGAAGAAATACTCTATTGCTTCACTTAGATTTATTTGAGAGTTAGTAAAATTTTGAGGAAATTATCTCTTGCTTCACTTGAATTAATTTGGGAGAAAGAAATATTATGCTCATGATCTTCACTTATATTTGTTTGAGCTTACCAAAAGCAACACATGAAAATTAGTCCCAAAGTGATAGATATCTAAGAAGGGTATAATAAAAACTTTCATGAAGATCATTGGACAAAATAAACTTGATTCCTTGTAATATTTTTGAGATATGATGATGTGATATGTGAGTCATGTTGATGAGTAATTGTGCTTTAGTAAGAATGTTGGTGTTAAGGTTTGTGATTCCCTATGCAAGCACGAAAGTCAATAGTCATGCAATGAAATTACATCCTACTTGTGGTGCATTATTCGGTGTTAATTATGCTTAATACTCTCTTATGAGATTATTTGTTTCTAGGTTGGTCGCTTCTCAATCTTTTTCTAGCTTTTATTTTGCACTAAGTATGATCACTACTTGTGCATCGAAAATCCTTTAAACCAGTTTTGCCACATGAATCCACTATATCTACCTATATGCGGTATTCTTTTGCCGTTCTAAGCAAATTTTTATGTGCCATCTCTAATATTCAAAATAAATTTCTCTTTTGTGTGCTCGTACCACTCGCGAGGCGGTGAGGGGTGTCCAATATTTTCCATGCTAGATGTGTTATTCTCACAATGAGTGTTTATTCACTTGTCATTGCACGAGAGTAAGGCAAAGGTATTCGGGATGCCCAGTCCCGAAATGAAAAATGAATTTACTTTATTTTATCAAATAGTAAATTCCTTGGAAAGTGTTGGTATGGAGGGCAACCGTGGATACGGCTAGCCATGGAAAGTGAAAGTATGGTTGAAAAAGGAATAAATTTTAATTTCTGTTTGGGAACCGCATATGATATATCTAGCATGGAAAGTGTTGGGAGCTCTAAGTCGTTTTCGTTGATGGGAAAAGTATGCCTCTCAAAATGTTTTTATCTCTCAATTTTCGCTTTGAGCTCTAGCACCTCTACAAATCCCTACTTCCCTCCGCGAAGGGCCTTTCTTTTACTTTATGCAATTTTTATTTTTAATTTGAGTCTCCATATTCTTTTATAAAGCACCAACTGGGGGGCACTATGATCGTACTTGAGCATTGGGTGTAGCTAATATGCGAGTGTGTTTCATGAATGGATCAATGATTGAGCATGATGGGCTAGGGATAACTTATTTTAGCATTGATATTTTGAAAGAGATGGTTGCTTGTTGATATGCTTGAGTATTTAAGTATCATGTCAAAACTAGACTATTGCTTTGAATCGTATAAAAGTCCAAATGTCCATGCTACAAGAAAAGAATATGTGATGAACATGTTAGGCAGCATTCCACATCAAAAAAATTGTTTTATCATTTGCCTACTCGAGGACGAGTAGGAATTAAGATTGGGGATGCTAATACGTCTCCAATGTATCTATAATTTTTGATTGGTCCATGTTGTTATATTATCATTCTTGGATGTTTTACAATCATTTTATATCATTTTTTGGTACTAACCTATTGACATAGTGCCCAGAGCTAGTTGTTGTTTTCTGAATGTTTTTTACATTGCAGGAAATCAATACCAAACGAAGTCCAAACGCATTGAAACTTTTTGTGGATTTTTTTGGACCAAACTACATCCAGTGGGCCAAAGAAGTACCAAGGAGGGGGCCCGAGGTGAGCACAAGACACCTGGGCGCCCCTGGAGGCCCAGGCGCGCCCTGGTGGATTGTGACCACCTCGATGGCCTCCTGCACCGCCTGTTTGCTCTATAAATACCCCAATACCCCAATATTCTAGAAACCCTAGGGGAGTCGACAAAAATCAGTTCTAGCCGCCGCAGAGTCCAGAACCACCTGATCCAATCTAGACACCATCTCAGAGGGGTGCATCATGTCCATTGGTGCCTCTCCGATGATGCGTGAGTAGTTCATTGTAGACCTACGTGTCCGTAGTTAGTAGCAAGATGGTGTCCTCTTTCTCTTTTTATTCTCAATACAATGGTCTCTTGGAGATCCATATGATGTAACACTTTTTGCGGTGTGTTTGTTTGGATCCGATGAACTTTGAGTTTATGATCAGATCTATCATTTTATCCATGAAAGTTATTTGAGTCTTCTTTAATCTCTTATATGCATGATTGCTTATAGCCTCGTATTTCTTCTATAGCGACCAGACCTCAAATAGTCTAGTCTCTGTGCATCAGTGTCATCCCTGGATCGATAATGCTGACGCATAGTACTTGAGGATTTATAACAGAGTTTCAATCACACACTTATTACATCGAATGTCTCAAAAGAGAACTTATTACAATAAAATGGCTTAAGGCCATCTAAATAAGATAAAAGCGGAAGGCTTGGAAGATAAAGTGAGTCCATCAACTCCAACGGCATAGCTAAGTGAGAGACAACAACCTATGGCACCTTACTCGTCGTCTGAAAAGTCTGCAACAGGATATGTTGCAGCCTGAAACGGGTCAGCACATGGAATATGCTGGCAATGTCACACATAGAGTAATGAACAGATAAATGATATCACTACATGCATATATGGCTGGTGGAAAGCTCTATGGTTACAGTTTTGCATAAAGCCATTTTTCCCTACAACAAAGGAATAAATTTTATTTAACTACCATGGTGGTTGTTAAATATTGAGAAGGTTCCTCCAACTCAATCCCAATTAAACAATATCAATTAACCCAACAAATTAATTTAGAGTGATGAGATCAACATGATAATCCAAAATCCACATACTCAAAATGTCCATAGTCGGGGACACGGCTAACCATGATTAGTTTGTACACTCTGCAGAGGTTTGCGCACTTTTCCCCACAAGACTCAATCTCCTCCGTTAGATTTCTCGCACTACAAGGTGTTTGAGAAACGGATGACCAAGACACGGTCTTTCAGAAGCATTAACTCTTTACTCTGGGTAGACAGTACCACCTACATCCCCTACATCTGCTAGTCTACCACTAAAAGAGGTCATTCAACATACTCAACTATGCTAGAGCCCATAATAGCTTGTGGCTGCACATGGAAGCTTCTAGCATAAATAACCTTATGATCCCTTTGGTCCTGGGTGGCGAACCGTAGGATGATCACATGGGTACTCCGGGATATCCTAGGATAACACTGGATTCTCTAGGTGCCCGCAACCAATCCACCCAGATGTGTATTAAAGTAGCCACCTTAAGTTAACCATGAATTAACAATACTCACATCTTTCATGGATACACTCACATAATCCACGTCTACAAACATACCATAGCAATCCTAAGCATAATGTAGAAGTAACTCCCAAAGGTTTGATAATAAAAGGGCAATAGGTTCTACCTCATCATCTACTTCCCAAACCCACATGTTAATCAGATCCTAACCATGCAATGTTTGAGGATTGGAACTAATGCATAAAAACTGGGTAATAAAGAGAATTGATCAAAGTGTTACTTGCCTTGCTGATGATCTACAAAACCTAGAGACTCGTAGTAGCACGCTTCGCACTCTGGAAATTCTATCACAAACAAACAATAGCATACATAAGCACTCAACTAGAAGCACGGTAAAACTTAAATAAGAAGATCTAACTAGAAAGTTCAACTGAAGAACTCCGGTTTGCAAAAAAGAATCAAATCAAACGAAGCAACAAAACTCAAACTATGAATGAAACAAGATTCGTTTACTAATCTGGACTTAAAGTCAAATTTTACAGTACCAAAATCATGTTCAAGTTGGTTAAACAGAAAGAGGGCTTCGAGACGAAGATTTAGGCGCTGGTTTCATCTAATTTGGATAAATGAGTGAAAAGACATACTAGATCAAAGATCAGGGCAGAAATCGCGATTGAAAAGAATCACGGATAAACCCTGGAAAATAAAACGAGACGAACAGGCAAACGAACGAACGTTCACTGTCTGAGATTAACCGATGAACAACATTTGTTAAAACGAACAATCGGACGAACATCCGCTAAATAACAAAACCGGAAAAAAAAATCAAACTGATCTATTAAAAAATAGATCTAGGGTTTTTTATAAAAAAACCAACGGTTTCTTATACCTAAACCGAAAAGGACCGGCGGCGGCTCCGGCGAGACTCCAGTGAGGCGGGGCGGCGTGCGGCGGCGCGTCGGCTCGGGCGGTGGTGGGTGGCTGCGGCAGTGGCGGAGCAGCACGGCGGCAGCGGCGGCTTCGACGAGCGGCGGCGGCGCTGTGGTGGCGGGGCGGGACGGGGCCTCAGTATTGGAAATATGCCCTAGAGGCAATAATAAAATGGTTGTTATTGTATTTCCTTGTTCATGATAATTGTCTATTGTTCATGCTATAATTGTATTAACTGGAAACCATAATACATGTGTGAATACATAGACCACAACATGTCCCTAGTGAGCCTCTAGTTGACTAGCTTGTTGATCAATAAATGGTTATGGTTTCCTGACCATGGACATTGGATGTCATTGATAACGGGATCACATCATTAGGAGAATAATGTGATGGACAAGACCCAATCCTAAGCATAGCACAGGATCGTGTAGTTCGTTTGCTAAAACTTTTCTAATGTCAAGTATCATTTCCTTAGACCATGAGATTGTGTAACTCCCAGATACCGTAGGAGTGCTTTGGGTGTACCAAACGTCACAATGTAACTGGGTGGCTATAAAGGTGCACTATGGGTATCTCCAAAAGTGTCTGTTGGGTTGGCATGAATCGAGACTGGGATTTGTCACTCCGTGTGACGGAGAGGTATCTCTGGGCCCACTCGGTAATGCATCATCATAATGAGATCAATGTGACTAAGTAGTTAGTCACGGGATCATGCATTATGGAACGAGTAAAGAGACTTGTCGGTAACGAGATTGAACAAGGTATAGGGATACCGCCGATCGAATCTCGGGCAAGTAACATATCAATGGACAAAGGGAATTGTATACGGGATTGATTGAATCCTCGACATCGTGGTTCATCCGATGAGATCATCGTGGAACATGTGGGAGCCAACATGGGTATCCAGATCCCGCTGTTGGTTATTGGCCAGAGAACGTCTCGGTCATGTTTGCATGGTTCCTGAACCCATAGGGTCTACACACTTAAGGTTCGGTGACGCTAGAGTTGTTATGGGAAATAGTATGTGGTTACCGAAGGTAGTTCGGAGTCCCGGATGTTATCCCGGACGTCACGAGGAGTTCCGGAATGGTTCGGCGGTGAAGATCGATATATTGGACAAAGGGTATTGGAGTTCGGAAGTGTTCCGGGGGGTACCAAGCTATGGCTAGCATGACCGAAAGGTGTTTCGGGAGCCCCGGCAGGTGTTGGAGGGCCTCATGGGCCAAAGGGGAAGGGGCAAACCAGCCCACTAAGGGGTGGTGCGCCCCCCACACCCTTTACCACGTTATTTCGGGAGGTGGGGCGCCTCCACCTGGCTTGGGAGGCAATCCTCCACCTGCTTGGCTTGGGGGGCAAGTCTCCCTAGGATTTTCCCTAGGAAGATCCAATCTGCTTGGCCGCCGCCCCCTAGGGGAAACCCTAGCCTTGCCCCTATATATAGTGGAGGGGTGGGAGGGCAGCCGAACCTCTTCCCTGGCGCAGCCCTCTCGCTCCTTCAACACCTCCTCCTCCTCCGTAGTGCCTCGTGAAGCCTTGCCGGAGAACCGCGAGCTCCATCGCCACCACGTCGTTGTGTTGATGGAGTTTTCCCTCAACTTCTCCTCTCCCCTTGCTGGATCAAGGGGGAGACGTCCCTGGGCTGTAAGTGTGTTGAACTCGGAGGCGTCGTCCGTTCGGCGCTTAGATCGGAATCGAGCGCGATCTGAATCGCTGCGTGTACGACTCCACCAACTGTGTTCTTGTAACGCTTCCGCTTAGCGATCTTCAAAGGTATGAATATGCTCATCCTCTCCCTATCTTGTTGCTAGAATCTCCATAGATTGATCTTGGTGATGCGTATAAAATTTTGAATTTCTGCTACGTTCCACTACAGTGGCATCATGAGCTAGGTCTATTGCGTAGATTCTATGCACGAGTAGAACACAAGTAGTTGTGGGCGTTGGTTTGTTCAATTTAATTACTGTTACTAGTCTTATCTTGTTTGGGCGGTATTGTGGGATGAAGCGGCCCGGACCGACCTTACACGTACGCTTACGTGAGACAGGTTCCACCGACTGACATGCACTAGTTGCATAAGGTGACTAGCGAGTGTCTGTCTCTCCCACTTTAGTCGGATCGGATTCGACGAAAAGGGTCCTTATGAAGGGTAAATAGCATTTGGCATATCACCGTTGTGGCTTTTGCGTAGGTAAGAAACGTTCTTGCTATAAACACATAGCAGCCACGTAAAACATGCAACAACAATTAGAGGACGCCTAACTTGTTTTTGCAGGGTATGCCATGTGATGTGATATGGCCAAGAAGGATATGATGAATGAAATATATGTGATGTATGATATTGATCATATTCTTGTAATAGGATTCACGACTTGCATGTCGATAAGTATGACAACCGGCAGGAGCCATAGGAGTTGTCTTTATTTATTGTATGACATGCGTGTCACTGAATAACGCCATGTAATTACTTTACTTCATTGCTAAACCGTTAGCCATAGTAGTAGAAGTAATAGTTGGCGAGACAACTTCATGGAGACACGATGATGGGGATCATGGTGTCATGCCGGTGACGATGATGATCATGGTGCCCCGAAGATGGAGATCAAAAGGAGCAAAATGATATTGGCCATATCATGTCACTATTTGATTGCATGTGATGTTTATCATGTTTTTGCATCTTATTTGCTTAGAACGAGAGTAGTAAATAAGATGATCCCTCATAATAATTTCAAGAAAGTGTTCCCCCTAACTGTGCGCCGTTGCAAAAGTTTGTTGTTTCGAAGCACCACGTGATGATCGGGTGTGATAGATTCTAGCATTCACATACAACGGGTGTAAGCCAGATTTACACATGCAAAACACTTAGGTTGACTTGACGAGCCTAGCATGTACAGACATGGCCTCAGAACACAAGATACCGAAAGGTCGAACATGAGTCGTATAGAAGATACAATCAACATGAAGATGTTCACCGATGATGACTAGTCCGTCTCACGTGATGATCGGACACAACCTAGTTGACTCGGATCATGTATCACTTAGATGACTAGAGGGATGTCTATCTGAGTGGGAGTTTATTAGATGAACTTAATTATCATGAACATAGTCAAAAGGTCTTTGCAAATTATGTCGTAGCTTACGCTTTAGTTCTACTATTTAAGATATGTTCCTAGAGAAAAATTAGTTGAAAGTTGATAGTAGCAATTATGAGAACTGGGTCCGTAAACTGAGGACTGTCCTCATTGCTGCATAGAAGGCTTATGTCCTTAATGCTCCGCTCGGTGTGCTGAACCTCGAGCGTCGTTTGTGGATGTTGCGAACATCTGACATACACGTTTTGATGACTACATGATAGTTCAGTGCGTAATGTTAAATGGTTTAGAATTGAGGCACTGAAGACATTTTTGAAATGTCGCAGAACATATGAGATGTTCCAAGAGCTGAAATTGGGATTTTAGGCTCATGCACACGTCAAGAGGTATGAGACCTCCGACAAGTTTCTTAACCTGCAAACTAAGGGAGAAAAGCTCAATCATTGAGCATGTGCTTAGATTGTCTGAGTACTACAATCACTTGAATCGAGTGGGAGTTAATCTTCCAGATGAGATAGTGATGGTTCTCCATAGTCACTGCCACCAAGCTATTAGAGCTTCGTGATGAACTAGAACATATCAGGGATAGATATGATGATCCTTGAGCTATTCGCAATGTTTGACACCGCGAAAGTAGAAGTCAAGTAGGAGCATCAATTGGTGATGGTTAGTGAAACCACTAGTTTCAAGAAAGGCAAGAGAAAGAAGGGATACTTCATGAAACGGCAAAACAGTTGCTGCTCTAGTGAAGAAACCCAAGGTTGAACCCAAACCCGAGACTAAGTGCTTCTGTAATAAGGGGAACGGTCACTGGAGCAGAACTACTCTAGATACTTGGTAGATGAGAAGGCTGGCAAGGTCGACAGAAGTATATTGGATATACATTATATTGATGTGTACTTTACTAGTACTCCTAGTAGCACCATGGTAATAGATACCGGTTCGGTTGCTAAGTGTTAGTAACTCGAAATAAAAGGCTATGGAATAAACGGAGACTAGCTAAAGGCGAGGTGACGATATATGTTAGAGTATTTCCAAGGTTGATGTGATCAAACATCGCACGCTCCCTCTACCATCAGGATCGATGTTAAACCTAAATAATTGTTATTTGGTGTTTGCGTTGAGCATGGACATGATTGGATTATGTCTATCGCAATACGGTTATTCATTTAAGGAGAATAATGGTTACTCCGTTTATTTGAATAATACCTTCAATGGTCTTGCACCTAAAATGTATGGTTTATTGAATCTCGGTCATAGTGATACACATATTCATGCCAAAAGATATAAGATAGTAATGATAGTACCACATACTTGTGGCACTGCCATTTGAGTCATATTGGTATAAAACGCATGAAGAAGCTCCATGTTGATGGATCTTTGGACTCACTCATTTTTGAAAAGATTGAGACATGCGAACCATGTCTATTGGTATATACGCATGAAGAAACTCCATGCAGATGGATCGTTTGGACTCACTTGATTTTGAATCACTTGAGACATGCAAATCATACCACATGGGCAAGATGACTGAAAAGCCTCATTTTTCAGTAAGATGGAACAAGAAAGTAACTTGTTGGAAGTAATACATTTGATGTGTGCAGTCCAATGAGTGCGGAGGCACGCAGTGGATATCGTTATGTTCTTACTTCACAGATGACTTGAAGTAGATACTGAGTATATTTACTTGATGAAACACAAGTCTGAATTATTGAAAGGTTCAAGTAATTTCAGAGTGAAGTTGAAGATCGTCGTGACAAGAGGATAAAATGTCTATGATATGATCATAGAGATGAATATCTGAGTTGCGAGTTTGGTACACAATTAAGACATTGTGGAAATTGTTTCACAACTAATACTGCCTGGAACACCATGGTGTGATGGTGTGTCCGACATCATAGATGCACCCTATTGAATATGGGGCATACCACGATATCTCTTATCAAATTACGACTATCATTTATGGGTTAGGCATTAGAGACAACCGCATTCACTTTAATAGGGCACCACATAATTCCATTGAGATGACACCGTGTGAACTATGGTTTAGAGAAACCCAAGCTGTCGTTTCTTGAAAGTTTGGGGCTGCGATGCTTATGTGAAAAGTTTTTTTAAGCTCGAACTCAAAGCGGATAAATGCATCTTCATAGGACACCCAAAACAGTTGGGTATACCTCCTAATTCATATCCGGAAGCAAAAAATGATTGTTTCTAGAAACGGGTCCTTTCTCGAGGAATAGTTTATCTCAAAATAATTGAGTGGGAGGATGGTGGAGACTTGATGAGGTTATTGAACCGTTACTTCAACTAGTGCGTAGCAGGGCACAGGAACTTGTTCCTCTGGCGCCTACACCAATTGAAGTGGAAGCTGATGATAGTGATCATGAAACTTCGGATCAAGTCACTACCAAACCTCGTAGGTCGACAAGGATGTGTACTACTTCAGAGTGGTACGTAATCCTGTCTTGGAGGTCATGTTGCTAGCCAACAATGAACCTACGAGCTGTGGAGAAGCGATGGTGGGCCCGGATTCCGACAAATGGCCCGAGGCCATAAAATCCGAGAGAGGATCCATGTATAAAACAAAGTGTAGACTTTGGAAGAACTACTTGATGGTCGTAAGGCTATTGGGTACAAATGGATTTTAAAAGGGAAGACGGACAACGATGGTATGTGTCATCATTAAGGAAGCTCGACTTGTCGTTAAGGTGTTTTTCGACAAGTTTAAGGAGTTGACTATGATGAGACTTTCTCACTCGTAGCGATGCTAAGAGTCTGTTGAAATTACATTAGCAGTTCCTGCATTATTTATGAAATCTTGCAGATAGGATGTCAAAACATTGTTTCCTCAATGATTTTCTTGAGGAAAGATTGTATGTGATACAACCAGAAATTTTTTGTCAATCCTGAAAGATGCTAACAAGTATGCAAAGCTCCATCAATCATTTAAGGACTGGAGTAAGCATTTCGGAGTTGGAATATACGCTTTGATGAGATGATCAAAGATTTTGGGTTTATACAAAGTTTATGAGAAACTTGTATTTCCAAAGAAGTGAGTGGGAGCACTATAGCATTTCTGATGAGTATATGTTGTTGACATATTGTTGATCTAAAATGATGTAGAATTTCTGGAAAGCATATAGGGTTATTTGAGAAGTGTTTTTCAATGGAAAACCTGGATTAAGCTACTTGAACATTGAGCATCAAGATCTATAAGGATAGATCAAAATCGCTTGATAGTACTTTCAAATGAGTACGCACCGTGACAAGATTTTGAAGGAGTTCAAAATAGATCGGCAAATAAGGAGTTCCTGGCTGTGTTATAAGGTGTGAGTATTGAGTAAGACTCAAGACCTGACCACGGCACAAGAAAGAGAAAGGACGAAGGTCGTCCCCTATGCTTTAGACATAGGATCCACAGTATGCTATGCTGTGTACCGCACCTAAAGTGTGCCTTGCCATGAGTCAATCAAGGGGTACAAGTGTGATCCAGGAATGGATCACAGGATAGGGGTCAAGGTTATCCTTAGTAACTAGTGGACTAAGGAATTTTCTCGATTATGGAGGTGGTAAAAGAGTTCGTCGTAAAGGGTTGCGCCGATGCAAATTTGACACTAATCTGGATGACTCTGAGTAGTACACCGGATTCGTATAGTAGAACAGTTATTTGGAATAGCTCCAAATAGAGCGTGGTAGCTGCATCTACAAGATAACATAGAGATTTGTAAAGCACACATGGATCTGAAAGGTTCAGACCCGTTGACTAATAACCTCTCTCACAAGCGAGATATGATCAAACCCCATGGGTGTTGGATTCATTACAATCACATAGTGATGTGAACTAGATTATTGACTCTAGTGCAAGTGGGAGACTGTTGGAAATATGCCCTAGAGGCAATAATAAAATGGTTGTTATTTTATTTCCTTGTTCATGATAGTTGTCTATTGTTCATGCTATAATTGTATTAACTCGAAACCATAATACATGTGTGAATACATAGACCACAACATGTCCCTAGTGAGCCTCTAGTTGACTAGCTCGTTGATCAATAGAGGGTTATGGTTTCCCGACCATGGACATTGGATGTCATTGATAATGGGATCACATCATTAGGAGAATGATGTGATGGACAAGACCCAATCCTAAGCATAGCACAAGATCGTGTAGTTCGTTTGCTAAAACTTTTCTAATGTCAAGTATCATTTCCTTAGACCATGAGATTGTGTAACTCCCGGATACCGTAGGAGTGCTTTGGGTGTACCAAACATCACAACGTAACTGGGTGGCTATAAAGGTGCACTACGGGTATCTCCGAAAGTGTCTGTTGGGTTGGCACGAAACGAGACTGGGATTTGTCACTCCGTGTGATGGAGAGGTATCTCTGGGCCCACTCGGTAATACATCATCATAATGAGCTCAATGTGACTAAGTAGTTAGTCACGGGATCATGCATTATGGAACGAGTAAAGAGACTTGCCGGTAACAAGATTGAACAAGGTATAGGGATACTGCCGATCGAATCTCGGGCAAGTAACATACCAATGGACAAAGGAAATTGTATACGGGATTGATTGAATCCTCGACATCATGGTTCATCCGATGAGATCATCGTGGAACATGTGGTTGCCAACATGGGTATCCAGATCCCACTGTTGGTTATTGGCCGGAGATCGTCTCGGTCATGTCTGCATGGTTCCCGAACCCGTAGGGTCTACACACTTAAGGTTCGGTGATGCTAGAGTTGTTATGGGAAATAGTATGTGGTTACCGAAGGTAGTTCGGGGTCCCGGATGTGATCCAGGACGTCACGGGGAGTTCCGGAATGGTCCGGCGGTGAAGATCGATATATTGGACGAAGGGTATTGGAGTTTAGAAGTGTTCCGGGGGGTACCAGGCTATGGCCAGCATGACCGAAAGGTGTTTCGGGAACCCCGGCAGGTGTTGGAGGGCCTCATGTGCAAAAGGGGAAGGGGCAAACCAGCCCACTAAGTGGTGGTGCGCTCCCCACACCCTTTCCCATGTTATTTGGGGAGGTGGGGTGCCTCCACCTGGCTTGGGAGGCAATCCTCCACCTGCTTGGCTTGGGGGGCAAGTCTCCCTAGGATTTTCCCTAGGGAGATCCAATCTGCTTGGTCGCCGCCCCCTAGGGGAAACCCTAGCCTTGCCCCTATATATAGTGGAGGCGTGGGAGGGCAGCCGAACCTCTTCCCTGGCGCAGCCCTCTCCCTCCTCCAACACCTCCTCCTCCTCCGTAGTGCTTGGTGAAGCCCTGCCAGAGAACCACGAGCTCCATCGCCACCATGCCGTCATGTTGCTGGAGTTTTCCCTCAACTTCTCCTCTCCCCTTGTTGGATCAAGAAGGAGGAGACATCCATGGGTTGTACGTGTGTTGAACGCGGAGGCGACGTCCGTTCGGCGCTTAGATCAGAATCGACCGCGATCTGAATCGCTGCGTGTATGACTCCACCAACCGCGTTCTTGTAACACTTCCGCTTAGCGATCTTCAAAGGTATGAATATGCTCATCCTCTCCCTAGCTTGTTTCTAGAATCTCCATAGATTGATCTTGGTCATGCATAGAAAATTTTGAATTTCTGCTACGTTCCCCAACACTCGGGGTGGGCTTTTAAAGGGGGGAGGGCTGCCTTGGTGGAGGGGGAAAGGCGCGGCGGTCGGCGGCTGCTCGGACTCCCAGCAGAGTCCGTCTCGGGCACGCGATGAGGGCGGCAGCGGCTGTGGGCTGGCTGGGCCGTTGGCCGAGTGCGGTCTGCGAGAGATTTTTTTTAAAATAATTTCGCTGAAATGGAAAAAAACCTAATAAAATATAAAAAAATCCTAAAAATGCCAAAAACAATTTTCACCATTTAAATAGATTATTTAGAACAAAGTGAACATTTTTCTGGCCTAAAAATGCAATTTTTTAAAACATGCATATTTTTCTAATTCGAATAAAATAGCAATAAAAGTCCAAATCAAATAAAATTTGATTTTAATATTTTTCCTCCAATAATTATTTTATTTTGGAGAAGTCATATTATCTCCTCTCTTTTATTTTGACATTGGAAATATTCGGAGAGAAAAATGATTAAAACCAACATGATCCAATGAAATCCCCAACTCTCTCTGTGGGTCCTTGAGTTGCTTAGAATTTCTAGGATCAACCTAAATGCAATAAAATATGACATGCATATGATGACCTATGTATAACATTCCAAATTGGAAATTTGGGATGTTACAAACCTACCCCCTCGAGATTCGGGTTGGCTAGAAATAGGTGTGGGTAGTCCTTCCGTAGGTCTCTCGTTCCCAGGTGGCTTCCTCCTCGGTATTGTGGCTCCACTGGACTTTGCAAAACTTTATAACCTTGCTGCGTGTGACTCGGTTGGAAAACTCGAGAATCTTCACTGGCTTCTCCTCGTAGGTCAAATCACTATCCAACTGAATCGCTTCTAGAGGCAATGTATCTCTCAGAGGAATATCAGCCATCTCTGCATGGCACTTCTTCAACTAGGAAACATGAAACACATTGTGAACTCCTGACAATCCTTCTGGCAATTCCAGCTTGTAAGCAACATCTCCCATACGTTCCAAAACTTTGTATGGTCCCACAAAATGTGGTGCTAACTTTCCCTTAACTCCAAAATGTTGAACTCCTCGAAGCGGGGACACACGAAGGTATACTCTGTCTCCGACTTCATAAACTGTCTCCTTGCATTTTGAATCCGCATAACTCTTCTGCCTGGACTGGGCTACCTTGAGTTTGTCGCGAATCAGTTTAACCTTCTCTTCCGACTCCTTAATCAAATCTGGTCCAAACAACTGACGATCTCCAACTTCATCCCATAATAACGATGTCGTGCACCTCCTTCCGTACAAGGCTTAGAAAGGGGCCATCTTCAAACTGGCTTGATAGCTGCTGTTATAAGAGAACTCTGCATACGGCAAGTTGTCGTCCCAACTAGATCCATAATCTAGCGCACAAGCTCTCAACATGTCCTCCAGAATCTGATTGACTCTCTCGGTCTGTCCATTCATCTGTGGATGAAAGGTTATGCTGAATTCCAGCCTAGTACCCAAAGTCTCGTGCAACTGATTCCAGAACTTTGAGGTAAACGGGGTTCCTCTATCCGATACAATGGTCCTCAGAACTCCATGCAGACATACGATCCTGGTCATGTATATCTTTGCGAACTTCGCACTTGTATAAGTGGTCTTCACTGGGATGAAATGAGCTACTTTTGTCAAGCGATCGACTACAACCCATACAGAGTCATAGTGTCGGTGTACTAGAATAGGGGTACCCTAGTACCCCGAACTTGTGCACAGGCAGTTGCAGCGCCCCGCGGCAAGGGCTTGCCGGATGACCGCCAAGATACTCCATGGCTCCTTTGGAGCCATTCAAGAACAAAGTATTCGAGTAAAGAAGACAAGGCCCCGGCAAGAGGAGCTTGCCGGGAAGGCCAACCAAGACATCTCAAGGAACTTGCCGCGACGCGCCACGCGTCCCGGCAAGGCTCGGCGAGCGACAAGCTTCCGGGCACGACAAGACCACGACCGCGGCAAGACGCTTGCCGTGGCAAGCGGCCACTCTGTGCCCATGCTCCAGCTCATCCACCAACGTGTCGCCCTGGGGGCCTTTCCAGGCACGCGTGGCGGAAGGCTGTGCAGCCAGCGGTAAGCGGTGGCATGCGATGCTGACAAGATTGCCATCGTGGCGGACGGTGGCGCCCCTGACAGTCCTTTTCTACACTGTTAGGGCGACACAGACGGGCATTTAATTCCCTTGTCCCCTGCCGTCAGGGTTAGGTAGAAATCACTGTACAAGTAGTTGTACCAACCACCTCTCTTTTTACGTTTTTACCCTTCTCTGCGTTGCCACCTGTCGGTGACCCCTTGTGCATATAAAAGGAGGCCCATGCGCAACGTAGAGGGGGTTCGACTAGTTCGGAAGGCTCGGATCATTTCGAAGCCAGAAAACACTTAGCTCTCTAGAGCAAGAACACAATACAATCAGACAAGCAGCAGTAGGAGTATTATCTCTTCGGAGAGCTCCGAAGCTGGGTAAACTGCTCGTGTGCTTCGCCTCGATCCGCTCTTCGTGCGACCTCCGCCCCCCGCCGAACCGAAAGGGGCTCGGTCCGCCGGTCCCATAGGTGTTCGTGGATCAGTTTCCCCGACATCTTTGGCGCGCCAGGTAGGGGGCGTCGAGATTGTGTGAACCTGATCCGGCGTTCACACGAGCTAGATCTTCATTTTCTTCATCAACATGCCACCGAAGAAGAAGGCTTCGGAGGCAGCTGCTCCGTCCGCGTCGATCTCACCGCCACCGGAACAAACGGGTGGTGGGGTTGACGCTGGTGGAAGAACAGACATCGGCGAGGAAGTTCGCGGTGCTGCCAAGTCCAAGGACAAGGCTGCACAAACATTGGTGTCTTCGCATCCGCCGCGTCCCTCTCAGGAGACGGAGGACCGATAGCGTCATGGTATTCGCAGTACCATACGCTTGTTGGATCAAGATCAAGCTAGTGGGCCTCAGGGCGCTCAAGACCAGCATGCATGCCAACATGCTGGCACGAGTGAGACACGGTCACTTGGACGGGATACTGCTCCTTCTAACATAGTTAGGAGTCCGAGCACATCCCGCTCCTCGCGCCGTTCGCCACTGCCGCCCACCACTCCAGCGGAAGCTTTAGCACGAGCTCAACTTCTCCTGGATTACCCTCCAACGTCGGACAAGATCGATGAATGGAGGGCCACCATTCAGAGTCTCATCGGCTACACCAACGGCGACACTCCACGGCAGTCGAATACTTCGCTACCGCGGCAGGACTGCCAGGCACGAGCCGGTGGCGACGAAACTGGTGGGCGTGCAACCACCATGCACTCTCCACCCTGAAGGCCAAGATCGCCGACGCGCCGGATCCACCTCGATAGCGACTCCACCGCATCGTCGGATCCACGAGCTCGTCACGATCAGCGCCAAGTTCTTCACGATAGACAACAAGAAGACGCTCGAACTCGCATCGAGCGCCGAAGGGAAGCGCAACGTCAATCCGACAAGCGTTGGGCCCTCTGTTGACATGCATGCGCCAGGGGAACCAGGTGACTTGCCGTACGTGGTAGGTTGCCCTGCGTTCACTCGTGAGCTGCGGCAAGTCCAGTGGCCCAGCACGAAGAATTTCAAGCCAGATGTGCCGGAGAAGTACGACGGCAAGACGCATCCGTTAGAGTTCCTTAGCATCTACACCATCGCGGTGCAAGCTGCCGGGGGGCGAGACGACAAGATCCTTGCCAACTACTTCCCGCTGGTGCTCAAGCCCAACGTCAGGTCCTGGCTCATGCACTTGCCGGACAACTCCATATCCTCCTGGGCTGACCTGTGCCATCAGTTTGTCGGCGCCTTCACAGGCGGCCACAAGCCTCCTGGCCAAGAGAGTGACCTTCACCTGCTCGCCCAGAAGGAAGGAGAGCCCCTGCGCAAGTACATACAGAGATTCAGCAATGTGCAGCACAACATCCCAGACATCCACCCTGCCGCGGTAATCAGCGCGTTCCATCAGAACATGCGGAACCGCAGGATGCGGGAGGAGATGGCGATGTGCAAGATCAGAGACGTCAGTGAGCTATATGCCCTGGCCGACAAGTGTGCACGTGTTGAGGAAGGGAGGAGACTCCCCGGAGAGAATATAGGAGCAGGAGGATCTGACAGTGAGGATACTGCCCCGGCAAGGAAAAACTGGCGGCAGAATAACAGAAAGAAGAAAGGCAAAGAGGTGCTAGTTGTCGAGCAGTCCGGCAACGGAGGTGGCGCCAAGAAAGCCAAAGCTGGTGGCTCCGGCAAGGAGATTGCCGCGGAGGCTGTGGCGGTCATTGACAAGCAGGACGGCACCAACAAGCAGTACTGCAAGATCCCCCGCACCAAGGGCCATGACCTCCAGAGCTGCAAGAAAGTCAAGCTGCTTGTCGAGCAGCAAAAGGCTGAATACGAGCGGCGCGACAAGGAGAAGGCCCAGGAAGGTGCTGGAGGATCCAGCAAGAAACGTCCCGGCCGGGGAGGACGCCACGGCAAGGCCAAGCAGCGGCAAGGAGATAGACCTCCCCGCGGCCGCGACAAGGATGAAGATGACGATGACGACGAAGACATGGATGATGACGAGACTGATGAGCAGGAGTTCCAGAAAGCCACAGAGGTCATGTGCGTTGACGGCGGTGCTTCTCTGCATACTTCACACCGCCAGCTCAAACAATGGGTGCGGGAAGTCAATGCGACAGAACCACCCATCGAGTCACGCAGGCCCCTGAAATGGTCCAGCACGCCTATCATCTTTGATATCAAGGACCACCCTGATCGCATAACTGCGGTCGGGTGCTTGCCGATGTTGGTTTCACCAACTATCCGCAACCTCAAGGTCACAAAGATGCTAGTTGACGGCGGGGCCGGCTTGAACCTGATCTCCTCCGCAGTGCTCCAGAAACTCCAGATCCCTGACAGCGAGCTCGAAAAGACCGGCACATTTGAAGGAATCAATCCGGGAAGGAGCAAGCCGAAGGGAAAGATTACGTTGCCGGTGACATTTAGCAGCGAGCTAAACTTCAGGACTGAGAGGGTCACTTTTGACGTCGCTGATTTTCCATTGCCTTACAATGGGATACTCGGCCGTCCAGCACTTGCCAAATTCATGGTAGCCTCTCACTATGCATACAACGTACTGAAGATGCCAGGCCCGATAAGTGTCATCTCTGTCCCTGGCGACAAGAAGGATGCTCTTATCAGCGCCGACAAGATCTACCAGGAGGCAACAGCTACAACGGATCACAAGTCACTTGCCGCTGAAGCTCCCGGGGGGAAGAAGAAGACCAAGTCCGGCAAGAGTTCTGATGCCCACTCCGGCAAGCGCACCTCTTCGGAGTGCTGCGCTACCGTCGAGGACGCACCATCGAGCTCCACCGGCAAGTGTAAGAAGGCAATGGCAGCTCCACCAGAGACTAAGAAGGTGTCCGCCAAGGAGGACGGCACTGGTGGTACCTTCACCATCAGTGCCACGCTCGATCCTAAATAGGAAAGCGCGCTCGTTGCTTTCCTGCGGGCGAATGTCGACGTGTTTGCATGGCAACCGTCTAACATCCCCGATGTTCCCAGGAAAGTAATTGAGCACCACCTTGCCGTCTGTCCTCGTGCGCGGCCCGTCAAGCAGAGAGTTAGGAAACAGGCAGTGGAGCGCCAAGAATTCATTGCAGAAGAAATCATGAAGTTGGAAGCAGCAGGCCTTGTCAGAGGAGTGCTCCATCCTACGTGGTTGGCCAATCCTGTTGTCGTGCGCAAGGCCAATGGGAAATGGAGGCTTTGTATCGATTTTACCGATGTCAATAAAGCTTGTCCCAAAGACCCATTTCCCTTGCCGCGCATCGACCAGATTGTTGACTCCACAGCCGGATGTGACTTGCTTTCATTTCTTGATGCATACTCAGGATACCATCAGATCTTCATGGCAGAAGAAGATAAGGAGAAGACCGCATTCATCACCCCATGTGGCACATACTGTTTTGTGCGGATGCCCTTTGGTTTGAAGAATGCTGGTTCAACATTTGCAAGGGTAGTCCATCACGCTTTTGAGCCGCAAATGCACAGAAATGTGGAAGCCTACATGGATGACATAGTGGTCAAGAGCAAGGACAAAGCGACCCTGATCCAAGATTTAGATGAAACATTTGCAAATCTGCGCAAGATCAACCTCAAGCTGAACCCCGAGAAGTGTGTGTTTGGAGTCCCTTCCGGCAAGCTTCTCAGGTTCTTTGTGTCCCAGCGGGGGATTGAAGCCAATCCCGACAAGATCAAGGCCATTGAGCAGATTGAAGCACCAAAGCGCGTCAAGGATGTACGAAGACTTGCCGTTTGCGTGGCTGCTCTCAGCAAGTTTATCTCTAGATCTGCTGAGCGCGCCATGCCATTTTTCAAAATATTGAAAAAGGCAGCTCCAATGAAATGGACTCCGGAAGCGGAGGCTACGCTACAGGACTTGAAGAGATACCTGTCCTCCGCGCCAACACTTGTCGCACCTAGGCCACAAGAGAAGTTGCTGCTGTATATAGCGGCAACCAATCAAGTGGTTAGTGCTGCGTTAGTGGCGGAGAGGGAGGCAGATGATGAGCCAGCAACCACGACAGATGCATCCATCGACAAGCAGGGGGCTTCACCGGCAAGCTCTGGTCCGGCAAGCTCTGGTCCGGAAAGCTCTGGTCCGGCAAGCTCTGGACCCGACAAAGATGGATCTGCGCAGACGCATAAGGAGGTGCAGAAGAGAATGGTGCAGCGCCTAGTTTACTTTGTTAGTTCCCTTTTGAAGGGGGCTAGGTCAAGGTACTTCGATGTGTAGAAGTTGCTTTTTGGCCTTCTCATGGCCTCGAGAAAGCTGCACCATTACTTCCAAGCACATGAGATCACAGTTGTCACTCGCTTTCCATTGAATAGGATACTGCAAAATCTAGAAGCAACAGGCAGGATTGTCGAGTGGGCACTGGAACTGTCAAGCTTTGGCCTCAAGTTTGAATGCACTTCAACTATCCAAAGCAGAGCATTGGCAGAGTTCATAGCAGAGTGGACGCCAACACCAGATGAAGAGATTCTAGAGACGAGCATCCCTGTCAAGGAAGCAAGTAAAGAGTGGCTGATGTATTTTGATGGTGCCTTCTCGCTGCAAGGCGCCGGTGCAGGTGTGCTGCTTGTCGCGCCCACCGGAGAGCACCTCAAGTACGTAGTCCAGATGCACTTTCCCAAGGAGCAAGCAACGAACAATACTGCAGAGTATGAAGGCTTGCTTGCTGGTCTCAAGATCGCGGCAGACCTTGGGATTAAGAAACTCATTGTCAGGGGAGACTCACAGCTTGTCATCCGCCAAGTGAACAAGAGTTATCATAGTCCATTGATGGAAGCTTATGTTGATGAAGTGATAAAGCTAGAAGAGCACTTTGACGGCCTACAGATGGAACATGTTCCAAGAGTTCAGAATGACATTGCTGATGGCCTGTCAAAGTGCGCCGCACTTAAGTTACATGTGGAACCAGGGATCTTTGTGCTCAGGCAGACTCAACCATCCGTGACACCATCAACTGGACAGATCAAGAAGAGGAAGTTGATTTCCGGTGACTACTTTCCGGCAGAGCTCCCCGAAGCCGCCGCCAAGAAGGTCCCCAAGATCAACGCCAAAGATGCTGAGGAGCAGTTTGCTCCGGCAAGTCTTAGTGCTTGTTCCATCTAAGCAGACGCTCCCGACAAGTTTTGCTCCGGCAAGCTTGTCGGGGAACATCAAGCTCCGGCCGAGCCGCAGGTTCTCGCCGTAGAAGCGGATGTTCCCGCAGCAGCGGAGGTGCCTTTAGTCCTTGTTGTGGAGCCACAAGCTCCAGCATGGGCACAGCAAATTGTCCGTTTCCTTCAGACAGGAGAACTTCCCGAAGAGCAAGAAGAAGCGGAAAAAGTAGCCCGGCAGTCAAGTATGTACCAGTTTGTCGACAACATCCTGTACAGAAGAAGACTCAACGGTGTGAAATTGAAGTGTATTTGCCGGGAAGACGGACAGAAGCTGTTGGCAGAGATACATGGAGGCATATGTGGTCACCACATTGGCGCAAGAGCACTTGCCGGAAAAGCTTTCCGGCAAGGTTTCTTTTGGCCGACAGCCCTCCAGGATGCAACTGCACAAGTAACCAAGTGTGAAGCGTGCCAGTTCCATTCCAAGCAGATTCACCAGCCAGCTCAAGCTCTCCAGACGATCCCTTTATCCTGGCCATTTTTGGTCTGGGGGCTCGATATCCTCGGCCCTTTCCCCCGAGCTGTCGGGGGCTTCGAGTACTTGTACGTTGCAATCGACAAGTTCACGAAGTGGCCGGAAGTGGAACCAGTGAGGAAGGTGACAGCACAGTCAGCAGTCAAGTTCTTTAGGTCGATTGTTTGCTGTTTCGGGATCCCTAACAGGATCATCACCAACAACGGCATGCAATTCACGAGCCGCACCTTCATGCAGTACGTCCAAGATCTTGGCGCCAAGGTCTGCTTCGCTTCTGTTGCTCATCCGAGAAGCAACGGTCAAGTGGAGAGGGAAAATGCTGAAGTGCTGCGTGGGCTCAAGACCAGGACTTTCGACAGGCTGCGCAGGTGCGGAAGAAACTGGATCGAGGAGCTGCCGGTGGTTCTTTGGTCGATCAGGACAAAGCCAAATCGAGCAACTGGCCAGACGCCCTTCGCTCTAGTCTATGGAGAGGAGGCAATTCTCCCCACGGAACTCGTATACGGATCACCTCGAGTGCTCGCTTATGATGAGCTTGAGCAAGGGCAGCTGCGACAAGATGACGTGCTGCTCCTTGAGGAGGATCGTCTTCAGGCTGCTGTACGAGCTGCTCGATACCAGCAAGCTTTGTGCCGCTACCATAGCCGCAAAGTTAATGCCAGAAGCTTCGAGGAGGGCGACCTTGTTCTTCAGCGCGTTCAGTCCGTCAAGAATTCCAACAAGTTGACGCCGAGGTGGGAAGGCCCTTACCGGGTGAAACAAGTCACTAGGCCTGGCGCTGTCCGCCTGGAGACCGAAGATGGCTTTCCGGTGAGCAACTCCTGGAACATTGAGCATCTTCGTAAGTTTTACCCGTAGGGCGCGGTTGCTGGAACCTATTCCGGCAACCACCTTTTGTACAAGTCTTGCCGCTGTTGCATGTAATCCTTTGTACAAAGCCGGGCGCAGATCCCGTGCATAAGTAAAGCTCATGTGCTTCGCACATCTTGTCAATTTCATGCTTTTTACTCTACATTTGCATGCTTTATCTGACACTTTCTGCAGCACCCACACCCGGTAAGCAATAACGAGCCGAAAGGCCCCATATCTATATTTTCTCTTCTTTCTTTTTCTCAAACAAAGGAAAGGAAGGTTCCCTCGCACACAAGTTTGCTGAGGGGGAAGGAGAGGATAATAGTGTGGACCAGGCGTCGTTTAAGGAAGATTCGCCTTGCTGGGAAGCAAACGACAGAAAAGCTAAGTTTCCAAAGTTTGAGCAATTAGTTTTAATTTTTAAGTTATCTTCCTCGAACGACTGTGCTTTGTATGGAAAACCTATGCGCGGAGGAACCAACTCATAGCTAGATGCGCCCTTACTTTGTTTCGAGTCCGCTCAACAATTTAAGTGTGCTGCAACTAGTCGCGACAAGGTTTCTTGTCGGAGCGGCACCGCCAGCAGGCTGCTGACGTCCCGCACTCAGCGCTCACGGCTCGGGTGCCTGCGCCGACAAGTCCCCTAAAAGCGTAGGGTAAAACATACAAAGCAAGGGATCTAGTAAAGGAAATAACATAGCGATCATTATCCAAAATAAAGTTATACTACAAGATAACTTGTCGTAGCTCCAACACATTGTTCCCATGACATGACTAGCAGGGACAAGGAAAAAGATAAAGCAGGCGGCCTAGTCTACGCGACCACCCTCAACCCTCCTGATCTCGCTCACCTTGTCCACAATGGGTGCGAAAAGGGCCTTGAGCGCTTCCAGATCGGCATCTGACGGCAAGGACCTGAGGACGTTGGTGAGGTTGGGGCCTAGATTGCGAATGGCCACCTTCACCAGCACCTTCTGGAGAGCCCCTGCGCAGATCTTGCGCGACTCGTCGGCCAGCTGCTTTGGGATCTTCTCCTGAAGCCGCTGGAGGGCCGTCGCCACGCCCTTGAAGAACAGGCTGAGCTTGGCGCTGGGTTGGAGATGCTCATCGGAAGGATACCCGAAGTCCTCCATCCCCAGCTGCGCCAGCTCCCCGTCGATGACTGCGGCGATATTCACCAGACCCTCGGTCCAGTGCTCCACCGTCTCCCTAAACGAGTTCTAGGTGACGGCAATGCTCGCCAGCAGCGTCTCGTCGGCCTTGATCTTCTCCGACAAGGCCACCTCTCGCTCCTTGGCGGCGTCCAGCGTCTGCGTCAGCATGGCCAGCTTCAGCTCGAGATCCGCGTTGGAGTCCTTGGCGGCGCAGAGCTCCTTGCTCCTCTCCGCGAGAAGACCTTGCAGCTCACCGTGGGCAGCAGCATCCTTCTCGCGCTCGCGCTTGAGCGCGGCGAGCTCCTCGCCGCTCGTCCGGAGATTGGCCTCCAGCTGCGTCGCTTTCGCCTCCAGCTCTTTCTTGGCGGCCTCGGCAGCCGCGGCAGCATCCCTTGCTTCTTGGAGAGCGTCGCCAATTGCTTGCTCCCGCGCGGAGAGCTCTTCCTCGTGGCTGTCAAGGTTCACCTTGCGCTGCGCCAACTCTCCCTCCCGCGCAGATAGCCTCTCGGCAGCAAGCCGCTGCTGCTCTTCAACCTCAGCCTTCGCGAGGAGGAAGGCCTTCCTCTCCTCGGCGACTTGCCCCCGCTCCTCCGCCAAGCTCCGGAGAGTCTCCTGCTTGAGATCCCGGAGCTCCTCCGCGCGCTTCTCGATATCAACTCCTACCCTCGCGACAAGCGCTTCTCGGGAAGCCAGCTTGGCTTGTCGGGCGCGGTAGAGCGACATTAGCTTCCGCAGCAGCCGCTCCTCTTTGGGCTCCTCGCTGCTGCTTGGCGCGTCAACCAGCGCCAATCCGGCGGAAGCGAGCACCTCTCCGTCGAAAGTTTCTCCCTCGACCGGCGCCCTGGAGCTCGAAGCCCAGGGGGGCTTGATGAAGACGCCATCGCCGGCCTTCAAGTAGGCGCCGGGCTGGGGCTCCTCGGAGTCTGGCTCTGCGGCAGCGGCGGGAGGATCGGCGGTCGGTGCAGCGCCTGGCGCTCCTGCGGCCTCAGGGCCGTCAGTACGACCACCGGATCCCTCGCCGGCTTCTGCGGCGGCAGCCTTGGCGGCCTCTTCGCCGGCGGGTTCATCAGCGCCGGCCTCTCCTTCAGCGGCTTCGGTCTCCATCGGCTCAGTGGCGGGTGGATCTGAAGAACGAAGAATGGAGAGGAGTCAAGCAAATATGCAAAAACAAAGTCAGAAGAACAAAAACCCAAGGGCAAGTTTTTAGGCAAGTTGGATTACCTGTGATGGGATCTGCGGTCGCGGTCTCAGCCGCCGGAGGATCACTGGTGACGTCCCTTGCCAGAGAATTGGCCCTTGCCGGAGAGTTCTCCCTTGCCGGAGAGCGCTCCCTTGCCGGGGATGCCTCCCTTGGCGGTGTAGTCGAAGCAGATGGCGCTTCGGGGGTGGCTTCCGGGCCCTCCTGGTGGGGCTGCTCTGCTCCTACACACATCCAACAATCAAGATATCAGCAAGAGAAAAGAGCACCCATGCGCACCTGACGGCGGGAAGTAAATTATAAACTTACGCTGGGGGCTGCGCTGGGGAGTAGTGGCCAGGTCCGTCAAGGTGGGCTCAGGCACGCCCCCTGCTGACACGGTGGGATCGTCTTCGATGACGATCACCGAGGCCTTGGCCCTCTTCGCCGCTCTCTGGGCCAGCGTCCTGAAAAGGAATGGATTCAGATCGAAGCAAGTCAGATACAGAATAAAAGCGACAAGATTGAAGAACTACGAGGACAGCAAGAAAGCTTACTCTTCTTCTTCGTCATCGGAGCTGAGCGTAGAGAGATCGAAGTCCAGCTCGCCTCCGGTGCGACGAGGCGGAGAAGTGGGCTCCCTTGCCCGCTTGGCAGGAGCAGCAGCGGTGGACCGGGAAGGTCCCGCTCCAGTTGCCGCAGCGGCAGGAGGCGCTCCCGCGGCAACGGTGCTTGCCGCGGTAGAGCGTGTCGCGCGGCTCGGTGGCTGTTGACCCGTCTGCCGCCCCGCTGCGTCACCGGCCCTGCGGAGACGCCTTCTTGGTGCAGCCGGGGGCTCCACTTGCGGCAAGCTGTCTGAAGGCTCGGGCTCTTCCTCGCCGGGCTCGCTCTCTCTTGCAGGGGGGCAATGCGGCGGCGAAGGAAATCTGTGCCGACAGCGCCTGCAGTGAGCCCGGCAAGCCTAAGGCGGAGGATTCGGGTGATTGCGATCTTCAGCCTGTCGTCTTCCAGGGCCACGTTGCTCCAATCATTGCCGCGTACTATTGGGGCTTGGCGCACGGCAGTGAACGGCTGCGGGTTCTCCTCAATGATCCAGCACCACTCCGCTCTCCACTCCTCCCATTTGCTGCGAAGCTCTCCCTCCAGATAGGCTTCTTTCTTGCCGACTCTCGAGATCCAGGCGATTCCTCCGGCAAGGGGCTCTCCTCTCTCGACTCAGGGCATGAAGAAGTGGCGGAAGAGGGCTACGTTTGGGTGGACTCCGACAAAGTTTTCGCACAGATGTCCGAAAACTGCCATGGTCAGAACAGCGTTGGGGGTGAAATCTAGGAGGCGGAGCCCGTATGTGTTCATGATATCACAGAAGAACTCCGAGAAGGGCGGGCAGAGCCCGCAATAGAAGAATAGCGTGAAGAATGGGTACCCGTTTGGAGCCAGCTTCGATGTGGTGGCCGGGAGTACCCTCGTGCGCGGGTGCGCACGCATCTCCGTCGACCAGAAAAGGTAGTAGTACTCCCTCAGCTCCTTGGCACCGAGCTGAGGGGGGAAGATGGCCCGCTCCTTCCATAGCGCCACGAGCCGCTGCGCCTCGGCCGATTTCACGCCCTTCCCCTTGTCGGCTTTCGGAGCCATGGCGGAGGTGGCAGGGGAGATCGGCGGCGTTGGTGGTGCTGGTGGCGACGGGGGGCGGAGCGCTGCTCTCTTTCTGCTTCAAGAAGGAGGGAGGAGCGGCGGAGATTTCTGGACTTGGAGCAACAAACGGCGAAGTGGGGAAAATGCCCCTGTTTCCCCTGCTTATAAAGAGGGAGGGGGCGGACGTTTCGCCCTTCCGAATAAAGAACCCCCCACGATCTCTCCCACGATGGCGCGTTCAGCGCGTGCCGTTGGGGGAGGGCGCGGTGGATACGGAGCAAGATTCGGCGTTACCCGGGCCGCGTGTGCCCGTGCCCTGTTTTGGGCCTGGCCCAACAGTGCTCGGCACCGTGTGTGGCTCAGGCCCGGGGGCTCCTGTCGGTGTACTAGAATAGGGGTACCCTAGTACCCCGAACTTGTGCACGGGCAGTTGCAGCGCCCCGCGACAAGGGCTTGCCGGATGACCGCCAAGATACTCCATGGCTCCTTTAGAGCCATTCAAGAACAAAGTATTCGAGTAAAGAAGACAAGGCCCCGGCAAGAGGAGCTTGCCGGGAAGGCCAACCAAGACATCTCAAGGAACTTGCCGTGACGCGCCACGCGTCCCGGCAAGGCTCGGCGAGCGACAAGCTTCCGGGCGCGACAAGACCACGACCGCGGCAAGACGCTTGCCGCAGCAAGCGGCCACTCTGCGCCCACGCTCTAGCGCATCCACCAACGTGTCGCCCTGGGGGCCTTTCCAGGCACGCGTGGCGGAAGGCTGTGCAGCCAGCGGTAAGCGGTGGCATGCGATGCTGACAAGATCGCCATCGTGGCGGATGGTGGCGCCCCTGACGGTCCTTTTCTACCCTGTTAGGGCGACACAGACGGGCATTTAATGCCCTTGTCCCCTGCCGTCAGGGTTAGGTAGAAAGCACTGTACAAGTAGTTGTAGCAACCACCTCTCTTTTTACGTTTTTACCCTTCTCTGCGTTGCCACCTGTCGGTGACCCCTTGTGCATATAAAAGGAGGCCCATGCGCAACATAGAGGGGGTTCGACTATTTCGGAAGGCTCGGATCATTTTGAAGCCAGAAAACACTTAGCTGTCTAGAGCAAGAACACAATACAATCAGACAAGCAGCAGTAGGAGTATTATCTCTCCGGAGAGCTCCGAAGCTGGGTAAACTGCTCGTGTGCTTCGCCTCGATCCGCTCTTCGTGCGACCTCCGCCCCCCGCCGAACCGAAAGGGGCTCGGTCCGCCGGTCCCATTGGTGTTCGTGGATCAGTTTCCCCGACACATAGCCTAAACGAGTCCTGGGCAATCCCGTGATAAAATACATGCCAAGCTTGTCCCACATCCATTCGGGTATCCGCAATGGCTGTAGCAATCCTGCTGGCTTCTGATGCTCGGCCTTAACTCTCTGACATACATCACATACTGCTACATACTCAGCAATATCCTTCTTCATTCCTGTCCACCAGAAACTTTCCTTCAAATCTAGATACATCTTAGTGTTTCCTGGGTGAACCGAATACGGCAAATCATGGGCCTCCTGCAGAATCAACTTCCTGATCTCGGGGTCATTAGGCACATATACGCGATCCTCAAACCATAAAGTATGATGCTCATCCTCACGAAATCCTTTTGCCTTTCCTTTGCTCATCCTTTCCTTTATTTCGTAAATCTCCTTGTCAGTCTTCTGGGCTTCTCTGATCTTATCCATCAGGGTGGAATGAATTTCCAATGCTGCTACATGACCCTTCGGAACTATTTCCAAACACATCTCAAGAAGATCCTCTGCTAACTCCTTGGGTAATCCTCCGGTCATGAGTGTATTAACATAACTCTTGTGACTCAACGCATCGGCTACTACATTAGCCTTTCCGGGATGATAATGTAACTTCATATCATAATCCTTAATGAGATCCAATCATCTCCTTTGCCTGAGATTCCGCTCCTTCTGTGTGAAGATATATTTTAGACTCTTGTGATCCATGTATACCTCACAGTGGTTTCCGATGAGAAAATGTATCCATGTCTTCAACGCATGCACTACGGCTACTAACTCCAAGTCATGAGTAGCATAATTTAACTCATGAGGTTTAAGCTGTCGCGAGGCATATGAAACAACTCTTCCCTCCTGCATAAGCACTGCTCCAAGTCCTCGACGTGAAGCGTCGCAATACACTTGGTAATCCTTTCGTTGATCCGGAAGAATCATCAATGGGGCTGTAACCAAATGTTTCTTCAACTCCTGAAAACTGGCTTCACACTCCTCAGTCCATTTGAACTTCGTGTCCTTCTTCAACAACTCTGTCATGGGCTTTGCAATCCTGGAGAAATTATCTATGAACCTCCAATAATATCCCGCAAGTCCAAGAAAACTCCTGATCTCTCCAACTGATGTGGGTGCTACCCATTTAGTCACAGAGACAACTTTGGTAGGGTCTACTGCTATTCCTTCTCCGGATATATGATAACCCACAAGTGTAGGGGATCGCAACAGCTTTTGAGGGTAAAGTATTCAACCCAAATTTATTGATTCGACACAAGGGGAGCCAAAGAATATTCTTGAGTATTAGCAGTTGAGTTGTCAATTCAACCACACCTGGATAACTTAGTATCTGCAGCAAAGTATTTAGTAGCAAAGTAGTATGATAGTAATGGTAACGGTGGTAAAAGGTAAAGATAGTAATAGCAATATTTTTGGTGTTTTGTAGTGATTGTAACAGTAGCAATGGAAAAGTAAATAAGCGAAGCACAATATATGAAAAGCTCGTAGGCAATGGATCAGTGATGGATAATTATGTCGGATGTGATTCCTCATGTAATAGCTATAACATAGGGTGACACAGAACTAGCTCCAGTTCATCAATGTAATGTAGGCATGTATTCCGTAAATAGTCATACGTGCTTATGGAAAAGAACTTGCATGACATCTTTTGTCCTACCCTCCCGTGGCAGCGGGGTCCTAGTGGAAACTAAGGGATATTAAGGCCTCCTTTTAATAGAGAACCGGACCAAAGCATTAACACATGGTGAATACATGAACTCCTCAAACTACGGTCATCACCAAGAAGTATCCCGATTATTGTCACTTCGGGGTTGTCGGATCATAACACATAATAGGTGACTATAGACTTGCAAGATAGGATCAAGAACACACATATATTCATGAAAACATAATAGGTTCAGATCTGAAATCATGGCACTCGGGCCCTAGTGACAAGCATTAAGCATAGCAAAGTCATAGCAACATCAATCTCAGAACATAGTGGATACTAGGGATCAAACCCTAACAAAACTAACTTGATTACATGGTAAATCTCATCCAACCCATCACCGTCCAGGAAGCCTATGATGGAATTACTCACACACGGCGGTGAGCATCATGAAATTGGTGATGGAGGATGGTTGATGATGACGACGGCGACAAATCCCCCTCTCCGGAGCCCCGAACGGACTCCAGATCAGCCCTCCCGAGAGAGATTAGGGCTTGGCAGCGGCTCCGTATCATAAAACGCGATGAAACTTTCTCTCTGATTTTTTTCTCCCCGAGACGGAAGATATGGAGTTGGAGTTGAGGTCGGTGGAGGTCCAGGGGGCCCACGAGATAGGGGGTGCGCGCCCTACAGGGGGGCGCCCCCCTGTCTCGTGGACAGGCCTTGGGCCCCCTGATGTATTTCTTTCGCCAAGAAATTCTTATTAATTCCAAAAAGTGCCCCCGTGGATTTGCAGGTCATTCCGAGAAATTTTCTTTTCTACACATAAAACAACATCATGGTAGCTTTGCTGAAAATAGCGTCAGTCCGGGTTAGTTTCATTCAAATCATGCAAGTTAGAGTCCAAAACAAGGGCAAAAGTGTTTGGAAAAGTAGATACGTTCGAGACGTATCAACTCCTCCAAGCTTAAACATTTGCTTGTCCTCAAGCAATTCATTTGATAAACTGAAAGTGATAAAGAAAAACTTTTACAAACTCTATTTGCTCTTGTTGTTGTAAACATGCAAAGCCATCATTCAGTTTTCAACAATATTATGAACTAACCATACTCACAATAACACTTAGGTCTCACAATTACTCATATCAATAACATAATCAGCTAGCGAGCCATAATAATAAAACTCGGATGACAACACTTTCTCAAAACAATCATAACATGATATAACAAAATGGTATCACGCTAGCCCTTTCTGAGATCGCAAAACATAAATGCAGAGCAGCTTTAAAGATCAAGGACTGGCTAAACATTGTAATTCATGGTAAAAGAGATCCAGTCAAGTCATACCCGATATAGACCAATAATAATGAACACAAATGACAGTGTGCTCTCCAGCGAGTGCTTTTTAATAAGAAGGTGATGACTCAACATAAAAGTAAATAGATAGGCCCTTCGCAGAGGGAAGCAGGGATTTGTAGAGGTGCCAGAGCTCGATCTTAAAATAGAGATTGAATAACATTTTGGGTGGCATACTTTCACTGTCAATGCAACAACTATGAGATGGTTGTATCTTCCATACTACATGCATTATGGGCAGTTCCCACGCAGAATGGTAAAAGTTTATACTCCCCCAACCACCAACAAGCATCAATCCATGGCTTGCTGGAAACAACGAGTGCCTCAAACTAACAACAATCCTGGGGGAGTTTTGTTTAATTATTTTGATTTGCTTTGATCTTTTTGGATCATGGGACTGGGCATCCCGGTTACCGGCCCTTTCTCGTGAATGAGGAGCGGAGTCCACTCCTTTGAGAATAACCCACCTAGCATGGAAGATATAGGCAGCCCTAGTGGAAACATGAGCGGTTAGAGCATACAAAACGGAATTTCATTTGAAGGTTTAGAGTTTGGTACATACAAATTTACTTGGAACGGCAGGTAAATACCGCATATAGGAAGGTATGGTGGACTCATATGGAACAACTTTGGGGTTTTAAGGAGTTTGGATGCACAAGCAGTATTCCCGCTTAGTACAGGTGAAGGCTAGCAAAAGACTGGGAAGCGACCAACTGAGAGAGCGACAACAGTCATAAACATGCATTAAAACTAATTCACACCGAGTACAAACATGAGTAGGATATAATCCACCATGAACATAAATATCGTGAAGGCTATGTTGATTTTGTTTCAACTACATGCGTGAACATGTGCCAAGTCGAGTCACTCAATTCATTCAAAGGAGGATACCATCCCATCATACCACATCATAATCATTCTAATAGCATGTTGGCACGCAAGGTAAACCATTATAACTCAAAGCTAATCAAGCATGGCACAAGCAACTATAATCTCTAAATGTCATTGCAAATATGTTTACTTCATAATAAGCTGACTCAGGGACGATGAACTCATCATATTTACAAAAACAAGAGAGGTCGAGTTCATACCAGCTTTTCTCATCTCAATAAGTCCATCATATATCGTCATTATTGCCTTTCACTTGCACGACCGAACAATGTGTATAATAATAAGAGTGTACGTGCATTGGACTAAGCTAGAATCTGCAAGCATTCAACTCAAGAGAGAAGACAAATAATATGGGCTCTAAATTAAATAAACAATCATGCATATGAGAGCCACTAAACATTTTCAATATGGTATTCTCGACTCCCAAAGGAAAGAAAAGAAAATAAAACTATTTACACGGGAAAGCTCCCAACAAGTAAAATAAGAACGAGAAATCTGTTTGGGTTTTCATTTTAATTTCTACTACAAGCATGGAAATTAAGCTAACTAATTTTTTTTAGTTTTTCTCAAGGTTTATCAAACGCACAAGAAGAAAACTAGAAAAAGAAATTTAAACTAACATGGATAATACAATGAAAGAGTATGAGCACCGAAAACTAGTGTGTGAACATGAATGTAAAGTCGGTGAGAAAGACGTACTCCCCCAAGCTTAGGCTTTTGGCCTAAGTTGGTCTAATAACAGGGACCTCCGCTACTCTCCCCGGTGTAATGAGAGGTGTAATCAGGATACCAGTGGCTGGTCATCTCTAGATCCCATTGGACAGATGATGCACGATAAGGGTCCAGTTCAGGTTCCGGCTCAGGTTCAGGTTCTGGAGTAAAAGCTTGGGCTCGATGATTGTTCACCGCTTCCGGTGGGACGAGAAATTTTTCTGCAAGCAAATCAAACAACAGAGGCACAGGCAAAATAATAATCTCAAAGTGTTTCTTATTGAATCTAAGTTTATACAAGAGCATCCTCTCTTTGTTGTCAACAATAAACTTGTGTGCTACCATGCTCTTGTAATCTAAAAAATGTGAGGAGGCAATGTTGTCTCCTCTTTCTCAAGATGCCTAATAGGTATCCTAAAATGTCTAGCAAGACGTGAAGCATAGATACCTCCAAATATGGGGCCTTTTGTACGATTCAGGGCTAGCCGTTTAGTAATGACGGCACCCATACTAAAAGTATTGTCTCCAAGCAAGGCATGTTGAAGAATGATAATATCAGGAACACTTAAGTTTCTACTATTTCCACGACCAATGAAGCATCTACTAGCAAATATAGCAAAGTATCGTAAAACAGGAAAGTGTATGCTAGAGATTTTTGCCTCGGAACCTTTCTTTAGCTCCTCTACAGCTATAGTGTTAACAAAGCCCTCCACATCTTCACGACGGGGTTCCTCTAATTCTCCTCCAAAAGGTATCTTACATACCGCGCAAAAGTCGCGTAAAGTCATTTCTCTGAATTCATCATATAAATGAAATGATACTGAAGGTGGTGACTTCTTAGGATAATAATAAAAGTTTTGCACGATAGTATTGGTAAGTAAGAGATACTGATCTATTCGGTCGAGGAGAAAATCGTTGAGGCTTGCACTCTCGATCAAAGAATAAAAATCTTCATGAATTCCAGCTTCTTTCAAAAATTATCACATGGCCATTCACACGACCGTACTTCCGCTAAGCGAGGAAGATTATACTTGGCTTTTTCCTTCTCTTTAGCTTGTTTTTCCTGAGAACCATGGCTAGAAGAGCCCCTCAAAAGTCTCCTTAACATTTTCTGAAATTTTTTGAAATTTTAGTAACTTCAAAATAAAAGTGAGTAAAACTTAACAAGAATGGTAGCAACTACTCCTACAAGTGCCTAGAGCCTATATCATACATTAGAACTACTTGGAACCTCATAAGTTTAACATGCAAGCTCAAGAACAGGGTCACCAAGGCAGCAAGGATTTGCAATGAATAAAGCACTAGAACAAAAACTAATTGGACCAATGAAGGAGTCACATACCAAGCAACAATCTCCCAAAGCAGTTTTGTGAATGGATCTTTGAGCAAGGAGATCGAAAATCGCAGCAAAACGAGCTAGAACTCGTGCTTGAGCTGGTTGGGGATTTTTTTGGGTAGAAGATGGAGTGTGTGGGTGCTGGCATAAGTGGAGGGGGGCTACCAGGGGCCCACGAGACAGGGGGCGCGCCCTATAGGGGGGGCGCGCCCTCCTCTCTCATGGCCTGGTGCTTGCCCCTCCTATAGTAATTTCAGTGCCTAAAATCCTCAAATATTCCATAAAAAATCATACTAAATTTGCAGGGCATTTGGAGCACTTTTATTTTCGGACTATTTTTTTATTGCACGGTTAATTCAGAAAACAGACGGATAATACTATTTTCACTTTATTTAATCTAAATAACAGAAAGTAAAAATAGGGTACAGAAGGTTGTGCCTTCTAGTTTCATCCATCTCGTGATCGTCAAAATGAATCCACTAACAAGGTTGATCGAGTCTTGTTAATAAACTCATTCCGAATAACACAGAACCGGAGAAATTTTGAAGTGACACTAAGTTACCTCAACAGGGATATGAAAATCCCCAACAATAAGAATATCATACTTTTTCTTGACAGTAGGGAGAGGAAATTCAAAACCTCCAAAAATAATAGTTGGAACTTTTTCAATAGTATTTATGCTATGAACTTGGATTTGCTTCCTCGGAAAATGTACCGTATGCTCATTTCTGTTAACATGAAAGGTGACATGGCCTTTGTTGCAATCAATAACAGCTCCTGCAGTATTTAAAAGGGTCTACCAAGAATAATAGACATACTATCGTCCTCGGGAATATCAAGAATAACGAAGTCTGTTAAGATAGTAACATTCGCAACAACAACAGGCACGTCCTCACAAATACCGACAGGTATAGCAGTTGATTTGTCAGCCATTTGCAAGGATATCTCAGTGGGTGTCAACTTACTTAATTCAAGTCTATGGTACAAGGAAAGAGGCATAACACTAACACCGGCTCCTAAAATCACATAAAGCAGTTTTAACATAATTTCTTTTAATAGAGCAAGGTATAGTGAGTACTCCAGGATCACCAAGTTTCTTAGGTATTCCACCCTTAAAGGTATAGTTGTCAAGCATGGTGGAAATCTCAGTTTCAGGTATTTTCCTCTTATTAGTGATGATATCTTTCATATATTTAGCATAAGGGTTTGTTTTAAGCATATCAGTTAAGCACATGCGTAAGAAAATAGGTCTAATCATTTCAGCAAAACGCTCAAAGTCCTCATCATCCTTTGACTTGGATGGTTTAGGAGGAAAGGGCATGGGTTTCTGAACCCATGGTTCTCTTTCTCTACCATGCTTCCTAGCAACAAAATATCTCTTATCATAACGTTGGTTTCTTGATTGTGGGTTATCAAGACCAACTACAGGTTCAATTTCTATTTCATTGTTATTACTAGGTTGAGCATCTACATGAACATCATTATTAGCATTATCATCGGGTTTATGTTCATCTCCGAATTGTGTTTCAGCATCAGAGATAGAAGTATTATTAGGATTCCCAGGTATTTCTACATTAGGTTCACTATAAGTTTGCAAAGTTCTATCATTCTTCTTTTTCTTCTTCTTAGAAGAACTAGGAGCATATAGATTATTATTCTGAGAATCTTGTTCAATTCTTTTAGGATGGCCTTCAGGATACAAAGGTTCCTGAGTCATTCTACCAGTTCTAGTAGCCACTCTAATAGCAAAGTCATTTTTATTATTTAATTTAGCAAGCAAATCATTTTGAGCCTTAAGTACTTATTCAGCTTGAGTAGTAATCATGGAAGCATGTTTACTAGTGAGTTTAAGTTCACTTTTAACTCTAGCTACATAATCATTCAAGCTTACTATCATATAAGCATTATTCTTCAATTGTCTACCAACATAATCATTGAAATTTTCTTGTCTATTCATGAAATCATCAAATTCATCTAAGCAAGGGCTATGAAATTTAGTAGATGGGATTAGATCTTTATCATATCTATAGAGAGAATTTACCTTTACTACCTGTGTCGGGTTATCAAGACAATGTGTTTCTTCAATAGGCGATATATTAAGACCATGTATTTCTTCAATAGGAGGTAAATTTTTAACATCTTCAGCTTTAATACCTTTTTCTTTCATTGATTTCTTTGCCTCTTGCATATCTTCAGGACTGAGAAATAGAACACCTCTCTTCTTCGGAGTGGGTTTAGGAATAGGATCAGGAGTTGTCTCAATTGGTTCAGGAATTTCCTCAGTAATTGGCTCAGGGAGAGTCTAATTATTTTCATTAGTCAACATATTATTCAATAGTAACTCGGCTTCGTCGACTGTTCTTTCCCTGAAAACACAACCAGCACAACTATCCAAGTAGTCCTTGGAAGCATCGGTTAGTCCATTATAGAATATATCAAGTATTTCATTTTTCTTAAGTGGATGATCAGGCAAAGCATTAAGTAATCGGAGAAGCCTCCCCCAAGCTTGTGGGAGACTCTCTTCTTTGATTTGCACAAAGTTATATATTTCCCGCAAGGCAGCTTGTTTCTTATGAGCAGGGAAATATTTAGCAGAGAAGTAATAAATCATATCCTGGGGACTACGCACACAACCAGGAGCAAGGGAATTATACCAAGTCTTAGCATCACGCTTTAATGAGAACGGAAATATCTTAAGGATATAAAAATAGCGATACTTCTCATCATGAGTAAACAGGGTAGCTATATCATTCAACTTGGTAAGATGTGCCACAACAGTTTCAGATTCAAGGCCATAAAAAGGATCAGATTCTACCAAAGTAATAATTTCAGGATCAATAGAGAATTCATAATCCTTATCAGTAACACAGATAGGTGAAGTAGCAAAAGCAGGGTCAGGTTTCATTCTAGCATTAAGAGATTGCTGCTTCCATTTAGCTAATAGTTTCTTCAGATCATATCTATCTTTGCAAACAAACATAGCTTCAGCAGCTTCTTTATTCATAACATAACCCTCAGGAACAACACGCAATTTATAATCATTTGGAGAACGTTCATCATCACTATCATCAATAATAGCATCTTCAATAATTTCATTCTCTGTAGCCCTAGCAAGTTGTTCATCAAGAAACTCACCTAATGGCACAGTAGTATCACGCACAGAAGTAGTTTCATCATAAGTATCACGCAAAGCAGAAGTGGCATCATCAATAACATGCGACATATCAGAATTCATAATAGTAGCAGGTTTAGGTGTCGCAAACTTATACATAACAGAAGGAGAATCTAGTGCAGAGCTAGATGGCAGTTCCTTACCTCCCCTCGTAGTTGAGGGATAGATCTTGGTTTTAGAGTCTTTCAAATTCTTCATAGTGATCAACAGATATAAATCCCAAGTGACTCGGAGAATAGAGCTATGCTCCCCGGCAACGGCGCCAGAAATTAGTCTTGATAGCCCACAAGTGTAGGGGATCGCAACAGCTTTCAAGGGTAAAGTATTCAACCCAAATTTATTGATTCGACACAAGGGGAGCCAAAGAATATTCTTGAATATTAGCAGTTGAGTTGTCAATTCAACCACACCTGGATAACTTAGTATCTGCAGCAAAGTATTTAGTAGCAAAGTAGTATGATAGTAATGGTAATGGTGGTAAAAGGTAAAGATAGTAATAGCAATATTTTTGGTGTTTTGTAGTGATTGTAACAGTAGCAACGGAAAAGTAAATAAGCCAAGCACAATATATGAAAAGCTCGTAGGCAATGGATCAGTGATGGATAATTATGTCGGATGCGATTCCTCGTGTAATAGCTATAACATAGGGTGACACAGAACTAGCTCCAGTTCATCAATGTAATGTAGGCATGTATTCCGTAAATAGTCATACGTGCGTATGGAAAAGAACTTGCATGACATCTTTTGTCCTACCCTCCCGTGGCAGCGGGGTCCTAGTGGAAACTAAGGGATATTAACGCCTCCTTTTAATAGAGAACCGGACCAAAGCATTAACACATGGTGAATACATGAACTCCTCAAACTACGGTCATCACCGAGAAGTATCCCGATTATTGTCACTTCGGGGTTGTCGGATCATAACACATAATAGGTGACTATAGACTTGCAAGATAGGATCAAGAACACACATATATTCATAAAACATAATAGGTTCAGATCTGAAATCATGGCACTCGGGCCCTAGTGACAAGCATTAAGCATAGCAAAGTCATAGCAACATCAATCTCAGAACATAGTGGATACTAGGGATCAAACCCTAACAAAACTAACTTGATTACATGGTAAATCTCATCCAACCCATCACCGTCCAGCAAGCCTACGATGGAATTACTCACGCACGGCGGTGAGCATCATGAAATTGGTGATGGAGGATGGTTGATGATGACGACGGCGACGAATCCCCCTCTCCGGAGCCCCGAACGGACTCCAGATCAGCCCTCCCAAGAGAGATTAGGGCTTGGCGGCGGCTCCGTATCGTAAAACACGATGAAACTTTCTATCTGATTTTTTTCTCCCCGAGACAGAAGATATGGAGTTGGAGTTGAGGTCGGTGGAGGTCCAGGGGGCCCACGAGATAGGGGGCTCGCCCTACGGGGGGAGGGGCGCCCCCCTGTCTCGTGGACAGGCCCTGGGCCCCCTGGTGTATTTCTTTCTCCCAGAAATTCTTATTAATTCCAAAAAGTGCCTCCGTGGATTTGCAGGTCATTCCGAGAACTTTTCTTTTCTACACATAAAACAACATCATGGCAGTTCTGCTGAAAATAGCGTCAGTCCGGGTTAGTTTCATTCAAATCATGTAAGTTAGAGTCCAAAACAAGGGTAAAAGTGTTTGGAAAAGTAGATACGTTGGAGACGTATCAATATAACATGTCCGAGAAATCCAACTTCCTTCAACCAAAACTCACACTTGCTAAACTTGGCATATAACTGATGTTCCCTGAGCTTCTTGAGAACCAAACGCAAATGCTCCTCATGTTCCTCTTCATTCTTCGAGTAGACCAATATATCATCAATGAACACCACGACGAACTTATCCAAAAACTCCATAAACACTTTGTTCATCATGTTCATGAAATAGGTGGGCACGTTAGTCAGACCAAATGATATAACGGTATACTCGTATAGCATGTACCTTGTGGTAAAAGTTGTCTTAGGTATATCCTACTCTCGAATCTTCAGCTGATGGTATCCTGATCGCAGATCGATCTTGGAAAATACCTTAGCTCCTTGCAACTGGTCAAAAAAATCATTGATCATCGGCAGTGGGTACTTGTTCTTGATCATTACCTCGTTCAATGCACGATAATCAACAACCATCCTCAATGATCCATCCTTCTTCTCCACTAGAAGTACTGGGGGTCCCCAAGGTGACGAACTTGGTCGAATGTAGCCTTTATCCAGTAACTCCTTAATCTGCTTCTTAATTTCCTCCAAATCCTTTGCGGGCATCCGATACGGTCTCTTCGATATTGGCCCGGTGCCTGGCAAAAGCTTAATCAAAAACTCAATGTCTCTATCCGGTGGCATGCCTGGCAACTCCTCCGGAAATACGTCGGGGTAATCCTTCACCACTGGTAGTTCCTCCTGTACAACTCCTGATAAGGAATTCACTTGAGTCCTCTTCGGCACATGCTGGGATACATACTTGATGCTTTAATGCTATGGTTGGGTTTTACCTTAATGAATCTTTAGTATTTGCGGATGCTTGCTAGAGTTCCAATCATAAGTGCATATGATCCAAGGATGGAAAAGTATGTTAGCTTATGCCTCTCCCTCATATGAAATTGCAATGACGACTACCGATCTTGTTGACAATTGCTTAGGACAATTCTGCACACCAATCCACCATTGTTCCACACTCGCTATTTATATTATTTAGTAGTATATTCTAACTTTATGATAACAGCACCTACTTTTATGTTTTAGATCTCCGATATCATACAAAGTTATCCTCTTTATACCCACAACACAGTTTTATTTCTTGTTTCTAGTTGGAAGCAAACGCTCGGTGCACGTAGAGTTGTATTAGTGGTAGATAGGGCTTGAGGGAATATTGACCTTACCTTTAGCTCCTTGTGGGTTTGACACTCCATACTTATCACTTCCACCTTTGGGAATTGCTATGATGATTCCCTGCACTTGGGGATTATCATACATCATCCCTTCCTCTTTGGGGAAATACCGACGTAGTTCTAGCAGACATCAAGCAACTACGCGCATACAAGTGTGTAAGGTCTGAACCCTTTGCTCGGTTGCCATGGACCTCCTTTTATAGCTTAAGGGATGACTACAGTGGCAAAACAATCATTATCTGATGATTAGATAGCTAACTGTGCTATCATACCTAACTCTGACAGTTAGGACAAAGTGCATTAAATGCACTGCTAGGTGTCATGCTGAGGATGCAGCCCGGCAAGACTGTCGTGCCTCTTAATCATCTTCTTCTTATATGCTTGACACGCCTCTGGACGGGTGTAATATGAGGATAATATGTCTTCCAATGGCTGCCACGTGCTTAGTGGAAGCCACTTAATCACTTGGGGGCTCGACACCGCACTGATAGCTGATTTGCGATGTGGTGCGGTGGAGCCTTGGCGGGGAGATTTGCCCTTGGCAGACCCGGCAAGCCTATTGGGGAAGTCTTGAACTTGTCCCTGGGGTGGCCTCGACCCGGCTAGGTTCTCCTGCCCGGCAAGGGAGGTCTTCTTGAAGGAAATATGCCCTAGAGGCAATAATAAATTTGTTAATTTATATTTCCTTATTCATGATAAATGTTTATTATTCATGCTAGAATTTTATTAACCGGAAACTTAATACATGTGTGAATACATAGACAAAACATCGTGTCCCTAGTATGCCTCTACTAGACTAGCTCGTTGATCAAAGATGGTTAAGTTTCCTAGCCATGGACATGTGTTGTCATTTGATGAATGGGATCACATCATTAGGATAATGATGTGATGGACAAGACCCATCCGTTAGCTTAGCATAATGATCGTTCAGTTTTATTGCTACATCTTTCTTCATGTCAAATACATATTCCTCCGACTATGAGATTATGCAACTCCCGGACACCAGAGGAATGCCTTGTGTGCTATCAAATGTCACAAGTAACTGGGTGATTATAAAGATGCTCTACAGGTATCTCCGAAGGTGTTTGTTGGGTTATCATAGATCAATATTAGGATTTGTCACTCCGAGTATCAGAGAGGTATCTCTGGGCCCTCTCGGTAATGCACATCATATAAAGCCTTGCAAGCAATGTGACTAATAAGTTAGTTGCAGGATGATGCATTATGGAACGAGTAAAGAGACTTGCCGGTAACGGTACTGAACTAGGTATGGAGATACCGATCAAATCTCGGGCAAGTAACACATCGATGACAAAGGGAATAACATATGTTGTCATTACGATTCGACCAATAAAGATCTTCGTAGAATATGTGGGAGCCCATATGAGCATCTAGGTTCCGTTATTGTTTATTGACCGGAGAGGTGTCTCGGTCATGTCTACATAGTTCTCGAACCCGTAGGGTCCACACGCTTAACATTCGATGACGATTTGTATTATATGAGTTGTGTGATTTGGTGATCAAATGTTGTTCAGAGTCCCGGATGAGATCACGGACATGACGAGGAGTCTCGAAATGGTCGAAAGGTAAAGATTGATATATTGAATGATAGTATTCGGACACCAGAAGTGTTCCGGAGTGTATCGGGTACATATCAGAGTACCGGGGGGGTTACCGAAACCCCCCGGGGAAGATATGGGCCATATGGTTCATAGGAGGGAGGCACACCAGCCCACATAGGGGTGGTCGTTCCCCACTAGGGAGGAGTTCGAATTGGTCAAGGGGAGGGGGCGCCCCCATTTCCTTCTCCCCCCTCTCTCCTTCCCCCTTTCCCCCTCCGGTAAAAGGAAGGGAGGGCGAATCCTACTAGGACCCCAAGTAGGACTCCTCCTACTTGGGGGAGCGCCTAGGGCCAGCCACCTCTCCCTCCCTCCTTTATATATGGGGGGTGGGGCTAGAACACACATAAATTTTTCCTAGCCGTGTGCGGTGCCCCCATCCATAGTTTACGCCTGCAGTCATATTCTCGCAGTGCTTAGGCGAAGCCCTGCGCGGATCACATCACCATCACCATCACCACGCCCTCGTGCTTACGGAACTCGTCTACTTCCTTGACACTCTGCTGGATCAAGAGCTCGAGGGACGTCATCACGCTGAACGTGTGCAGAACTCAGAGGTGTGGTACGTTCGGTACTTGATCAGTTGGAACGAGAAGACGTTCGACTACATCAACCGCGTTAAGAAAACGCTTCCACTTTCAGTGTACGAGGGTACATGGACACACTCTCCTCCTCTCTTTTCTATGGATCTCCTAGATAGATCTTGCATGAGCGTAGGATTTTTTTTGAAATTGCATGCTACATTTCCCAGCAGTGACATCTGAGCCAGGTCTATGCGTAGATGATATGCACGAGTAGAAAACAAAGAGTTGTGGGTGGTGATAGTCATACTGCTTACCACCAACATCTTATTTTGATTTGGCGGTATTGTTGGATGAAGCGGCCCGGGCCAACCTTACATAACCACGTTCATGAGACCGGTTCCACTGAAAGACATGAAACTAGTTTTGCAAAAAGGTGGCTGGCGGGTGTCTGTTTCGCCAACTTTAGTTGAATCGAATTTAACTGCGGCCGGTCCTTGTTGAAAGTTAAAACAACAAACTTGACAAAACACCATTGTGGTTTTGTGCCGTAGCTAAGAATGGTTCTTGCTAGAAGCCCGTAGCAGCCACGTAAAACATGCAACAACAAAGTAGAGGACGTCTAACTTGTTTTTGCAGGGCATGTTGTGATATGATATGGTCAAGACATGATGTGATATACATTGTTGTATGAGATGATCATGTTTTATATAAGTTATCGGCAACTGGCAGGAGCCTTATGGTTATCACTTTATTGTATGAAATGCAAACACCATGTAATTGCTTTACTTTATCACTAAGCGGCAGCAATAGTTGTAGAAGCAATAGTTGGCAAGACGACAATGATGCTACGATGGAGATCAAGGTGTCGAGCTGGTGACGATGGAGATCATGACGGTGCTTTGGAGATGGAGATCAAAGGCACAAGATGATGATGGCCATATCATGTCACATACTATGTTTGCATGTGATATTTATCTTTTATGAATCTTATTTTGCTTAGTACGGTGGTAACATTATAATATGATCCCTTACTAAAATTTCAAGGTATAAGTGTTCTCCTCGAGTATGCACCGTTGTGAAAGTTCTTCGTGCTGAGACACCACCTGATGATCGGCTGTGATAAGCTCGATGTTCACATACAACGGGTGCAAGCCAGTTTTCTAGATGCGGAATAGTCAGGTTAAACTTGACGAGCCTAGCATGTACAGACATGGTCTCAGAACACTGGAGACTGAAAGGTCAAACGTGAATCATATAGTAAATATGATCAACATAGAGATGTTCACCATTGATGACTACTCCATCTCATGTGATGATCGGACATGGTTTAGTTGATTTGGATCATGAGATCATTTAGATGACTCGAGGGATGTCTATCTAAGTGGGAGTTCTTAAGTAATATGATTAGCTGAACTTAATTTATCATGAACTTAGTCCTAATAGTTTTTGCATATCTATGTTGTAGATCAATGGCCTGTGCTACCGTTCCCTTGAATTTTAATGCGTTCCTAGAGAAAGCTGAGTTGAAAGATTATGGTAGCAACTACATGGACTGGGTCCGTAACTTGAGTATTATCCTCATTGCTGCATAGAAGAATTATGTCCTTGATGCACCACTAGGTCTGCCACCCCCTCCAACAACTATTGATGTTATGAACGCCTAGCAGTCACATGTTGATGACTACTCGATAGTTCAGTGTGCCATGCTTTATGGCTTAGAATCGGGACTTCAAAGACGTTTTGAACGTCATGGAGTTGAAGTTAATATTTCAAGAAAATGCCCGAGTTGAGAGATGTGAAGTCTCCAACAAGTTCTATAGTTGCAAGATGGAGGAGAACAGATCTGTCAGTGAACACGTACTCAGAATGTCTGGGTATCATAACCACTTAACACAGCTGGGAGTTAATCTTCCAGATGATAGTGTTATTGATAGAGTTCTTCAATCACTACCACCAAGATATAAAGGCTTTGTGATGAACTATAATATGAAAGGAATGGAGAAGACTATTCCCGATCTCTTGGCAATGCTCAAAGCTGCGGAGGTAGAAATCAAGAAGGAGCACCAAGCGTTGATGGTTAACAAGACAACTAGTTTCTAGAAAAAGGGCAAAGGAAAGAAGGGGGCCTCAAGAAGAATGGCAAGCAAGTTGCCACTCCCGGGAAGAAGCCCAAGTCTAGACCTAAGCCTGAAACTGAGTGCTTCTTCTGCAAAGGGATTGGTCACTGGAAGCGGAACTGCCCAAGTATTTGGCAGATAAGAAGGATGGCAAAGTAAACAAAGGTATATTTGATATACATGTAATTGATGTGTACCTTACTAATGCTCGTAGTAGTGCCTGGGTATTCGATACCGATTCGGTTGCTCATATTTGTAACTCGAAACAGAGATTACGGATTACACAAAGATTGGCTAAGGACGACGTAATGATGCGCGTCGGAAATAGTTCCAAGGTTGATGTGATCGTCATCGGCATGCTACCTCTACATCCACCTTCGAGTTTAGTTTTAGACCTCAATAATTATTATTTGGTGTCAGCGATGAGCATGAACATTATATCTAGATTTTGTTTAATGCGAGACGGTTATTCATTTAAATCAGAGAATAATGGTTGTTCTAATTATATGAGTAATATCTTTTATGGTCATGCACCCTTGAAGAGTGGTCTATTTTTTGTTCAATATCGATCATGGTGATACACATATTCATAATATTGATGCAAAAAGATGCAAAGTTGATAATGATAGTGCAACATATTTGTGGCACTGCCGATTAGGTCATGTTGTTGTAAAGCGCATGAAGAAACTCCATGCGGATTGACTTTTGGAATCACTTGATTATGAATCATTTGATACTTGCGAACCATGCATCATGGGCAAGGTGAATAAAACTCCGTTCTAGGGAACAATGGAGCGAGCCACTGACTTATTGGAAATAATACATACCGATGTATGCGGTCCGATGAGTGTTGAGGCTCACGGCGGGTATCATTATTTTCTGACCTTCATAGATGATTTGAGTAGATACAGGTATATCTACTTAATGAAACACAAGTATGAAACATTTGAAAAGTTCAAAGAATTTCAGAGTGAAGCGGAGAATCATCGCAACAACAAAATAAAGTTTCTATGATCTGATTGCGGAGGCGAATGTTTGAGTTATGAGTTTGCCCTTCATTTAAAACAATGTGGAATAGTTTCACAACTCATGCCACCTGGAACACCACAGCGTAATGGTGTGTGATACTTCTCCGTCGTATCAATAATTTTTGATTGTTCCATGCCAATATTCTTCAACTTTCATTTACTTTTGGCAACTTTTTATACTATTTTTGGGACTAGCATATTGATCCAGTGCCCAGTGCCAGTTCCTGTCTGTTGCATGTTTTATGTTTCGTAGAAAACCAATATCAAACGGAATCCAAACGGGATAAAAACGGACGGAGAATTATTTTGGAATATTTGGGATTTTTCGGAGGAAGAATCAACGCGAAACAGTGTCCGAGATGGCCACGAGACAGGGCCCCCCCCCCACCTGGGTGCGCCCTGGGCTCTCGTGGGCCACCCGTAAGGCGGTTGACGCTCTTCTTTTGCCGCAAGAAAGCTAATTTTATGAGAAAAATATGGGCGAAAGATTCACCCCAATCGGAGTTACGGATCTCCAGATATAAAGGAAACGGTGAAGGGGCAGAAAGAGAGAACACAGAAACAGAGAGATAGATCCAATCTCGGAGGGGAAACCCTTCTCCCATCTAGGGAGGAGGTCAAGGAAGAAGAAGAAGAAGGGGGCCTCTCTCCCCTTTGCTTCCAATGGCGCCAGAGCGCTGCCGGGGCCATCATCATCATCGCGATCTTCACCAACACCGCCGTCATCTTCACCAACATCTCCATCACCTTCCCCCTTCTATATCCAGCGGTCCACTCTCCCGCAACCCGCTGTACCCTCTACTTGAACATGGTGCTTTATGCTTCATATTATTTTCCAATGATGTGTTGCCATCCTATGATGTCTGAGTAGATTTCCATTGTCCTATCGGCGATTGATGAATTGCTATGATTGGTTTGAGTTGCATGTTTTATTATTGGTGTTGTCCTATTGTGCCCTCTGTGTCGCGCAAGAGTGAGGGATTCCCACTGTAGGGTGTTGCAATACATTCATGATTCGCTTATAGTGGGTTGCGTGAGTGACTGAAACACAAAACCGCGTAAGGGGATTGTTGCGTATGGGATAAAGGGAACTTGATACTTTAATGCTATGGTTGGGTTTTACCTTAATGAATCTTTAGTAGTTGTGGATGCTTGCTAGAGTTCCAATCATAAGTGCATATGATCCAAGTAGGGAAAGTATGTTAGCTTATGCCTCTCCCACAAATAGAATTGCAATAGTGATTACCGGTCTAGTAACGTAGTCAATTGCCTCGGGACAATTCCACAACTCCTACCACCACTTTTCCACACTCGTTATATTTACTTTATTACTTCTTTATCTAAACAGCCCCTACTTTTTATTTATGTGTTCTTTATTTTCTTGCAAACCTTTCCTATCACTCCTACAAAATACTTCTAGTTTCATACTTATTCTAGGTAAAGCGAACGCCAAGCGTGCGTAGAGTTGTATCGGTGGTTGATAGAACTTGAGGTAATATTTATTCTACCTTTAGCTCCTCGTTGGGTTCGACACTCTTACTTATCGAAAACTGTTGCGATCCCCTACACTTGTGGGTTATCAAGACCTTTTTCTGGCGCCGTTGCCGGGGAGTCATAGCGTGGGGTGAATATTCTTGTGTGTGCTTGTTTGCTTTATCACTAAGTAATTTTTATTTGCTGTTATTAGTTGTTCTCTATCTTTAGTTATGGATATGGAACGCAAAATACCAAAAAAAATTAGAGGTACTTGCTACTCATGTAGATGGGGTAACTCCTAAAACCCCCGATTCTCATTATGTGAAAGATATTATGTACTATTTTGATAATCCTGAGAAAAACCCATTCAACTTTATAATGGGTGATCAACGTGAATACTTTAGGGATTATCGCTCGACACAAAAAGGGAAACTATTATGGGATCAATTTATTATTTTGTGTTGGTTTGCTCGTCAACTATGCATGATGCATGATTATACTTGTTGCTCTAGCATGAAGGATCCACACCTTCCCTTTTCATGCAAATTCAATGATAATGAAACCTTAGCTTCTTATGCTAATGGTAGATATGATTACTATGATGTGGAACAAATAGAAGAATTTGTTGCTTTTATGGGTGCTTATGATATTGAATCTATGTTTAAAGCTTTTGATGATTTTGATGATTCAGTTTGTAGACCTAAAAATTTAGCTATACTTAGATATTACTATGAAAATTATGAATACAATTACTATATTAATGCTTTTATGAAGAAAGTCTCCGCTGTCCAAGAAGAGACTAATATTTTGCAGGAAGCTATGGAAGAAGAAATTGATGAAACTATGAGCTCATTGGATGAAAAAGATGATGAGGAGAGCGAAGAACAAAAGGAGGAAGAGCGGATTAGCTACTCGTGCCCACCTTCTAATGAGAGTAACCCTCCAACTCATACATTATTTAATTCCCCTTCATGCTTACCGAAGGATGATTGCTATGATCCCTTGAATTTATTTGAAATATCTCCTTTTGATGATGCTTGCTATGCTTGTGGACAAGATGCCAATATGAATTATGCTTATGGAGATGAACTTGCTATGGTTCCTTATGTTAAACATGAAATTATCGCTATTGCACCCACGCATGATAGTCATATTATCTTTCTGAATTCTCCCTACTACACTATATCGGAGAGGTTTGTGCTTATTAAGGATTATATTAATGGGTTGCCTTTTACCATTGCACATGATGATTTTGATGAATATAATATGCATGTGCTTGCTGCTCCTACTTTCAATTATTATGAGAGAGGAACTTTATCTCCACCTCTCTATGTTTCCAATATTATAAAATTGCAAGAAACTGTTTATACTATGCATTGGCCTTTACTATGTGTGCATGAATTGTTCTTTTATGACATGCCGATGCATAGGAAGAGAGTTAGACTTCATCATTACTTGATATATGTTACTTTGTGCTCATTACTAGATTACAAATCATTGTTAATTAAAATTGGCTTTGATATACCTTCGGATCCGGGTGGATCCATTACTTGAGCACTATATGCCTAGCTTAATGGCTTTAAAGAAAGCGCTGCCAGGGAGACAACCCGGAAGTTTTAGAGAGTCATTTATTTCTGTTGAGTGCTTTTATATAGTTTAAAAACAAAAAAATAAATAAAGAGGGGAACCTAAAAACTTTTCAAAAAGAAAAGTGAAAGTGAGAGAGACAAGCATTGTTGAAGTGGGAGATAGCCTTGTACTTTGTTCATGCTCACGAAAACTTTGTGAATCTTGATTACAGAAAATTTTCAACAAAAATAATTATCCCCTTGTACAATTCCTTTGTATTATAAAAATAATGTGCCAAGGTTTGCCTTTAGGTTGTTTACAATGCTTGTTGGTTTGTATAGTGCGAGACAGAAACTTTGTCTGTAGTGCGCGATTTTACATTTTTAGCTGGAACGTCAATTGGTACGGATTCCTATTGCACTGTCTTGCTATACAACTTTTTTGGTTTTCCTAATTTTGGTAGAATTTTTGGGGTGCCAGAAGTATGGTGAATGTTCAGATTGCTACAGACTGTTCTGTTTTTGACAGATTCTGTTTTTGATGCATAGTTTGCTTGTTTTGATGAATCTATCAATTTATATCAGTGGATTTAAGCCATGAAAAAGTTATATTACAGTAGGCACAATGCAAAAACAAAATATGAATTGGTTTGCAATAGTACTTAGAGTGGTGATTTGCTTTATTATACTAACGGATCTTACCGAGTTTTCTGTTGAAGTTTTGTGTGGATGAAGTGTCTAATCGAGGATGTCTCGATATGAGGAAAAGGAAGAGAGGCAAGAGGTCAAGCTTGGGGATGAACAAGGCACCCCAAGTAAATATTCAAGGAGACTCAAGCGTCTAAGCTTGGGGGTGCCCCGGAAGGCATCCCCTCTTTCTTCAACAAGTATCGGTATGTTTTCGAATTCGTTTCGTTCATGCATTATGTGCAAGTCTTGGAGCTTCTTTTGCATTTAGTTTTCATTTTTCTTTTATGCACCATTCTGGTATGAGATAGTCCTTGGATGATTTATAGAATGCTCATTACACTTCACTTAAATCTTTTGAGTATGGCTTTATAGAATGCTTCATGTGCTTCACTTATATCATTTGAAGTTTGGATTGCCTGTTTCTCTTTACATAAAAAACCTCCATTTGTAGAATGCTCTTTTGCTTCACTTATATTTATTAGAGCATGGGCATATCTTTTGTAGAAAGAATTAAACTCTCTTGCTTCATTTATATCAATTTAGAGAGATGACAGGAATTGGTCATTCACATGGTTAGTCATAAAATCCTACATAAACTTGTAGATCGCTGAATATGATATGTTTGATTCCTTGCAATAGTTTTGCGATATAAAGATGGTGATATTAGAGTCATGCTAGTGGGTGGTTGTGGATTGTAGAGACACTTGTTTTGAGGTTTGCAAGTCCCATAGCATGCACGTATGGTAACCGTTGTGTGACAAATTTGAAGCATGGGGTGTTTCTTTGATTGTCTTCCTTATGAGTGGCAGTCGGGGACGAGCGATGGTCTTTTCCTACCAATCTATCTGTTGGAAATATGCCCTAGAGGCAATAATAAAAGGATTATTATTATATTTCCTTGTTCATGATAATTGTCTTTTATTCATGCTATAATTGTATATCCGGAAATCGTAATACATGTGTGAATACATAGACCACAATACGTCCCTAGTAAGCCTCTAGTTGACTAGCTCGTTGGTCAACAGATAGTCATGGTTTCCTGACTATGGACATTAGATGTCATTGACAACGGGATCACATCATTAGGAGAATGACGTGATGGACAAGACCCAATCCTAAGCATAGCACAAGATCGTGTAGTTCGTTTTGCTAGAGCTTTTCCAATGTCAAGTATCTCTTCCTTAGACCATGAGATCGTGTAACTCCCGGATACCATAGGAGTGCTTTGGGTGTACCAAACGTCACAACGTAACTGGGTGACTATAAAGGTGCACTACAGGTATCTCCAAAAGTGTCTGTTGGGTTGACACGGATCGAGACTGGGATTTGTCACTCCGTATGACGGAGAGGTATCACTGGGCCCACTCGGTAGTGCATCATCATAATGAGCTCAAAGTGACCAAGTGTCTGGTCACGGGATCATGCATTACGGTACGAGTAAAGTGACTTGCCGGTAACGAGACTGAACGAGGTATTGGGATACCGACGATCGAGTCTCAGGCAAGTAACGTACGATTGACAAAGGGAATAGTATACGGGGTTGATTGAATCATCGATATCATGGTTCATCCGATGACATAATCGAGGAGCATGTGGGAGCCAACATGGGTATCCAGATCCCGCTGTTGGTTATTGACCGGAGAGCCTTCTCGGTCATGTCTGCATGTCTCCCGAACCCGTAGGGTCTACACACTTAAGGTTCGGTGATGCTAGGGTTATTAGGAAGACTTGTATGTGATTATTGAATGTTGTTCGGAGTCCCGGATGAGATCCCGGACGTCACGAGGAGTTCCGGAATGGTCCGGAGGTGAAGATTTATATATGGGAAGTTGTCATACGGACACCGGAAAGTTTCGGGGGCATATTGGTATTGTATCGGGGCCACCGGAGGGGTTCCGGGGGTCCACCGGGAGGGGCCACCCCTCTCGGAGGGCCACATGAGCCGCAAGGGGCAGGGAACCAGCCCCTGGTGGGCT
>NC_041383.1:644013153-644020136 GCF_002162155.2 Triticum dicoccoides | reverse complement strand
GAGGGGGCCGGCCCCCTTCCCCCTTCCCCTATAAATAGAGGGGCGAGGGGAGGTCTGAACACCTGATCCAAGGCGCAGCCCCTCCCCTCCCCAACACCTCTCCTCCTCCGTTAAGCACTTGGCGAAGCCCTGCCGGAGTACTGCCTCGCCACCAACACCACGCCGTCGTGCTGCTGCTGGAGCCTTCTTCCTCAACCTCTCCTTCCCCCTTACTGGATCAAGAAGGAGGAGACGTCGTCCGTTCCGTACGTGTGTTGAACGCGGAGGTGTTGTCCGTTCAGCACTTGGTCATCGGTGATTTGGATCACGGCGAGTACGACTCCATCATCCCCGTTCCCTTGAACGCTTCCGCGCGCGATCTACAAAGTGGTATGTAGATGCAATCTCTCTCCCATGACTCATTGCTTAGATGAACTCATAGATGGATCTTGGTGAAACCGTAGGAAAAATTTTAATTTTCTGCAACGTTCCCCAACAGTGGCATCATGAGGTAGGTCTATGCGTAGTTCTATATTGCACGAGTAGAACACAATGTTGTTGTGGGTGTAGATCTTGTCAACTTGCTTGCCGCTACTAGTCTTTTCTTGCTTCAGCGGTATTGTGGGATGAAGCGGCCCGAACCGACCTTACACGTACGCTTACGTGAGACAGGTTCCACCGACTGACATGCACTAGTTGCATAAGGTGGCTAGCGGGTGTCTGTCTCTCCTACTTTAGTTGGAGCGGATTAGATGAAAAGGGTCCTTATGAAGGGTAAATAGAATTTGAAAAAATCACGTTGTGGTTATTCGTAGGTAAGAAAACGTTCTTGCTAGAACCCAATTGCAGCCACGTAAAAGATGCAACAACAATTAGAGGACGTCTAACTTGTTTTTGCAGCAATTGTCATGTGATGTGATATGGCCAGAAGTTGCGATGAATGATGAATGATATATTGTGATGTATGAGATCATGTTCTTTAATAGGAATCACGACTTGCATGTCGATGAGTATGACAACCGGCAGGAGCCATAGGAGTTGTCTTTATTTTTTGTATGACCTGCGTATCATTGAAGAACGCCATGTAAATTACTTTACTTTATTGCTAAACGCGTTAGCCATAGAAGTAGAAGTAGTCGTTGGCGTGACAACTTCATGAAGACACAATGATGGAGATCATGATGATGGAGATCATGGTGTCATGCCGGTGACGAAGATGATCATGGAGCCCCGAAGATGGAGATCGGAGGAGCTATATGATATTGGCCATATCATGTCACTACTATATAATTGCATGTGATGTTTATTATGTTTTATGCATCTTGTTTACTTAGAACGGCGGTAGTAAATAAGATTATCCCTTATAATAATTTCAAGAAAGTGTTCCCCCTAACTGTGCACCGTTGCTAAAGTTCGTCGTTTCGAAGCACCACGTGATGATCGGGTGTGATAGATCCTTACGTTCACATACAACGGGTGTAAGACAGATTTACACATGCAGAACACTTAGGGTTAACTTGACGAGCCTAGCATGTACATACATGGCCTCGGAACACAGAGACCAAAAGGTCGAACATGAGTCGTATGGAAGATACGATCAACATGGAGATGTTCACCGATGATGACTAGTCCGTCTCACGTGATGATCGGACACGGACTAGTCGACTCGGATCGTGTAACACTTAGATGACTAGAGGGATGTCTAAATCTGAGTGGGAGTTCATTAAATAATTTGATTAGATGAACTTAATTATCATGAACTTAGTCTAAAACTTTTGCAAAATATGTCTTGTAGATCAAATGGCCAACGCTCATGTCAACATGAACTTCAACGCGTTCCTAGAGAAAACCAAGCTGAAAGATGATGGCAGCAACTATTCGGACTAGGTCCAGAACCTGAGGATCATCCTCCTAGCAGCCAAGAAAGATTATGTCCTAGAAGCACCGCTAGGTGAAGAACCCATCCTAGAGAACCAAGACATTATGAATGCTTGGCAATCACGTGCTGATGATTACTCCCTCGTTCAGTGCGGCATGCTTTACAGCTTAGAATCGGGGCTCCAAAAGCGTTTTGAGAAGCACGGAGCATATGAGATGTTTGAGGAGCTGAAAATGATTTTCCATGCTCATGCCCGGGTCGAGAGATATGAAGTCTCCGACAAGTTCTATAGTTGTAAGATGGAGGAAAACAGTTTTGTCAGTGAGCACATACTCAAAATGTCTGGGTTGCACAACCGCCTGTCCCAGCTGGAGATCAACCTCCCGGACGAGGCGGTCATTGACAGAATCCTTCAGTCGCTCCCACCGAGCTACAAGAGCTTTGTGTTGAACTACAATATGCAGGGGATGGTGAAGACCATTCCTGAAGTATTCTCAATGCTGAAGTCAGCAGAGGTTGAAATCAAGAAAGAACATCAAGTGTTGATGGTCAATAAGACCACTAAGTTCAAGAAGGGCAAGGGTAAGAAGAACTTCACGAAGGACGGCAAAGATGTTGCCGCGCCCGGTAAGCCAGTTGCCGGGAAGAAGTCAAAGAATGGACCCAAGCCTGAGACTGAGTGCTTTTATTGCAAGGGGAAGGGTCACTGGAAGCGGAACTGCCCCAAATACTTAGCGGACAAGAAGGCCGGCAACACTAAAGGTATATTTGATATACATGTAATGGATGTGTACCTTACTAGTACTCGTAGTAACTCCTGGGTATTTGATACCGATGCCGTTGCTCACATTTGTAACTCACAGCAGGAGCTGCGGAATAAGCGGAGACTGGCGAAGGACGAGGTGACGATGCGCGTCGGGAATGGTTCCAAGGTCGATGTGATCGCCGTCAGCACGCTACCTCTACATTTACCTACGGGATTAGTTTTAAACCTCAATAATTGTTATTTAGTGCCAAGTTTGAGCATGAACATTGTATCTGGATCTCGTTTGATACGAGATGGCTACTCATTTAAATCCGAGAATAATGGTTGTTCTATTTATATGAGAGATATGTTTTATGGTCATGCCCCGATGGTCAATGGTTTATTCTTAATGAATCTCGAACGTAATGTTACACATATTCATAGTGTGAATACCAAAAGATGTAAAGTTGATAACGATAGTCCCACATACTTGTGGCACTGCCGCCTTGGTCATATAGGTGTCAAGCGCATGAAGAAGCTCCATACTGATGGACTTTTAGAGTCTCTAGATTATGAATCATTTGACACATGCGAACCATGCCTCATGGGCAAAATGACCAAGACCCCGTTCTCCGGAACAATGGAGCGAGCAACCAACTTATTGGAAATCATACATACTGATGTGTGTGGTCCAATGAGCGTTGAGGCTCGCGGAGGATATCGTTATGTTCTCACTCTCACTGATGACTTAAGTAGATATGGGTATGTCTACTTGATGAAACACAAGTCTGAGACCTTTGAAAAGTTCAAGGAATTTCATAATGAAGTAGAGAATCAACGTGACCGAAAGATAATTACGACCGGATTGTGGAGGAGAATATTTAAGTCACGAATTTGGTACACACTTAAGAAAATGTGGAATCGTTTCACAACTCACGCCGCCTGGAACACCTCAGCGTAACGGTGTGTCTGAACGTCGTAATCGCACTCTATTGGATATGGTGCGATCTATGATGTCTCTTACCGATTTACCGCTATCATTTTGGGGATACGCTCTAGAGACAGCTACATTCACTTTAAATAGGGCACCGTCTAAATCCGTTGAGACGACACCGTATGAATTATGGTTTGGGAAGAAACCTAAGCTGTCGTTTCTAAAAGTTTGGGGATGCGATGCTTATGTCAAGAAACTTCAACCTGAAAAGCTCGAACCCAAGTCGGAAAAATGCGTCTTCATAGGATACCCCAAAGAAACCATTGGGTATACCTTCTACCTTAGATCCGAAGGAAAGATCTTTGTTGCCAAGAACGGATCCTTTCTGGAAAAAGAGTTTCTCTCGAAAGGAGTAAGTGGGAGGAAAGTAGAACTCGATGAAGTACTACCTCTTGAACTGGAAAGTAGTGCAGCTCAGGAAAATGTTCCTGTGGTGCCTACACCGACTGGAGAGGAAATTAATGATGATGATCAAGGTACTTCTGATCAAGTTGCTACTGAACCTCGTAGGTCCACAAGGACACGTTCCACACCAAAGTGGTATGGCAACCCTGTCCTGGAAATCATGTTGTTAGACAACGGTGAACCTTCAAACTATGAAGAAGCGATGGCGGGCCCAGATTCCAACAAATGGCTAGAAGCCATGAAATCCGAGATAGAATCCATGTATGAAAACAAAGTATGGACTTTGACTGACTTGCCCGATGATCGGCGAGCGATAGGAAACAAATGGATCTTTAAGAAGAAGACGGACGCGGATGGTAATGTCACCATCTATAAAGCTCGACTTGTCGCTAAAGGTTATCGGCAAGTTCAAGGGATTGACTACGATGAGACTTTCTCTCCCGTAGCAAAGCTTAAGTCCGTCCGAATCATGTTAGCAATTGCCGCATACTATGGTTATGAGATATGGCAGATGGACGTCAAAACGGCATTCCTTAACGGCTATCTTAAGGAAGAGTTGTATATGATGCAGCCGGAAGGTTTTGTCGATCCTAAGAATGCTAACAAAGTGTGCAAGCTCCAGCGATCCATTTATGGGCTGGTGCAAGCATCTCGGAGTTGGAACATTCGCTTTGATGAGATGATCAAAGCGTTTGGGTTTATGCAGACTTATGGAGAAGCCTGCGTTTACAAGAAAGTGAGTGGGAGCTCTGTAGCATTTCTCATATTATATGTAGATGACATACTTTTGATGGGAAATGATATAGAATTCTTGGACAGCATTAAGGCCTACTTGAATAAGTGTTTTTCAATGAAGGACCTTGGAGAAGCTGCATATATATTAGGCATCAAGATCTATAGGGATAGATCGAGACGCCTCATAGGTCTTTCGCAAAGCACATACCTTGATAAGATTTTGAAGAAGTTCAAAATGGATTAGTCCAAGAAAGGGTTCTTGCCTGTATTGCAAGGTGTGAGATTGAGCTCGGCTCAATGCCCGACCACGGCAAAAGATAAAGAAGAGATGAGTGTCATCCCCTATGCCTCAGCCATAGGATCTATTATGTATGCCATGCTGTGTACCAGACCTGATGTAAACCTTGACGTAAGTTTGGTGGGAAGGTACCAAAGTAATCCCGGCAAGGAACACTGGACAGCGGTCAAGAATATCCTGAAGTACCTGAAAAGGACAAAGGACATGTTTCTCGTTTATGGAGGTGACGAAGAGCTCGTCGTAAAGGGTTACGTCGACGCTAGCTTCGACACAGATCTGGATGACTCTAAGTCACAAACCGGATACGTGTATATGTTGAATGGTGGAGCAGTAAGCTGGTGCAGCTGCAAGCAGAGCGTCGTGGCGGGATCTACATGTGAAGCGGAGTACATGGCAGCCTCGGAGGCAGCGCATGAAGCAATTTGGGTGAAGGAGTTCATCACCGACCTAGGAGTCATACCCAATGCGTCGGGGCCGATCAAATCTTCTGTGACAACACTGGAGCTATTGCCCTTGCCAAGGAGCCCAGGTTTCACAAGAAGACCAGGCACATCAAGCGTCGTTTCAACTGCATCTGTGAAAATGTTCAAGATGGAGACATAGAAATTTGCAAAGTACATACGGATCTGAATGTCGCAGATCCGTTGACTAAACCTCTCTCGCGAGAAAAACATGATCAACACCAGAACTCTATGGGTGTTCGATTCATCACAATGTAATTAGATTATTGACTCTAGTGCAAGTGGGAGACTGTTGGAAATATGCCCTAGAGGCAATAATAAAAGGATTATTATTATATTTCCTTGTTCATGATAATTGTCTTTTATTCATGCTATAATTGTATTATCCAGAAATCGTAATACACGTGTGAATACATAGACCACAATACGTCCCTAGTAAGCCTCTAGTTGACTAGCTCGTTGGTCAACAGATAGTCATGGTTTCCTGACTATGGACATTAGATGTCATTGACAACGGGATCACGTCATTAGGAGAATGACGTGATGGACAAGACCCAATCCTAAGCATAGCACAAGATCGTGTAGTTCGTTTTGCTAGAGCTTTTCCAATGTCAAGTATCTATTCCTTAGACCATGAGATCGTGTAACTCCCGGATACCGTAGGAGTGCTTTGGGTGTACCAAACGTCACAACGTAACTGGGTGACTATAAAGGTGCACTACAGGTATCTCCAAAAGTGTCTGTTGGGTTGACACAGATCGAGACTGGGATTTGTCACTCCGTATGACGGAGAGGTATCACTGGGCCCACTCGGTAGTGCATCATCATAATGAGCTCAAAGTGACCAAGTGTCTGCTCACGGGATCATGCATTACGGTATGAGTAAAGTGACTTGCCGGTAACGAGACTGAACGAGGTATTGGGATACCGACAATCGAGTCTCGGGCAAGTAACGTACGATTGGCAAAGGGAATAGTATATGGGGTTGGTTGAATCCTCGACATCGTGGTTCATCTGATGACATCATCGAGGAGCATGTGGGAGCCAACATGGGTATCCAGATCCTGCTATTGGTTATTGATCGGAGAGCGGTCTCGGTCATGTCGGCATGTCTCCCGAACCCGTAGGGTCTACACACTTAAGGTTCGGTGACGCTAGGGTTATTAGGAAGACTTATATGTGATTACCGAATGTTTTTCGGAGTCCCATATGAGATCCCGGACGTCACGAGGAGTTCCGGAATGGTCCGGAGGTGAAGATTTATATATGGGAAGTTGTCATACGGACACCGGAAAGTTTCGGGGGCATATCGGTATGGTACCGGGGCCACCAGAGGGGTTCCGGGGGTTCACCGGGAGGGGCCACCCCTCTTGGAGGGCCACATGAGCCGCAAGGGGCAGGGAACCAGCCCCTGGTGTGCTGGGAGCGCCCCCCCCCTTGGGCCCATGCGCCTAGGGTTGGGGGGAACCCTAGTGGGGGCGCCCCCC
>NC_041383.1:644010603-644012844 GCF_002162155.2 Triticum dicoccoides | reverse complement strand
ATCTCATCTAGAGGGGGCCGGCCCCCTTCCCCCTTCCCCTATAAATAGAGGGGCGAGGGGAGGGCTGAACACCTGATCCAAGGCGCAGCCCCTCCCCTCCCCAACACCTCTCCTCCTCCGTTAAGCGCTTGGCGAAGCCCTGGCGGAGTACTGCCTCTCCACCAACACCACACCGTCGTGCTGCTGCTGGAGCCTTCTTCCTCAACCTCTCCTGCCCCCTTGCTGGATCAAGAAGGAGGAGACGTCGTCCGTTCCGTACGTGTGTTGAATGCGGAGGTGCTATCCGTTCAGCACTTGGTCATCGGTGATTTGGATCACGGCGAGTACGACTCCATCATCCCCGTTCCCTTGAACGCTTCCGCGCGCGATCTACAAAGTGGTATGTAGATGCAATCTCTCTCCCATGACTCGTTGCTTAGATGAACTCATAGATGGATCTTGGTGAAACCGTAGGAAAATTTTTAATCTTCTGCAACATTCCCCAACACTATCCCCCTAGGGGCATGCGTAGTAGTACATTGCTTCGAGGGCTAATAAACTTTTGCAATAAGTATATGAGTTCTTTATGACTAATGTGAGTCCATGGATTATACGCACTTTTACCTTTCCATCATTGCTAGCCTCTTCGGTACCGTGCATTGCCCTTTCTCACCTTGAGAGTTGGTGCAAACTTTGCCGGTACATCCAAACCCCGTGATATGATACGCTCTATCACACATAAGCCTCATTATATCGTCCTTAAAATAGCCACCATACCTACCTATTATGGCATTTCCATAGCCATTCCGAGATATATTGCCATGCAACTTCCATCATCATCATATACATGACTTGAGCATTTATTGTCATATTGCTTTGCATGATCGTAAGATAGCTAGCATGATGTTTTCATGGCTTGTCCGTTTTTTTGATGTCTTTTCCATGCTAGATCAATGCACATCCCGGTACACCGCCGGAGGCATTCATATAGAGTCATATCTTTGTTCTAGTATCGAGTTGTAATATTGAGTTGTAAGTAAATAAAAGTGTGATGATCATCATTATAGAGCATTGCCCCATAAAAAAGGAAAAAAAGGAAAGGCCAAAGAAGCCTAAATAAAAAAGGAGGCCAAAGAAGCCCACCAAAAAAAAGAAAAAAGAAAAAAAAGAAAAAGAAAAGGGGCAATGTTACTATCCTTTTTCCACACTTGTGCTTCAAAGTAGCACCATGTTCTTCATATAGATTGTCTCCTATGTTGTCACTTTCATATACTAGTGGGAATTTTCATAATAGAACTTGGCTTGTATATTCCAACGATGGGCCTCCTCAAATGCCCTAGGTCTTCATGAGAAAGCAAGTTGGATGCACACCCACTTAGTTTCTTTTGTTGAGCTTTCATACATTTATAGCTCTTAGTACATCTGTTGCATGGCAATCCCTACACCTCACATTGACATCAATTGATGGGCATCTCCATAGCCCGTTGATTAGCCGTGTCGATGTGAGACTTTATCCCTTTTTTGTCTTCTCCACATAATCTCCATCATTATACTCTATTCCACCTATAGTGCTATATCCATGGCTTGCGCTCATGTATTGCGTGAGGGTTGAAAAAGCTGAAGCGCGTTAAAAAGTATGAACCAATTGCTCGGCTCGTCATCGGGGTTGTGCATGATGGGGGCATTTTCTGTGACGAAAATGAAACATGGCCAAACTATATGATTTTGTAGGGATAAGCTTGCTTTGGCCTTGTTGTTTTGAAAAGACATGATTGCTTTATTGGTACACTCGAAGTATTATTATTTTTTATGTCAAATGATAGACTATTGCTTTGAATCACTCGTGTCTTAATATTCATGCCATGATTAGATATATGATCAAAATTATGCTAGGTAGGATTCCACATCAAAAATTATCTTTTTTATCATTTACCTACTCGAGGACGAGCAGGAATTAAGCTTGGGGATGCTGATACGTCTCCGTCGTATCTATAATTTTTGATTGTTCCATGCCAATATTCTTCAACTTTCATTTACTTTTGGAAACTTTTTATACTATTTTGGGACTAACATATTGATCCAGTGCCCAGTGCCAGTTCCTGTCTGTTGTATGTTTTATGTTTCGCAGAAAACCAATATCAAACGGAATCCAAATGGGATAAAAACGGACGGAGAATTATTTTGGAATATTTGGGATTTTCCGGAGGAAGAATCAACGTGAAATAGTGTCCTAGGTGGCCACGAGATAGGGGGACGCCACCC
>NC_041383.1:643980984-644010352 GCF_002162155.2 Triticum dicoccoides | reverse complement strand
GGCTCTCGTGGGCCACCCGTAAGGTGGTTGACGCTCTTCTTTTGCCGCAAGAAATTTAATTTTATGAGAAAAATCTGGGCGAAATATTCACCCCAATCGGAGTTACGGATCTCCAGATATAAAGGAAACGGTGAAGGGGCAGAAAGAGAGAACGCAGAAACAGAGAGATAGATCCAATCTCGGAGGGGCTCTCGCTCCTCCCACGCCATGGGATCCAAGGACCAGAGGGGAAACCCTTCTCCCATCTAGGGAGGAGGCAAGGAAGAAAAATAAGAAGGGGGCCTCTCTCCCCCTTGCTTCCGGTGGCGCCGGAGCGCTGCCGGGGGCCATCATCATCATCGCAATCTTCACCAACACCGCCGTCATCTTCACCAACATCTCCATCACCTTCCCCCTTCTATATCTAGTGGTCCACTCTCCCGCAACCCGCCGTACCCTCTACTTGACATGGTGCTTTATGCTTCATATTATTTTCCAATGATGTGTTGCCATCCTATGATGTCTGAGTAGATTTCTGTTGTCCTATTGGTGATTGATGAATTGCTATGATTGGTTTGAGTTGCATGTTTTATTATTGGTCCTGTCCTATTGTGCCCTCTGTGTCGCGCAAGAGTGGTGGATTCCCGCTGTAGGGTGTTGCAATACATTCATGATTCGCTTATAGTCGGTTGCGTGAGTGACTGAAATACAAATCCGAGTAAGGGGATTGTTGCGTATGGGATAAAGGGGACTTGATACTTTAATTCTATGGTTGGGTTTTACCTTAATGAATCTTTAGTAGTTGCGGATGCTTGCTAGAGTTCCAATCATAAATGCATATGATCCAAGTAGAGAAAGTATGTTAGCTTATGACTCTCCCACAAATAGAATTGCAATAGTGATTACCGGTCTAGTAACATAGCCATTGCCTCGGGACAATTCCACAACTCCTACCACCACTTTTCCACACTAGTTATATTTACTTTATTACTTCTTTATCTAAACAGCCCCTACTTTTTATTTACGTGTTCTTTATTTTCTTGCAAACCTTTCCTATCACTCCTACAAAATACTTCTAGTTCCATACTTGTTCTAGGTAAAGCGAACGCCAAGCGTGCGTAGAGTTGTATCGGTGGTCGATAGAACTTGAGGGAATATTTATTCTACCTTTAGCTCCTCGTTGGGTTCAACAATCTTACTTATCGAAAACTGTTGCGATCCCCTACACTTGTGGGTTATCAGTGTGTCCGAACATCGTAACTGTACTTTATTAGATATGGTACGATCTATGATGTCTCTTACCGATTTACCACTATCATTTTGGGGTTATGCATTAGAGATAGCTGCATTCACATTAAATAGGGCACCGTCTAAATCCATTGAGATGACACCGTATGAACTGTGGTTTGGCAAGAAACCTAAGTTGTCGTTTCTTAAAGTTTGGGGTTGCGATGCTTATGTGAAAAAGCTTCAGCCTGATAAGCTCGAACCCAAATCGAAGAAGTGTGTATTCATATGATACCCAAAAGAAATGGTTGGGTACACCTTCTACCACAGATCCGAAGGCAAGATCTTTGTTGCTAAGAATGGATCCTTTCTAGAGAAGGAGTTTCTCTCAAAAGAAGTGAGTGGGAGGAAAGTAGAACTTGATGAGGTAATTGTACCTTCTCTCAATTTGGAAGGTAGTTCATCCAAGAAATCCGTTCCCGTGATGCTACACCAACTAGAGAGGAAGCTAATGATAATGATCATGAAACTTCATATCAAGTTACTACAGAACCTCATAGGTCAATCAGAGCACGATCCGCACCAGAGTGGTACGGTAATCCTGTTCTAGAAGTCATGTTACTAGACCATGACAAACCTACGAACTATGAAGATGATGGGTAATCCGTTCCGTACATTCGGTACTTGATTGGGATGGATTGTGAAGGTGTACGACTACATCAACCGCGTTGATAAACGCTGCCACAAATAAGTTGCACTATCATTATCAACTTTGCATCTTTTGGCATCAATACTATGAATATGTGTATCATTACGATCGAGATTCAATAAACCATCAGCATTGGGTGTATGCCCATAGAAGATTTTATTCATATAAACGGAATAAAAATTATCTTTTGTCTTAAATGAATAACCATATTGCAATAAACATGATCTAATCATATTTATGCTCAACGCAAACAACAAATAACATTTATCTAGGTTTAACACTAATCCCGAAAGTATAAGGAGTGTGCGATGATGATCATATCAATATTGGAACCACTTCCAATATACATCGTCAGTTCACCCTCAACTAGTCTCTGTTTATTCCGTAACTCCTGTTTTGAGTTACTAATCTTAACAACTGAATAAGTATCGAATACCCAGGGGCTACTATGAACACTAGCAAGGTACACATCAATAACCTTTATATCAAATATACCTTTGTTCACTTTGCCATCCCTCTTATCCACCAAATATTTGGGGTAGTTCCGCTTCGAGTGACCATTTCCTTTGAAGTAGAAGCACTCAGTTTCAGGCTTAGGTCTAGCTTTGGGCTTTTTCATGGGAGTGACAACTTGCGTTCCATTCTACTAGAAGTTCCCTTTCTTGAAACTAGTGGTCTTGTCAATCATCACCACTTGATGCTCTTTCTTGCTTTCTACCTTCATCGATTTCAGCATCACGAAGAGTTCGGGGATCATTTTCATCATCCCTTGCATATAGTTCATCACGAGGTTCCAGTAACTTGGTGATGGTGACTTGAGAACTCTGCCAATCACTATCTTATCTGGAAGATTAACTCCCGCTTGATTCAAGCAATTGTAGTACCCAGACATTCTGAGTACATGCTCACTAGCTGAGCAATTTTCCTCCATCTTTTAGGCGAAGTACTTGTCGGAGGTCTCATATCTCTTGACACGGGCATGAGTCTGAAATACCAATTTCAGTTCTTGGAACATCTCATATGCTCCATGGCATTCAAAACATTTTTGAAGTCTAGGTTCTAAGCTGTAAAGCATGGTGCACTAAACTAACAAGTAGTCATCATATTGAGCTAGCCAAATGTTCATAATGTCCGCATCTGCTCCTGCAATAGGTTTTGTCACCTAGTGGTGCATCAAGGACATAATTCTTCTGTGCAGCAATGAGGATAAACCTCAGATCACGGACCCAGTCCGCATCATTGCTACTATCATCTTTCAACTTAGTTTTCTCTAGGAGCATATAAAAACATAGGGAAGCTACAATGCGAGCTATTGATCTACAACATAATTTGCAAAATACTATCAGCAATAAGTTCATGATAAATTAAAGTTCAATTAATCATATTACTTCAGAACTCCAACTTAGATAGACATCCCTCTAGTCATCTAAATGATCACGTGATCCAAATCAACTAAACCATGTCCAGTCATCATGTGAGATGGAGTAGTTCTCAATGGTGAACATCACTATGTTGATCATATATACTATATGATTCACGCTTGATCTTTCGGTCTCCAGTGTTCCGAGGCCATATCTGCATATGCTAGGCTCGTCAATTTCAACCCGAGTATTCTGCATGTACAAAACTGGCTTGCACCTGTTTTATGTGAACGTAGAGCCTATCACACCTGATCATCACGTAGTGTCTCAGCACGAAGAACTATCGCAATGGTGCATACTCAGGGAGAACACTTATACCTTGAAATTTAGTAAGGGATCATCTTATAATGCTACCACCGTACTAAGCAAAATAAGCTGCATAAAAGATAAACATCGCATGCAATCAAAATATATGACATGATATGGCCATCATCATCTTGTGCTCATGATCTCCATCACCAAAGCATCATCATGATCTCCATCATCACCGGCTTGACACCTTGATTCCATCGAAGCATCGTTGTCTTCTCGCCAACAATTGTTACTACGACTATCTCTACCGCTTAGTGATAAAGTAAAACAATTACATGGTAATTGCATTGCATATAATAAAGCGACAACCATATGGCTCCTGCCAGTTGCCGATAACTCTGTTGCAAAACATGATCATCTCATACAACAATGTATATCACATCATGCCTTGACCATATCACATCACAACAAGCCCTGCAAAAATAAGTTAGACGTCCTCTACTTTGTTGTTGCAAGTTTTACGTGGCTGCTACGGGCTTCTAGCAAGAACCATTCTTACCTACACATCAAAACCACAAAGATTTTTCGTCAAGTGTGATGTTTTAACCTTCAACAAGGACCGGTCATAGTCAAACTCGATTCAACTAAAGTTGGAGAAACAGACACTCGCCAGCCACCTATGTGCAAAAGCACGTCGGTAGAACCAGTCTCATGAACGCAGTCACGTAATGTCTGTCCGGGCCGCTTCATCCAACAATACCGCTGAGTCAAAGTAAGACGTTGATGGTAAGCAATATGACTATTATCTCCCACAACTCTTTGTGTTCTACTCGTGCATATATCATCTACGCATAGACCTGGCTCGGATGCCACTGATGGGGAACGTAGTAATTTGAAAATTTTCCTACGATCACGCAAGATCTATCTAGGAGATGCATAGCAACGAGACGGGAGAGTGTGTCCACGTACCCTCGTAGACCGAAAGCGGAAGCGTTTATCAACGCAGTTGATGTAGTCGTACACCTTCACGATCCGTCCCAATCAAGTACCGAATGTACGGCATCGCCGCGTTTAGCACACGTTCAGCTCGATGACGTCCTCGCCTTCTTGATCCAGCAAGACGGGCAAAGTAGTAGATGAGTTCTAGCAGCACGACAGCTTGGTGACAGTCTTGGTGAAGAACAATCTCCGCAGGGCTTTGCCAAGCACTACAGAAACTAGACATAGGATAAACTAGAGGGGACGGGGTTGCCGGCACACGGCTTGGTCTTTCTTGATGTGTCTTTGGTGCTAGCACCGCCCCTCTCTTTATATGTTGAGCCCTGGGGTCGAAACTGGGAGCAAAAGCCTCCTCAAAGTCGGTTTTTCCCGAAAGGCTAGAGTCCCACTCGGACTCCAGGACCAAACGCCACAATCCTTGGCGTCTAACCCAGACGCCAAGGTCTCCGGCATTTGTCCCCCTGGCCTCCGCAAAACTCCTTTTGCACCGACTTATCGCCTCGTGGGCCTGACCCCTTGGTCTAACCATATCATCCAATATATGAATCTTTACCTCCGGACCATTCTGAGGCTCCTCGTCATGTCTGTGATCTCATCCGGGACTCCGAACAACATTCGGTCACCAACATACATAACTCATGTAGTACTATATCGTCAACGAACGTTAAGCATTCGGACCCTACGGGTTCGAGAACTATGTAGACATGACCGAGACACCTCTCCGGTCAATAACCAATAGCGGAACCTGGATGCTCATATTGGTTCCCACATATTCTATGAAGATCTTTATCGGTCGAACCGCTATGTCAACATACATTATTCCCTTTGTCATCGATATGTGACTTGCCCGAGATTCGATCGTCGGTATCTTCATACCTAGTTCAATCTCGTTACCGTCAAGTCTCTTTACTCGTTCCGTAATGCATCATCCCGCAACTAACTCATTAGTCACATTGCTTGCAAGGCTTCATATGATGTGCATTACCGAGAGGTCCCAGAGATACCTCTCCGATACTCGGAATGACAAATCCTAATCTCGATCTATGCCAACCCAACAAACACCTTTGGAGATACCTGTAGAGCATCTTTATAATCACCCAGTTACGTTGTGACATTTGATAGCACACAAGGCATTCCTCCGGTGTCCGGGAGTTGCATAATCTCATAGTCTGAGGAATATGTATTTGACATGAAGAAAGCAGTAGCAATAAAACTGAACGATCATTATGCTAAGCTAACGGATGGGTCTTGTCCATCACATCATTCCACTAATGATGTGATCCCATTCATCAAATGACAACTCATGTCCATGGCTAGGAAACTTTACCATCTTTGATCAACGAGCTAATCAAGTAGAGACATACTAGGGACACTATGTTTTGTCTATGAATTCACACATGTACTAAGTTTTCGGTTAATACAATTCTAGCATGAATAATAAACATTTATCATGAAATAAGGAAATAATAACTTTATTATTGCCTCTAGGGCATATTTCCTTCATAAGAAGCTATGATGAGCCCAGATTCCAATAAATGGCTTGAGGCCATGAAATCTGAGATAGGATCCATGTATGAGAACAAAGTGTGGACCTTGGTGGATTTGCCCGATGATCGGTGACCCATGGAGAATAAATGGATCTTCAAGAAGAAGACTAACGCTGATGGTAATGTTATCGTGTATAAAGCTCAACTTGTCGCAAAAGGTTTTCGACAAGTTCAAGGAGTTGACTACGATGAGACCTTCTCACCCGTAGCGTTGCTTAAGTCTGTTCGAATCATGTTAGCAATTGCCGCATTTTATGATTATGAAATATGGAAAATGGACGTCAAAATTGCACTCCTTAATGGATTTCTTAAAGAAGAGTTGTATATGATGTAACCATAAGGTTTTTTCGATCCTAAAGGTGCTAACAAAGTGTGCAAGCTCCAGCGATCCATTTATGGACTGGTGCAAGCATCTCGGAGTTCGAATATACGCTTTGATGAGGTGATCAAAGCATATGGTTTTATACAGACTTTTGTAGAAGCCTGTATTTACAAGAAAGTGAGTGGGAGCTCTGTAGCATTTCTAATATTATATGTGGATGACATATTGTTGATTGGAAATGATATAGAATTCCTGGATAGCATAAAGAGATACTTGAATAAGAGTTTTTCGATGAAAGACCTCGGTGAAGCTGCTTACATATTGGGCATCAAGATCTATAGAGATAGATCAAGACGCTTAATTGGACTTTCACAAAGCACATACCTTGATAAAGTTTTGAAGAAGTTCAAAATGGATTAGTCAAAGAAAGGGTTCTTGCCTGTGTTACAAGGTGTGAAGTTGAGTCAGACTCAATGCCCGACCACTGCAGAAGATAGAGAGAAAATGAAAGTCATTACCTATGCCTCAGCCATAGGTTCAATCATGTATGCTATGTTGTGTACCATACCTGATGTTTGCCTTGCTATAAGTTTAGCAGGGAGGTACCAAAGTAATCCAGGAGTGGATCACTGGACAGTGGTCAAGAACATCCTGAAGTACCTGAAAAGGACTAGGGATATGTTTCTCGTTTATGGAGGTGACAAAGAGCTTGTCGTAAGTGGTTACATCGACGCTAGCTTTGACACTAATCAGGATGACTCTAAGTCACAAACTGGATACGTATTTTTATTGAATGGTGGAGCTATCAGTTGGTGCAGTTCCAAGCAAAGTGTCATGGCGGAATCTACGTGTGAAGTGGAGTACATAGCTTCTTAGGAAGCAGCAAATGAAGGAGTCTGGATGAAGGAGTTCATATCCGATCTAATACCTAGTGCATCGGGTCCAATGAAAATCTTTTGTGACAATACTGGAGCAATTGCCTTGGCGAAGGAATCCATATTTCACAAAAAGACCAAACACATCAAGAGACGCTTCAACTCCATCCGAGATTTTGTCAAGGAGGGAGACATAGAAATTTGTAAAATACATACGGATCTGAATGTGGCAGACCCATTGACTAAGCCTCTTTCACGAGCAAAATATGGCCAGCACCGAGACTCCATGGGTGTTAGATTCATTACAATGTAATCTAGATTATTGACTCTAGTGCACCTGGGAGACTGAAGGAAATATGCCCTAGAGGCAATAATAAAGTTGTTATTTTATATTTCCTTATTCATGATAAATGTTTATTATTCATGCTAGAATTGTATTAACCGGAAACTTAGTACTTGTGTGAATACATAGACAAAACATAGTGTCCCTAGTATGCCTCTACTTGACTAGCTCGTTGATCAAAGATGGTTAACTTTCCTAGCCATGGACATGAGTTGTCATTTGATGAACGGGATCACATCATTAGTGGAATGATGTGATGGACAAGACCCATATGTTAGCTTAGCATAATGATCGTTCAGTTTTATTGCTACTGCTTTCTTCATGTCAAATACATATTCCTCAGACTATGAGATTATGCAACTCCCGGACACCGGAGCAATGCCTTGTGTGCTATCAAACCTCACAACGTAACTGGGTGATTATAAAGATGCTCTACAGGTATCTTCGAAGATTTTTGTTGGGTTGGCATAGATCGAGATTAGGATTTGTCATTCCGAGTATCAGAGAGGTATATCTGGGCCCCCTCGGTAATGCACATCATACGAAGCATTGAAAGCATTGTGACTAATGAGTTAGTTGTGGGATGATGCATTATGAAATGAGTAAAGAGACTTGCCGGTAACGAGATTGAACTAGGTATGAAGATACCGACGATCGAATCTCGGGCAAGTAACATATCGATGACAAAGGGAATAATGTATGTTGACATAGCGGTTCGACCGATAAAGATCTTCGTAGAATATGTGGGAACCAATATGAGCATCCAGGTTCCACTATTGGTTATTGACCGGAGAGGTGTCTTGGTCATGTCTATATAGTTCTCGAACCCGTAGGGTCCGCACGCTTAACGTTCGATGACGATATAGTACTACATGAGTTATGTATGTCGATGACGATTTGTATTATATGAGTTATGTAATTTGGTGACTGAATGTAGTTTGGAGTCCTGGATGAGATCACGAACATGTCGAGGAGTCCTGAAATGGTCGAGGGGTAAAGATTGATATATTGGATGATAGTATTCGGACAATGGAAGTGTTCTGGAGTGTATCGGGTACATATCGGAGTACCAGGGAGATTACAGGAACCCCCCCCCCCTGGGGAAGTTATGGGCCATATGGACCATAGGAGGGAGGCACACCAGCCCACATAGGGGTGGCGCGCTGATGTCTACTACACAACCTTCTTCTTGTAGACGTTGTTGGGCCTGCAAGTGCACAGGTTTGTAGGACAGTAGCAAATTTCCCTCAAGTGAATAACCTAAGGTTTATCAATCCGTAGGAGGCGTAGGATGAAGATGGTCTCTCTCAAACAACCCTGCAACCAAATAACAAAGAGTCTCTTGTGTCCCCAACACACCCAATACAATGGTAAATTGTATAGGTGCACTAGTTCGGCGAAGAGATGAAGATACAAGTGCAAAATAGATAGTAGATAAAGGTAATTGTAATCTGAAATAATAAAAACAGCAAGGTAACTAATGGCAAAAGTGAGCGTAAACGGTATTGCAATGATAGGAAACAAGGCCTAGGGTTCATACTTTCACTAGTGCAAGTTCTCTGAACAATAACAACATAGATAGATCATATAACAAGCCCTCAACATGCAACAAAGAGTCACTCCAAAGACACTAATAGCAGAGAACAAATGTAGAGATTATGGTAGGGTACGAAACCACCTCAAAGTTATCATTTCTGTTCTATCTATTCAAGAGTTCGTAGTAAAATAACATAAAGCTATTCTTTCCGCTCAATCCATCATAGAGTTCATACTAGAATAACACCTTAAGACACAAATCAACCAAAACCCTAATGTCACCTAGATACTCCATTGTACCTCAAGTATCCGTTGGCATGATTACACGATATGCGTCACACAATCTTAGATTCATCCAACCAACATAAAAGTACTTCAAAGAGTGCCCCAAAGCTACTACCGGAGAGTCAAGAACATGTGCGAACCCCTATGCATAGGTTCATGGGTGGAACCCGCAAGTTGGTCACCAAAACATACATCAAGTGGCACATGATATCCCATTGTCACCACAGATAATCATGGCAAGACATACATCAAGTGTTCTCATAAAGACTCAATCCAATAAGATAACTTTAGAGGGGAAACTCAATTCATCACAAGAGAGTAGAGGGGAAGAAACATCATAAGATCCAACTACAATAGCAAAGCTCGGGATACATCAAGATCATGCCATAGATGGAACACGAGAGAGAGAGAGAGAGAGAGAGAGATCAAACACATACCTACTGGTACATACCCTCAGCCCCGAGGGTGAACTACTCCCTCCTCGTCATGGATAGCGCCGAGATGATGAAGATGGCCTCCGGTGATGGGATCCCCCTCCGGCAGGGTGCCGGAATAGGGTCCCGATTGGTTTTTGTTGGGGAACATAGTAATTTCAAAAAATTTCCTACGCACACGCAAGATCATGGTGATGACATAGCAACGAAAGGGGAGAGTGTAGTCCACGTACCCTCGTAGACCGTAAGCGGAAGCATTAGCACAACGCGGTTGATGTAGTCGTACGTCTTCACGATCCGACCGATCCAAGCACCGAACGTACGGCACCTCCGAGTTCAGCACACGTTCTGCTCGATGACGATCCCCGGGCTCCGATCCAGCAAAGCTTCGGGGATGAGTTCCGTCAGCACGACGGCGTGGTGACGATGATGATGTTCTACCGGCGCAGGGCTTCGCCTAAACTCCGCGACGATATGACCGAGGTGGAATATGGTGGATGGGGGCACCGCACACGGCTAAGGAACGATCCGTAGATCAACTTGTGTTGTGTCTAGAGGTGCCCCCCTGCCCCCGTATATAAAGGAGCAAGGGGGGAGGGGGCGGCCGGCCTAGGAGGGGCGCGCCAAGGGGAGTCCTACTCCCACCGGGAGTAGGACTCCCTCCTTCCTTGTTGGAGTAGGAGAAGGGGGAAAGAGGGGGAGAGGAGGAAGGAAAAGGGGGCCGCACCCCTTGTCCAATTCGGACCAGAGGGGGGCTGCGCGCCTCCTTCCTTTCGGCCTCTCTCCTCTATTCCCGTATGGCCCAATAAGGCCCATATACTCCCCGGCGAATTCCCGTAACTCTCCGGTACTCCGAAAAATACCCGAATCACTCGGAACCTTTCCGAAGTCCGAATATAGTCGTCCAATATATCGATCTTTACGACTCGACCATTTCGAGACTCCTCATCATGTCTCCGATCTCATCCGGGACTCCGAACTCCTTCGGTACATCAAAACTCATAAACTCATAATATAACTGTCATCGAAACCTTAAGCGTGCGGACCCTACGGGTTCGAGAACTATGTAGACATGACCTAGAACTATTCTTGGTCAATAACCAATAGCGGAACCTGGATGCCCATATTGGCTCCTACATATTCTACGAAGATCTTTATCGGTCAAACCGCATAACAACATACTTTGTTCCCTTTGTCATCGGTATGTTACTTGCCCGAGATTCGATTGTCGGTATCTCAATACCTAGTTCAATCTCGTTACCGGCAAGTCTCTTTACTCGTTCCGTAATACATCATCCCGCAACTAACTCATTAGTTGCAATGCTTGCAAGGCTTAAGTGATGTGCATTACCGAGAGGGCCCAGAGATACCTCTCCAACAATCGGAGTGACAAAACCTAATATCGAAATACGCCAACCCAACATGTACCTTTGGAGACACCTGTAGTACTCCTTTATAATCACCCAGTTACGTTGTGACATTTGGTAGCACCCAAAGTGTTCCTCCGGTAAACGGGAGTTGCATAATCTCATAGTTATAGGAACATGTATAAGTCATGAAGAAAGCAATAGCAACATACTAAACGATCAAGTGCTAAGCTAACGGAATGGGTCAAGTCAATCACATCATTCTCCTAATGATGTGATCTCGTTAATCAAATGACAACTCTTTTGTCTATGGTTAGGAAACATAACCATCTTTGATAAACGAGCTAGTCAAGTAGAGGCATACTAGTGACACTATGTTTGTCTATGTATTCACACATGTATTATGTTTCCGGTTAATACAATTCTAGCATGAATAATAAACATTTATCATGATATAAGGAAATAAATAATAACTTTATTATTGCCTCTATGGCATATTTCCTTCAGTCTCCCACTTGCACTAGAGTCAATAATCTAGTTCACATCATCATGTGATTTAACACCAATATTCACATCTGTATGTGATTAATACCCATAGTTCACATCGTCATGTGATCAACATCCAAAGGGTTTACTAGAGTTAGTAATCTAGTTCACATCGCTATGTGATTAACACCCAAAAAGTACTAAGGTATGATCATGTTTTGCTCGTGAGAGAAGTTTAGTCAACGGGTCTGTCATATTACAGAGTCGTATGTATTTTGCAAATATTCTATGTCTACAATGCTTTGCACGGAGCTACTCTAGCTAATTGCTCCCACTTTCAATATGTATCCAGATTGAGACTTAGAGTCATCTGGATCGGTGTAAAAGCTTGCATCGATGTAACTCTTTACGACGAACTCTTTTATCACCTCCATAATCGAGAAACATATCCTTATTCTACTAAGGATAATTTTGACCGCTGTCCAGTGATCTACTATTAGATCAAAATTGTATTCCTTTGCCAAACACAAAGCAAGGTATACAATAGGTCTGGTTCACAGCATAGCATACTTTATAGAACCTATGACTGAGGCATAGGGAATGACTTTCATTCTCTTTTCTATTTTCTGCCGTGGTCGGGATTTGAGTCTTACTCAATTTCACACCTTTGCAACATAGGCAAGAACTATTTCTTTGACTGTTCCATTTTGAACTATTTCAAAATCTTGACAAGGTATGTTCTTATTGGAAAAAAAACTTATCAAGCATCTTGATCTATCTCAATAGAACTTGATGCTCAATATGTAAGCAGCTTCACCGAGGTCTTTCATTGAAAAACCTTTTATTCAAGTATCCTTTTATGCTATCCAGAAATTCTATATATCATTTCCAATCAACAATATGTCTTTCATATATAATATCAGAAATTCTACAGAGCTCCCATTCACTTTCTTGTAAATACAGGCCTTTCCAAAAGTCTGTATAAAACCATATGCTTTGATCAACTCATCAAAGCGTATATTCCAACTCCGAGATGCTTGCACCAGTCCATTGATGGATCGTTGGAGCTTGCACATTTTGTTAGTACCTTTAAGATTAACAAAACCTTCTGGTTGCATCATATACAACTCTTCTTTAATAAATCCATTAAAGAATGTAGTTTTTGACATCCATTTGCCAGATTTCATAACATTTGACAATTGCTAACATGATTCGGACAGACTTAAGCATCGATACAGTTGAGAAAATCTCATTGTAGTCAACACCTTGAACTTGTCGAAAACCTTTTTGTGACAAGTCGAGCTTTGTAGATAGTAACACTACTATCAATGTCTGTCTTCCTCTTGAAGATCCATTTATTTAACATGGCTTGCTGATCATCGAGCAAGTCAATCAAAGTCCATACTTTGTTCTCATACATGGATCATATCTCAGATTTCATGGCCTCAAACCATTTTGCGGAATCTGGGCTCATCATCGCTTCCTCATAGTTCGTAGGTTCATCATGGTCTAGTAACATGACTTCTAGAACGGGATTACCGTACCACTTTGGTGCGGATCTTATTCTGGAAGACCTACGAGGTTCGGTAGTAACTTGATCTGAAGCTTCATGATCATTATCATTAACTTCCTCACTAATCGGTGTAGGCATCACTGGAACTGATTTCTGTGATGAACTACTTTCCAATAAGGGAGAAGGTACAATTACCTCATCAAGTTCTAGTTTCCTCCCACTCACTTCTTTCGAGAGAAACTCCTTCTCTAGAAAGGATCCATCTTAGCAACGAATCTTGCTTTCGGATCTGTGATAGAAGGTGTACCCAATAGTTACCTTTGGGTATTCTATGAAGACGCACTTCTCCGATTTGGGTTCGATCTTATCAGGTGAAAACTTTTTCACATAAGCATCGCAGCCCCAAACTTTAAGAAACGACAACTTTGGTTTCTCGCCAAACCACAGTTCATAAGGCGTCGTCTCAACGGATTTTGATGGTGCCCTATTTAAAGTGAATGCAGCTGTCTTTAATGCATAACCCCAAAACGATAGTGGTAAACCGGTAAGAGACATCATATATTGCACAATATCCAATAAAGTACTGTTATGATGTTCGGACACACCATTAAGCTATGGTGTTCCAGGTGGCATGAATTTGTGAAACTATTCCACATTGTTTTAATTGAAGACCAAACTCGTAACGCAAATATTTGTCTCCGTGATCAAATTGCAGAAACTTTATTTTCTTGTTACGATAATTCTCCACTTCACTCTGAAATTCTTTGAACTTTTCAAATATTTCAGACTTGTGCTTCATTAAGTAGATATACTCATATCTGCTCAATTCATCTTGTGAAGGTCAGAAAATAACGATACCCGCCACGAGCATCAACACTCATTGGACCGTATACATCGATATGTATTATTTCCATCAAGTCAGTAGCTCGTTCCATTGTTCCGGAGAACGGAGTTTTAGTCATCTTGCCCAAAAGGCACGGTTCACAAGCATCAAATGATTCATAACCAAGTGATTCCGAAAATCCATCTTTATGGAGTTTCTTCATGCGCTTTACACCGATATGACCCAAACGGCAGTGCCACAAATAAGTTGCACTATCATTATCAACTTTGCATCTTTGGCATCAATATTATGAATATGTGTATTACTACGATCGAGATCCAACAAACTATTTTCATTGGGTGTATGACCATCGAAGGTTTTATTCATGTAAATAGAACAACAATTATTCTTTGACTTTAAATGAATAACCGTATCGCAATAAACATGATCAAATCATATTCATGCTCAACGCAAACGCCAAATAACATGTATTTAGGTTTAACACTAATCCCGAAAGTATAGGGAGTGTGTGATGATGATCATATCAATCTTGGAACCACTTCCAATACACATCGTCACTTCACCCTCAACTAGTCTCTGTTTGTTCTGTAACTCCTGTTTCGAGTTACTAATTTTTAGCAACCGAACAAGTATCAAATACTCAGGGGCTACTATAAACACTAGTAAGGTACACATCAATAACCTGTATATCAAATATACCCTTGTTTACTTTGCCATCCTTCTTATCCACCAAATATTCAGGGCATTTCCGCTTCCAATGACCATTTCCTTTGCAGTGTAATCACTCAGTTTCAGGCTTTGGTCCATCTTTAGGCTTCTTCGCGGGAGTGACAACTTGCTTGTCATTCTACTTGAAGTTTCCGTTTCTTTCCCTTTGCCCTTTTCTTGAAACTAGTGATCTTGTCAACCATCAACACTTGATGCACTTTCTTGACTTCTACCTTCGTCGATTTCAACATCACGAAGAGCTCGGGAATCGTTTTTGTCATCCCTTGCATACTATAGTTCATCACGAAGTTCTAGTAACTTAGTGATGGTGACTAGAGAATTCTATCAATCACTATCTTATCTGGAAGATTAACTCCCACTTGATTCAAGCGATTGTAGTACCCAGACAATCTGAGCACATGCTCACTAGTTAAGCGATTCTCCTCCATCTTTTAGCTATAGAACTTGTTGGAGACTTCATATCTCTCAACTCGGGTATTTGCTTGAAATATTAACTTCAATTCCTGGAACATCTCATATAGTCCATGACGTTCAGAACGTCTTTGAAGTCCCGATTCTAAGCCGTTAAGCATGGTGCACTAAACTATCAAGTAGTCATCATATTGAGCTAGCCAAACGTTCATAACGTCTGCATCTGCTCCTGTAATAGGTCTGTCACCTAGCGGTGCATTAAGGACATAATTCTTCTGTGCAGCAATGAGGATAAACCTCAGATCACAGATCCAATCTGCATCATTGCTACTAACATTTTTCAACACAATTTTCTCTAGGAACATATCAAAATAAACATATGAAAGCAACAACGCGAGCTATTGTTCTACAATATAATTTGCAAAATACTACCAGGACTAAGTTCATGATAAATTTAAGTTCAATTAATCATATTACTTAATCTGTATATGCTAGGCCCGTCAAGTTTAACATGAGTATTCTGCGTGTGCAAAAACTGGCTTGCACCCATTGTAGATGGACGTAGAGCTTATCACACCCGATCATCACATGGTGTCTGGGCACGATGAACTTTGGCAACGGTGCATACTCAGGGAGAACACTTCTTGATAATTTAAGTGAGAGATCATCTTAAAATGCTACCGTCAATCAAAGCAAGATAAGATGCATAAAGGATAAACATCACATGCAATCAATATAAGTGATATGATATGGCCATCATCATCTTGTGCTTGTGATCTCCATCTTCGAAGCACCGTCGTGATCACCAATGTCATCGGCGCGACACCTTGATCTCCATTGTAGCATCATTGTCGTTACGCCATCTATTGCTTCTACGACTATCGCTACAGCTTAGTGATAAAGTAAAGCAATTACAGGGCGTTTGCATTTCATACAATAAAGCGACAACCATATGGCTCCTGCCAGTTGCTGATAACTTCAGTTACAAAACATGATCATCTCATACAATAAAATATAGCATCACGTCTTGACCATATCCCATCACAACATGCCCTGCAAAAACAAGTTAGACGTCCTCTACTTTGTTGTTGCAAATTTTACGTGGCTGCTACGGGCTGAGCAAGAACCGTTCTTACCTACGCATCAAAACCACAACGATAGTTCGTCAAGTTAGTGCTGTTTTAACCTTCGCAAGGACCGGGCGTAGCCACACTCGGTTCAACTAAAGTGAGAGAGACAGACACCCGCCAGCCACCTTTAAGCACTAGTGCTCGTAACGGTGAAACCAGTCTCGCGTAAGCGTACGCGTAATGTCGGTCCGGACCGCTTCATCTCACAATGCCGCTGAACCAAAGTATGACATGCTGGTAAGCAGTATGACTTATATCGCCCACAACTCACTTGTGTTCTACTCGTGCATATGACATCTACGCATAAAACCAGGCTCGGATGCCACTGTTGGGGAACGTAGTAATTTCAAAAAAATTCCTATGCACACGCAAGATCATGGTGATGACATAGCAACGAGAGGGGAGAGTGTAGTCCACGTACCCTCGTAGACCGTAAGCGGAAGCGTTAGCACAACGCGGTTGATGTAGTCGTACGTCTTCACGATCCGACCGATCCAAGCACCAAACGTACGGCACCTCCGAGTTCAGCACACGTTCAGCTCGATGACGATCCCCGGGCTCCGATCCAGCAAAGCTTCGGGGATGAGTTCCGTCAGCACGACGGCGTGGTGACGATGATGATGTTCTACCGGCGCAGGGCTTCGCCTAAACTCCGTGACGATATGACCGAGGTGGAATATGGTGGAGGGGGGCACCGCACACGGCTAAGGAACGATCCTTAGATCAACTTGTGTTGTGTCTAGAGGTGCCCCCCTGCCCCCGTATATAAAGGAGCAAGGGGGGAGGGGGCGACCGGCCTAGGAGGGGCGCGCCAAGGGGAGTCCTACTCCCACCGGGAGTAGGACTCCCTCCTTCCTTGTTGGAGTAGGAGAATGGGGAAAGAGGGGGAGAGGAGGAAGGAAAAGGGGCCGCACCCCTTGTCCAATTCGGACCAGAGGGGGCTGCGCACCTCCTTCCTTTCGGCCTCTCTCCTCTATTCCCGTATGGCCCAATAAGGCCCATATACTCCCCGGCGAATTCCCGTAACTCTCCGGTACTCCGAAAAATAGCCGAATCACTCGGAACCTTTCTGAAGTCCGAATATAGTCGTCCAATATATCGATCTTTACGTCTCGTCCATTTCGAGACTCCTCGTCATGTCCCCGATCTCATCCGGGACTCCGAACTCCTTCGGTACATCAAAACTCATAATCTCATAATATAACTGTCATCGAAACCTTAAGCGTGCGGACCCTACGGGTTCGAGAACTATGTAGACATGACCTAGAACTATTCTTGGTCAATAACCAATAGCGGAACCTGGATGCCCATATTGGCTCCGACATATTCTATGAAGATCTTTATCGGTCAAACCGCATAACAACATACTTTGTTCCCTTTGTCATCGGTATGTTACTTGCCCGAGATTCGATCGTCGGTATCTCAATACCTAGTTCAATCTCGTTACCGGCAAGTCTCTTTACTCGTTCCGTAATACATCATCCCGCAACTAACTCATTAGTTGCAATGCTTGCAAGGCTTAAGTGATGTGCATTACCGAGAGGGCCCAGAGATACCTCTCCGACAATCGGAGTGACAAAACCTAATCTCGAAATACGCCAACCCAACATGTACCTTTGGAGACACCTGTAGTACTCCTTTATAATCACCCAGTTACGTTGTGACGTTTGGTAGCACCCAAAGTGTTCCTCCGGTAAACGGGAGTTGCATAATCTCATAGTTACAGGAACATGTATAAGTCATGAAGAAAGCAATAGCAACATACTAAACAATCAAGTGCTAAGCTAACGGAATGGGTCAAGTCAATCACATCATTCTCCTAATGATGTGATCCCGTTAATCAAATGACAACTCTTTTGTCTATGGTTAGGAAACATAACCATCTTTGATAAACGAGCTAGTCAAGTAGAGGCATACTAGTGACACTATGTTTGTCTATGTATTCACACATGTATTATGTTTCCGGTTAATACAATTCTAGCATGAATAATAAACATTTATCATGATATAAGGAAATAAATAATAACTTTATTATTGCCTCTAGGGCATATTTCCTTCAGTTTTTGGTGGCTACAGAGGATTGCGGCGGCGGAACTCCCGATCTAGGTTCTGTTCTTGAAGTTTTTGGGTACGTAGGTATATATGGGTGCAGGAAGTACGTCGGTGGAGCTATGGGGGTCCCACGAGGCAGGGGGCGCGCCCAGGGGGGCGCCCCCCCACCCTCGTGAGCACCTCCTGTATCTCCTGGTGTGCACTCCAAGTCCATCGGGTGGCTTTCCTTCCAAAAATAACTTCTCCAGTTGATTTCGTTCCGTTTTGACTCCGTCTGATATTCCTTTTCCTCGAAACACTGAAATAGGCATAAAATCTGGGCTGGGCCTCCGGTTAATAGGTTAGTCCCAAAAATAATATAAAAGTGGAAAATAAAGCCCATAATCATTCAAAACACATAGTAATATAGCATGAATGCTTCATAAATTATAGATATGTTGGAGACGTATCACGCGCCCCCACCGGGGAGGAGTCCGAATTGAACAAGGGGAGGGGGCGGAACCCCCCTTTCCTTCTCCCCATCTCTCTCCTTCCCCCTTTCCCCCTTCGGTAAAAGGAAGGGGGGCCGAATCCTACTAGGACCCCAAGTAGGACACCTCCTACTTGGGGGCGCGCCTAGGGCCAGCCTCCTCTCCCTCCCTCCTTGATATACGGGGGGGGTGTCGGTGTCAAAACCGGCTGATCTCGGGTAGGGGGTCCCGATCTGTGCGTCTTAGGCTGATGGTAACAAGAAGCAAGGGACACAATGTTTACCCAGGTTCGGGCCCTCTGATGGAGGTAAAACCCTACTTCCTGCTTGATTAATATTGAAGATACGAGTAGTACAAGAGTAGATCTACCACAAGATCGTAGAGGCTAAACCCTAAGAGCTAGCCTATGATGGTATGATTGTAATTGTGATCGGCCTTCTAAGGACCAACCTCTCCGGTTTATATAGACACCAGAGAGGGCTAGGGTTTACATGGAGTCGGTTACAAGGAAGGAAATATAATATCCGGATCGCCAAGCTTGTCTTCCATGCAAAAGAGAGTCCCATCCAGACACGAGCCGGAGTCTTGAGTCTTGTATCTTCACGCTTCAATAGTCCGGACGATGTATATAGTCTGGTTGTCCGGATACCCCCTAATCCAGGACTCCCTCAGTAGCCCCTGAACCAGGCTTCAATGATGGTGAGTCCGGCGTGCAGTCTTATCTTCGGCATTGCAAGGCGGGTTCCATCTCCAAATACTCCAATGTACCTACTACGACGAACAGTGTCCGGCATCTCATCAATGTTGTACTCCTTGGCTTCAGTGCCTCAATAATGACCATTTCCACGTGTCGAGTGAATGCGAGGAGTCGAGGCATTTTTGCATTTGCCACCCCCAATCCTTCGGGCTAACCGTCTATTTGAAGAGACGGGGATTCCCAGATCCAAACCTCACTCTTCCCCCTCGAGCAAGCATCCAACAGAGCACCGAGAAAAAACCATTCCAACATGGCCGGTCGTCGCAGCTCTTCTGCTTGCTCCCCTTGCCCCGAGCCGGGGGACTGGGGACAGTGTTCATTTTCTCATAGCCGTTTGATAAAGTTACAAACCCAATGGCTTCTCCCACCAGCGTTCACGGTCCATGCTTCGCAACAACATCTTTTCCGAAGAGGCATTTAATGCTTTCAATTTGGGAGACGCATACATCCGAGCTGCTCAAGGCGGGCTCGCCCGGGCGACGGACCAGTATACCAAAGATATACGGGTAAGAAAGTTCGATAAGCATGTATAGCAGTATGCCCTGAGACTTGAAACGGTTGTAACAACAGTTTTAAGTATCAATTTATGCGCAGGTTCTTGTAGATAAGAATGAGCAATTGTCTCAGGAGCTAGAGGAGTGAAAGACCCAACTGAGGGCCACGGTTGCCAAGCTAGAGGAATCCTAGAAGGCCTCATCTGGTAACATTTATCTCGATTGTACGAAAATGTACCAGCTAGCAACTGGCTGGTATGACGAGTTTAACAGAAAATTCTGCAGATAACCCTGGAGTAAATCCGGAGGGCGGGAGGGATGACGAGTCGCATCTCCAGAGGCAACTAAAGGCTGGCAAGCGCATTCTTACGCAAGTTAGGCAGGAGAAGAATACTCTCCAAGATGCCAATGTTCGGCTGGACGTGGAATTGTAAGACGTCCGTGCGCAGCTGGCAGACTCCGTGAAGGAGAACAAAAGGCTTCGCCGCGGCATTTATGGTAAGTGCCTAGACGAACTGTAGCATAGTTCGGCGAGGAAGTATATTGAAAGAGTTTTGCTTGTAGGAATGCCGACGGGTCGCCCTGAGGAGGAGATGCCCGCATCTGCAGGCGATTTACTGCAAGACCTCTCACAGCTGCACGAGCGAGCTCAGCAGGCGATGCAGGGCGTTGCGTAGGCCTTGTGACCATCAAGCTTCCTGCCAAATGGCTTGGGGGAGCTTGTGGACATGCTTCAAGGAGCATGGCGGCGCTTCCGACTGTGGAAGATGTCAGCCTGCCGGCAGGGTGCAAGGGAAGCATGGGCTATGGTGAAGACGCGCTACACCAAGCTGGACCCGAACCATATGGCCAAAGTCGGACCGGCAGGGCCAGATGGGCAAGAAATTCCCGTGAGTCTGGTATATGACCAGGTGGCGTTAGCCGCAAAGTATTCTCAACAGGATTGTAAGCTAGATAGCCTGTTGGATGGTATAGAGGAGGAATATAGTCAGTCCAAGTGACTGTGTAATTCAATGGACATAAATAGCCCCTAGCCGGATTAAAATCATTTGTCATGGCGGACCCTTTCGCTTCAGCCCCTGGATCCTACAATCCGGGGTGTGTCCTAATACCCGCTCGGTTATACAAAACCGGAGTATGCATGGAAACCAGGCGTAGGGGTCATAAGTGCTTGAACGGACAAGTACCCAACTAGTTATGTTATATTACATGGATAGTAAGAAACATCTTCCAGGGAGAATAGTTCAATTAAGGGTTCCTTTCCCTGGGTAGGCATGCGACAAGGCACATGTCCGAACTGCGAACCATGGCGCAGGATACAAAACTTCTGGGGATTTATGTTATGACAAACGAAGACATCTTTTGTTCACCGACCAAATATTCTCTTAAGGAAACTAGCTTTCGGCTTCACCCAGTCTGAGGTACACATCCGGCTGAACCGGCAGTAACAATCACAGAGGTGCTCCCCTTATGCCCTAACCGAATTAACGGGAACGTAGGGCATAAACACAGGAGCCAGGTAACCCATCTTGGCCACATCTTAAGTCATATCGATGCATATAATGGTGAAGAAAAGGCACACATGGAAAACGCATGTGTGATGGGCAAAAAGCCTTTTAGAGTAAGTTATGTTTAGCTTCCGTATAGGAAGCCCCCCAGGTATTGCTTACACACATAGTGCGGCCGGAGTAATTCGGAAGTCCGTACTGTATTAAATACTTTGTGTGAATAGAAAAGGATCGAGAAAGGAAGAGGGAGGGAGCATAATTAAAAAGCAGGAGGTAAGGAGACAAACACTGAGTTCGGCGCTAGGCGTAGAATCTCCGGAGTCTGGCCGCGTTCCATGGGTTCAGCTCGAGTCTATTATTGGACGCATTACATAAGCGATACGCTCCTCAGGTGAGAACTTTGGCAATGACGAAGGGACCTTCCCACTTGGGTTTGAGCTTGGCCTTCTTCTTCTCCGGTAAGTGTAGAACGAGCTCGCCAATATTATAAGTTTTGGCCCGCACTTCTCTGCTTTGGTATCGTCGAGCTTGTTGCTGATAGAATGCGGAACGGGCCTTAGCAACGCCGCACTCCTCCTCCAGGGCGTCCAAGTTATCCTGCCGATCTAACTCGGCTTCCTTCTCTTCGTACATGCGTACGCATGGTGAATCATGTATTATGTCGCAGGGTAGTACTGCTTCCGCGCCATACACCATAAAAATGGTGTATATCCGGTGGTGCGACTCGGCGTGGTCTGCAGCCCCTAGAGTACGGAGTCGAGCTCCTCAACCCAATGAGTGTCCGACTCTGGCAAGGATCGCACTAGTCTGGGTTTGATGCCGCTCATGATGAGACTATTTGCCCGTTCGACCTGGCCATTTGTTTGAGGATGGTAGACAGAAGCATAGTCGAGCTTAATGCCCATTTTGCCGCACCAAGCTTTCACTTCATTGGCTGTGAAATTTGAGCCATTATCGGTGATGATGCTGTGGGGGACACCGTATCGGTGTACAACCCCGGATATAAAGTCTATTACTGGTCCGGATTCGGCCGTTTTCACTGGTTTGGCTTCTATCCATTTGGTGAACTTGTCTACCATGACCAATAAGTATTTTTTCTTGTGGCTTCCCCCTTTAAGGGGTCCAACCATATCCAGCCCCCAGACCTCGAAGGGCCAAGTTATGGGGATTGTTTGGAGAGAGGTAGGGGGCATATGACTCTCATTGGCAAAGAGCTGGCAACCGACGCAGTGTTGGACAAGGTCTTGTGCATCTGCTCGGGTCGTCGGCCAATAGAAACCTGTACGGAAGGCCTTGCTGACTAGTGCTCGAGCCACGACGTGGTGCCTGCCTAGTCCGACATGGATTTCAGCCAAGAGCTTCCGCCCTTCCTCTTCGGAGATGCACCTTTGGAGCACTCCGGTCGCACTTTTCTTATAGAGTTCCCCTTCATGGACCTTGTAAGCTTTAGAACGCCGGACGATGCAACGTGCTTCATTTTGATCTTCGGGGAGCTCCTGCCTATTTAGGTAGGCCAAGAAAGGCTCAGTCCACGGGCGATGACAGCCATTATTTCGTGGGCTGATGATGTTATTTCGGTGGTAGAGCCTCCGATTATGTCTGATAGTTCGGAATCTGGGGATGTATTCGGATCCATGCTAGTATTGCCAGACTCCCCTTCCCATACCACGGATGGCTTGAACAGCCTTTCCAGGAATATGGTAGGTGGGACAGGGTCCCGTTTAGCGTCGATGCGGGCAAGGACATCTGCCGCTTGATTGTTTTCTCAAGCCACATGGTGGAATTCGAGCCCCTCGAACCGAGCTGACATTTTAAGGACGACATTACGGTAGGCTGCCATTTTTGGATCCTTGGCATCAAAGTCTCCGTTTATTTGTGATATAGCGAGGTTTGAATCCCCGCGTACCTCTAGGCGTTGAATGCCCATAGAGACTGCCATCCGAAGACCGTGCAACAGAACCTCATATTCAGCTGCATTGTTGGAGTCTGTGTATAATATTTGGAGGACGTATTGGACCGTGTCTCCGGTGGGAGATGTCAGGACTACGCCTGCTCCCAATCCGGCCAGCATTTTAGAGCCGTCAAAGTGCATGATCCAGTTAGAGTACGTGTCGTACTCTTTAGGGAGTTCGGCTTCCGTCCATTCGGCGACAAAGTCGCTAATACTTGCGACTTGATAGCCCGCCGAGGATTGTATGTTATGTCAAACGGGAGGAGCTCGATGGCCCATTTAGCGATCCGGCCCGTGGCATCGCGGTTATTTATTATATCGTTTAGTGGTACTTCGGAGGCCACCGTAATCAAACACTCTTGAAAGTAGTGTCGTAGCTTTCGGGATGCCATGAAGACCGTGTATGCTATTTTTTGATAGTGTGGGTATCGGGATTTGCATGGGGTGAGGACCGTGGATACGTAATAAACCGGCTTCTGTAGCGGGAATTTGTATCCGTCAACCTCTCGTTCGACGACGAGTACTGCGCTTACAACTTGATGTGTTGCAGCTATGTACAACAGCATAGGTTCGTCGATATTTGGCGCTGTTAGGACTGGATTATTGGCCAATAAGGTCTTTATTTCATCGAGTCCAGCCGCAGTTGCATCTGTCCACACGAAGTGTTCGGTGCGCCGAAGAAGGTGGTAAAGAGGTAATGCCTTTTCTCCTAACCTGGAGATAAAGCGGCTCAAAGCAGCCACGCATCCAGCTAGTTTCTGGATGTGTTTGAGGTCTGTTGGTATAGCCAACTGCGACAAAGCTCGGATTTTTGCTGGATTAGCTTCAATTCCTCTATTAGAAATGATGAAGCCCAGCAGTTTTCCAAAGGGGACGCCGAAAACACATTTCTCTGGATTTAGCTTGATGTCGTATGTTCGGAGGTTATCGAACGTAAGCCTCAAGTCATCTATTAGGGTTTCGACGTGTCTTGTTTTTATGACTACGTCATCCACGTATGCCTCCACTGTTTTGCCAATTTGGTTTTCCAGGCATGTTTGAATCATGCGTTGGTAGGTTGCGCCGGCATTTTAAGTCCGAAAGGCATAGTGTTGAAGCAGAAAGGGCCATCTGGCATTATGAAAGCTGTTTCAGCTTGGTCAGACTCTGCCATCTTTATTTGATGGTATCCAGAGTATGCGTTGAGGAAACACACAACGAGTCGTGTCCTGCTGTGGCGTCGATGATTTGATCGATGTGAGGGAGGGGAAAGGGATCCTTGGGGCAAGCCTTGTTGAGGTCTTTGAAGTTGATGCACATGCGCCATGATTTGTTCTTCTTTGGTACCATTACCAAGTTTGCCAACCAATCCGGATGCTTGATATCTCTGATGAATCCGGCCTCAAGTAGCTTGGCTAGCTCTTCCCCCATGGCTTGTCGTTTGGGCTCTGAAAATCGCCTTAGGGTCTGTTTAACAGGTTTGTATCCCTTTACTATGTTAAGGCTATGTTCGGCCAATCCGCGCGGGATGCCTGGCATATCTGATGGGTGCCAGGCGAAAATGTCCCAATTCTCGCGTAAGAAGTCTCGCAGAGCGGCGTCCATAGCGGGGCTCAACTGTGTCCCGATGGAAGCTGTCTTCGTGGGGTCCGTTGGGTGGACTTGGAATTTGACTATCTCATGTGCGGGTTTAAATGAGGTGGACTTGGGTCGCTTGCCGAGTATCACATCGTCCCTGTCCACGGTGGCGCGCAGTGTTGTTAATTCTTCTGCTTCTAGGGCTTCGGATAATGCTTCCAAGGCTAGTGCTGCGGTTTTGTTTTCGGCGCGGAGTGCGACGTCCGGATCACTAGCTAGAGTGATGATTCCATTGGGTCCGGGCATTTTAAGCTTCATGTACCCGTAATGGGGTATAGCTTAAAAGCTTGCAAACGCGTCCCGCCCTAGAAGGGTGTGGTATCCGCTGCTGAAAGGAGCCACTTGGAATGTGATTTATTCGGACATGTAATTCTCTGGGGTGCCGAATACCACATCGAGTGTGATTTTCCCCGCACACCGTGCTTCCCGACTAGGGATAATTCCCCTGAAGGTTGTGCCGCTTTGTTCAATGCGGCTTTTATCAATTTCCATCTTCTTTAGTGTTTCTTCGTGGATTAAGTTTAATCCGCTTCCGTCGTCCATGAGTACTTTACTGAGCCGAAAGCCGTCCACTATTGGGCTAAGGACCAGAGCGGCTGGTGCCCGGATGGTCTGGAATTGGGGTTCGTCACTGGCATTGAAAGTTATAGCAGTGTCGTTCCACGGGATTATTTTTGCCACATGGCAGATTTTAGTGGAGCTTCGATGAGCTCGCTTGCGCCTATTGTTTGAGGCGAAGGTCTCGAAGACTGTTAGTACCGTATTGTGTTCCTTGGCAGGATCTTGTTCTGCTTTATGGCTCTCGAGGAGATCCTTGCCACTTTTTGCTACCTGCCGGAGTATCCAACATGCCCTAAGGCTATGGGTTGGTGTTGCATCCGGCGTACTGTGAAGCTTACATGGCCCATTGAGCCATTCTTCCAATACGGTTCCGCGCCCTGGGGCGGGTTTTGGTTTCTTGGGAATTGAATTGGTCGACTTACGAGATTTCGGTCGTTTAGTTCGGACAAAGGTTCTGGTGAGGGTCGTACTATCCCAAAATTATGTTTGGGTCTTCCAGGCGCTTTCCATCGCACAGTACTTCTGTACTATGGTTGCCAAGTCTGCAAAGTGTACTATGTCACGGCGACTTATAGCATTAAGGAGTCCTTTGTTTGTGCAGTTTTTGCAGAAAAATGAGACTACGTCCTCCTTGTGGCAGTCCTCAACCTTGTTAAGCGCAAGGAGGAATCTGGCCCAGTAACGGTGTACCGTCTCCTGGGGCTCTTGCCTGATGCGGGAGAGACGGTTTAAGTCCGAGCGAGTGTCATTGGCTGAATCCGGATTTTGATCTGGTCTAATGCCCGGGGGTACGGGAGGTTCCGAGCCTGACAGTTCGGGATCCGGAGTATTACCCAATCTCTTCGGCCCAATGCCCGATTCTAAGTCCGGGACCCGGGTCATGTCTTCCTTTGAGTAGGTGTTCGGGTCACTGAGTTCGGTGATCCGGACATAATTCATCCTCAAAGTTGAGGGGAAACCCGTGTGTGGTTCCTCCACTACCGCTATCTCATGGGTGGCCGGCGGGGATCTAATGTCCCTTTGGTCAGGTTTAATCCCAATCCAGTCATAGTCCGTAGCAACTCCCAAAGCGGCGATGCGATCCAAGAGCTCATTAAGAGAGGAGAGCTCTATCGGATCCATCTGTTCGGCAAGCTCCGAATTGATACGAAGGTTATGCGTGATGACCCGAGAGGCCATCGTTGGCGTGACAGCCAATGGGGCGGCCATAATGAAGCCTCCGAGTTGGAGAATTTGGCCTATAGCCAGCGCTCCTCCAGAGATGATGTCGTCCTTGACAACGAGACGAGCCATCGAGCCTTGTAGCGACGACATAGAGGAACTCTCAATGAAAGCACCAATGTCGGTGTCAAAACCGGCGGATCTCGGGTAGGGGGTCCCGATCTGTGCATCTTAGGCTGATGGTAACAGGAAGCAAGGGACACAATGTTTACCCAGGTTCGGGCCCTCTCGATGGAGGTAAAACCCAACTTCCTGCTTGATTAATATTAAAGATACGAGTAGTACAAGAGTAGATCTACCACGAGATGTAGAGGCTAAACCCTAAGAGCTAGCCTATGATGGTATGATTGTAATTGTGATCAGCCTTCTAAGGACCAACCTCTCCGGTTTATATAGACACCGGAGAGGGCTAGGGTTTACATGGAGTCGGTTACAAGGAAGGAAATATAATATCCGGATCGCCAAGCTTGTCTTCCACGCAAAGGAGAGTCCCATCCGGACACGAGCCGGAGTCTTGAGTCTTGTATCTTCACGCTTCAATAGTCCGGACGATGTATATAGTCCGGCTGTCCGGATACCCCCTAATCCAGGACTCCCTCAGGGGGCATCCCTAGAACACACATCAATTGTTCCTAGCTGTGTGCGGCGCCCCCCTCCACAGTTTATGCCTCCGGTCATATTCTCGCAGTGCTTAGGCGAAGCCCTGCGCGGATCACATCACCATCACCGTCACCACGCCGTCGTGCTGACGGAACTTGTCTACTTCCTCGACACTCTGCTGGATCAAGAGCTCAAGGGACATCATCGTGCTGAATGTGAGAACTCGGAGGTGTCGTACGTTCGGTACTTGATCAGTTGGAATGAGAAGACGTTCGACTACATCAACCGTGTTAAGCAAATGCTTCCGCTTTTGGTCTATGAGGGTACATGGACACACTCTCCCCATATCGTTGCTATGCATCTCCTAGATAGATCTTGCTTGAGTGTAGGATTTTTTAAAAAATTGCATGCTACATTTCCCAGCACTTCCCAAGGTGATGCTCTTCTGTCTTGTTCGTCTTGATCTTCTTGATCTGCTCTATTATCTCACAAAGAGCTGCTTCTCTGGCTTGGCCTTGTCTTGTGTGTTGGTGTAGTTGTATGATGTTGCATGCCTGTGGGCAAGTCTGGGCAACAAACATAAATGTTCGTTGCACCGACAATGAGTGGTGAACAAACAATTGGTGAGTGAGGGATTATCCATGCATAACTGGACCCGTGACATCGCGGGCGACCTAAACATCGAAGGCCTTACCAAATTTATCCACCCGTGAGAGCTTCTGATTGTCCTAGAACTACAACCGGAGGTTGAGGATAGGGATGCCTGGCCTTGAAATGCGAGGGAGTTTACATGACAGCATCAGCATATAAGATGGTGTGCAAGGGCGGAGTTAGATTCCGTTGTGTTGGGGCGATTTGGAAGTGTTGGACGCCTCTCTCATGCAAGCTCTTCATGTGGTTGGCACTTCAATACATGCTCTGGACATTAGATAGGAGGCTTAGGCACGGATTGCAAACTCAGACTTCACCATGCTTCCTTTGTGATCAAGAGGAATACATGGTTGATCATATTCTACTGCAATGCGTGTTCGCACGACACGTTTGGTACCAATGTTTCTCTTGAGTAGGGATTGGTCAGGATCTTCTGCCCTCGGTGGACAACACCCTGTAGGAGCGGTGACCGACAACGTGAAACGGGCCCAAAAAGTGCATCAAAAGGGATTTGACGCGTTTACCATGCTGATTTGCTGGAGCATGTGGAAGCAGCGTAATAGTAGGGCCTTAGGTCGATCGGCGGTTGATAACGAAGAGGTATGATTGCCAAGATTTTCCAGGAGCTTAGTTTGTGCGTACAATTGGGCCGAACTGGAGCTCTACAGGCGCGTGAGTAGTTGTGTTATGTAATGTAGGAGTGGTGGATGTGAGGTGAACTGAGTTGTGGTTCCCTTTATCGAGTCCAACTTCTTGTAATATTCTCCATCTTCTATAAAGCTATGGTACGCCATTGGCGTATTCTCGAAAAACTCCTGCTACTCCGTTGCATCCGCGTATAGTTCCTAATTTCCCGAAATCACATCTACTATCCAGAAACCCGCTATTTGGAAGCCTTGGGCACCTCCCAAATTTAATCTTTTTGCATGGCTAATTCCCAAAACTGAGTTTGGACCACTGACCACTTGGCTCGCCGGGGATGGCTAAATTGTGGTGATTGTGAGCTCTGCAGGCGTGAACCGGAAACAACGGCCCACCTACTATTCAAATGTCACTACTATGTGAGGATTTGGAACA
>NC_041383.1:643949512-643980729 GCF_002162155.2 Triticum dicoccoides | reverse complement strand
CCATGTCTTCGATTCCGTCTACGACTGGTGGGATGCGCTCACTTGGCGAAATGGTTCGACTTCAAAGGCCACCACATCCATCCTTATGTTGGTCTCATGGGCAATTTGGAATGAGCGTAATGCTAGAATTTTTTGTAACAAGTCCAAAATGCCAACCGTCCTCTCCTCCAACATAAGAAAAAGAGGCGGAACTTTGGGTTAAGGCCAGGGCACGCGTAATCTTAGAGTTTTAATTTCAGGAGAGTAATCCCTTGTGTGGCTACGACTTTGTGTTGTACATAAACACAATTCTTCTTACTTAATGAAATATGGCAAAGGTTTATCCATTTCTTTCAAAAAAAAACTGTGAACTAGCCTAAACTTGCAGAGTTTTTGTAGGCAGGTCAAACCCCGTCCCCCATATGCAAGCGGAGGGAGGGGTAGGAGCCTTTTGCATGGTGTGTACAGGAATCGCAGCGCATCCTCCTCGGGATCCGTCCGAACACGAAGCATTCGAGACCGTCGCAAGAAGACAGCACACTTTTGACGAGGAACTCTGCGGAAAAAGCAGGCCCGGTACCAGAGGATCTGACGGTCTTGACCGTAGAGAGCTTGCCGTAGAAAAGCACCTTCCAGGGTCACGCCCAAGCCCGCAAGGCCGCTATAAACTAGTGTCCACGCTGCGCCCCTTGCATTCATGGCTCCTAGTTTACTTCTAGAAAAAAGCTCCTAATTCACTGCCACGACAACAAATTTTACCGGCCACTCCTGCTACAAGTTCTGATTGTTAGGATAGAAGTCGACACCCAGCGTTAATTACCATCTGCAGAATGATCGGTGATCGATCACGGTGGTCTATCATGAGAAAGTAGACGCATGTAGAAAGGGTTGCAAGAAGCCAAGAATGCACGTAAACCTGAACAGCCAGCACCTCACTGCCTAGCTCATGTTGGTGGTATTAATTTTTTATGTAACAGTGCAAGTACTCCAGAAAGTCAAATTTTACCATTTACACAAGACGAAGTAGATTTAGTGGTAATCATTGATGTATGTGGAATAGTGCAAGCTTATTCTCCATTGAAGTAGTAGGAGCAGAATCGATTGATGTACTCTATGGAATATCAGTCGCTCCGGTTTTCATGCTTCGACTTTGCACAGCAGGCAGTCACGTACAGCTCACAAGTCACATACAAGTACTCCCTCCGTTTGGAATTACTTGTCTTGGAAATGGATATATCTCTAAAATATGTCTACATACATCCATTTTCGCGACAAGTAATTCCGAACGGAGGGAGTAGTATTTAGCAGTCAAAAGCAGGTTAGGAAGCGCTAGCACAGGAGAGGTAATCGTACGTGTTGTGGGATTTACATCGCGAGGAATTACGGTTACCTGAGCTGTTCTGCGTAGGACACCGGCTGTGTGTCAGCTTTTTAAACCTCCCCTTCCTGCCTTTCTCTCTCTTTCTCTCTCTCTCTCTCTTCTTCTTCGCCTAGGGGAGAGCGCACCAAAGCTATCGCAGTATCACAACCACTCTCCGACGCCTCCCACGCCCGCCGCCCCATCGCCCGCCGCCATGAAGCAACAGGGGAACCGGCTGCAAGCATCGGCTTCCCCGCCGCTGCCCTCGGACCACTCGCGGCCGACGCTGCCGCCGCCCACCGCCACCCCGGGAGAAGAGCACCCGCCGCCGGCGCTGCCCACCGCGGAGGCGGCTCAAGCAACGGCCAGCGCGATGGTGGGGAAGGGCAACCGGCCGACGCGCTTCTCCGGCGCCGCGGCATCCTCGTCTTCGCAGGGTATATCACGGTTTACTTCCTAATCTCTTCTGCTTGTTTAGGTGCGTGGATTAGCCCTTATGCCGGCGCTGGCCCCTCCCTTCCGCCGTTCTAAACCTGTCCCGGGTTGTCTCGATCTGTTACTGCGCGTTCACCCTGTTTGTAGGTAGCTAGAGTTTTTGGGATTTTTTTTACATGATGATAGGGGTTTTGGATATACGGAATTGGAGATTCCAAGGTCGCACTAGAAGAAACGAAAGGTTCATGGTCTTAGATCGGGCTTGATACGGGAGGGATTATGGTTCGTTTCGATTGGGCTTGATGTGGCGTTAGGACGATTATCGTTGTTCTTAGCGTCTGGGATGGCTAAGGGGCCTCCCACGCTTGAAACAGCACCATTCACGACTAGAGAGAGATGGGGACGTATTGCCTGCATAAGGTTGGTATTGGTAGTGGCCGTGAAACAACATTCCAGAATTGAGTTTCATACATATTATCCTGTATGGCTGACCTCTCTTGGAAATTTAGAAGAAGGTATAAGTTGCTTGATTTGCCAGGAATTGATTCAAACTATCCAGAAATGATGCTCTTTTTTTGTGTGGGGAGAAACGATGCTCTTGCATCTACAGTTCAGTTTCTATTGTGCAGGCATATTGAAATTTCATAGCACATATTGCTAGAAATATAGTGATGCCAAATAATGGTAGTAAGATCTAAAGGTCCTTTGGTTGTATTTCACCCTGGTCAAGGAAATGCATGTATGGGCAGAGCTGGCATATCCATGGGTTTGGTTCCTAATGCATCATTGCCCCCTAGCTAGGGTGGAGGTTATATTTAGAAGATCTAAGTGAAAATATCTTTCCCTAAACTTTCTTCTCAGTTATTACTCTGTCCGTTGCTTCTTATATTTACATATGAGGTCTACACTCCTTACTATGATTGGATATTCTTTGCTATTCACCATCGTACTTCTTATGCAGAAATTGGTCTGAGTTGACAATGAAGTGTGCCACCATTGTATTGCTTTATCGGGCACGTCCACATGTACCTGTAGTGAATGAAATACCCAAACTTGGCCAAATGCTCAACCATTCGTTTGTAGACCACTAGTAAGATGTGTTTTTCCTTTTCAGGTGTGGGCAGGGCAGTGCAACCTTTCAGCAGCGACCATGTGGATTATCTGGTTGAAAGAAAGAAGTGGGATGATCTTGAGACCTATCTGATGCAGTATATGGCTACCTTACAGCCATTGCAATCTCATCCGATGGTTTTCTTGCGAATCCGGATGTGTCGTGTGATCGATATGATTGACCAAAACAAGTTCGCTGATGCTGAAGTGTATTTCCGAGATCAAATGGTGAGCCTCTTCAAGAAAATGATTGAGCAAGGACCAGGTACTCTCAGGAATGCTAGCATTTCTAGCTTATCTGATGGCCTGAAGTACATCAATGACTGTCTCACCTCAAAGCAAAGGTAGTGATTGTGACATGAGAACTGTTAAGATGAATTCTTCAGTTTAATCAATTACATTGATTTATTATTTATGTTCCTGCAGATCACATCACCCATACACCAGTTTACTTATGACAAAGCTTGTGGTAAATGATTATATGAGACTGTACTTGCCCAAGGAGATTGAGTAAGTGACGCTGATATATGTCAGATTTGGTACTGAATTCGTTACCATCATGCCAGTTGGTACTATGTATCTTCTAAAAAAAATTGTCTATTAATCAGGTACAAGAATCCTCGTAAGAGGGATGGCTTGTGGGCCTTTGCTTTTTCTCTGGAATCGAAGTCTGCGACTAAACCCACATTCAGGTGTCTAGCTTGCAGCTTGAAGGTCTTCAGTTCAGCAACTATCCAAGACATTCAGTTGCACCTAGAACAGTGCCCTGGAATGAGTTCCCCATATGTTACAGAATTGTTTGAATACTTCAAAACCATAAAGCATTTGAGTGCTGGGAAGCAACCTGCACAAGTAGCAAAGGCTGGTGGGAAGAGGCAACGGGTTGATTCCACCGCAGCAGCTGGCAACTCCTTCAATGCTGATACGCAGTATTCCTTTCCAGATCTACAAAGAGAGGTTTGTGAAATATTGTACTCTAATTTGGGTGTTGGTGAGGTAGCTGGCATGATTATTTGTGGCACTAATGCTTAAGTTTTCACACATAGGTGCAAGGTGCCGAAGAACTATTCACAGAGATTGATAATGAAGTGCATGAAGTAGTTGACATGTACAATGACATGGGAACAAAGGTGGGAACAATTCTTGGGTTGTTCGATAGGTTGAGACCCAAATTCAAGAAGATGAAAGGTCTGGCATGTGTTGGTCATTCAGGTGTGCCTTCTGTAGCAGCAGGTAATCTCAATTTCTGTTCTTTTTGGCCAATACGTCTAGTTGATCATTAAGTGCTAAAAAGACGACGTGTTTGCTTGACTTTGTTACTGGTTCATTGTGCAGTCACACATCTTGTTGCTACGGAACCCATCTCCACAAGGGACGATGAAGGTGCAGATGATACTGCTGCAAACAATGCGATCGTCGATGAAACAAAGGCTGTGAGTGCTACCCAAGTTCAGTCCGATGGCAACTGTTTTTCTGATGAAGTGATGAGCCTACACGAAATTCCCAGGAGTGCCAGTGATCCAGTATATGAACTGGCTGATGTTAAAGAAGTGTGCGGGTTCTTCGTGGGGGGGTTCCACTGATTCTTTTTGCAGAGTCTGTGGTGGAGTCATTTTTCTGGGAACTTCATCTGTTGTGTCAATTAGTTTCCTTGTGTTCTGTACCAAATTTTCATAGTCAGAACATCATTTGTTATCATTTGATGAATTAGTACTACCACCTCTCTCCTATCTGTTGTTTAATATGTTGCCTAGTATTATCTGGAGGTACATGATGTTTTGCCAGCAGCGGACATGAAAATGTGGTCAGAGTAATTCTCACCGGCACAACTTGGTTGCCTTCTCCTTCATCGTGTTTATTCATCCGTTTGTGCTTTTGTTGTTCCACTGGTAGCTTTCAATTATTCTTCCAGGCCAAGAAGCGAGTGAGACCGATGAAAAGAACTCCAAACTGCTTCCTATGGTCTTAACTTTGAACCTGAAACGTTTTGCTGGCTGTGTCATCGTGTGTGTGTGTGCGCTTTAGGTCTGTGTCTTAAACTGCTAGCTGTGTTGGTTTATGACCTCTTTTGCAGTCTGATATGCAAGCCACAACGGCTTGGCATACTCTTGCTGAAATACTGAGTTGCACATTCTTGTGATGAAATTCCACGAAGTTCTAAGAACATCGGGTTCATTTCATGAGCTGTCGTGTGCAGTTCATGATCTGAAGAACAGTGCGAATTTGTTTGTCTCCTCATATGAATGGTGGAATTTTCTCTTCGTCAGGGAAAGATTAGTCTATCGATTGTTGATTTTGCGAACATATTGTACCAATTAGCTTCACCCTTCTGTCGACTTGGACATAGCAAGACCGGCAGCACGCAGTTGAAGAGTTCCTCCATTTCCAACCATGCTACTGAAGATCATACCTTCCGCTGGTGTTCCGGTGGAACTCAGAGCAATCACATATTCACACATAGTCAGAAAGTAAAGACAAGCACGACGGATTCAACATAGAGAGCACCGGTTCTCTCCTCATCAGCTCACTAGCACATGCCTATGTAAACAAGCTCTGAAGATACATTCCTACAGGCTGCAGACTGGAAAGATTTGGCATGGAGCTCATCGTTGGTTGCCGAGGAAGGGAGCCCGGCGGAACCCGGCTAAGGATGTGTTTACCGGCTCCCTCAAGGGCTCAGAGTTGAAACACAGGGTTTAGGGTTTTGCGTGGGTGGCTAACATCCAGCCTCACGTTTCAATATATAGATGATCAGAATACAATTACATACGTATACAAATACGTTTACACGTACAATATGCTAGACCCTATTTTTACATGTCCCCTCAATCTGAACTACATACAAGATTCAGATTGGTTCTAAAACGGTCTAGCATCTGTCGAGTAGCGGGTTTAGTAAATACATCCGCTAACTGATCATCAGTTGATATAAACCTGACTTCCAGTTTACCAACAGCTACTTGTTCCCTCACAAAATGGAAATCAATCTCAATGTGTTTGGTACGAGCATGAAACACTGGATTCGCCGTCAGGTAAGTTGCCCCTAAGTTATCACACCACAATATGGGTGTGCGCTGCCGTGTGACTCCAAGTTCTGTGAGAACTGTGTCTATCCAAATGGCTTTAGCCGCGCCATTTGCCAATGCCTTATACTCTGCCTCGGTGCTAGACCTCGAGACCGTAGGTTGCTTCTTGGAACTCCAAGATATAAGATTGGGTCCAACAAATACAGCAAAGCCACTAGTAGAACGCCGGTCATCAACACAACCTGCCCAGTCTGCATCGGTGAATATACTGACTCCAGTAAATCTGGACTTACAAATCCGTAGTCCCGTGTCTAGCGTACCTTTGATATACCTCAGAATACGCTTAACTGCTTCCCAATGAACCTCGGTAGGCTGAGACAGGAACTAGCACACTTTGTTCACAGCAAAGGAGAGATCTGGACGAGTGAGTGTCAGATACTACAGTGCTCCAACTACACTGCGGTACCTGAAAGAGTCATCGATACTCAACAATGCTCCACTGTGACGCGAGAGGCTCTCGGATGTAGCAAGTGGAGTGGAAGTGGACTTGCAGTTCTCCATGTTGACGCGATGAAGAAGATCAAGTGCATACTTCTTCTGTGTCAATGTCATGCCCCCTGAATGAAAGGACGCTTCCAATCCAAGAAAGTACTCCAGCCTGCCCAAGTCTTTGATGGGAAAACTCGCAGACAAGGAATGCACAAGGCGATCCACCACATTAGGTGTAGAACCGGCAATCACAATATCATCAACATACACCAGCATGTAGATATGAATAGCACCATGTGAAAATATGAACAAGGACGCATCCGCCTTGGAAGGAACAAAGCCAAGCTGTGAGAGACGCTGACTCAACCGAGCATACCAGGCACGCGGCGACTGTTTGAGCCCGTAGATGGACCTCTGGAGTTTGCAGACATGAGAGGGATGATGAGCATCCTCAAAGCCAGGGGGGCTGCTGCATGTAGACATTTTCGGCCAAAAATCCGTGAAGAAAAGCATTACTCACATCAATCTGTCGAAGACACCACCCGCGGGAGACGGCGAGAGACAGGACCAGACGACCCATGGTAGGCTTCACCACGGGGCTGAAAGTATCTCCATAGTCTATCCCTTGCTGTTGAGTAAAACCGCGAGCAACGAGGCGAGCTTTGTGCTTGTCAACAGAACCATCCGGACAATGTTTGGTCTTAAAGATCCACTTGCAACCCACAATATTAACACCAGGAGGCCGAGGCACCAACACCCATGTGTTTGTGTGACGAAGGGCGGCAAATTCCTCAGACATGGCGGCACGCCAAGCCGGTTCACCAAGAGCATCACGATGAGAAGTGGGTGCGGCGAAGAATGCACGCCGACGAGGGTCGTACCGCACCGTACCATCCGTGTATGTCTTGGCCTTACGCGTATGATCGCGGTGACGGGTGACCATAGTGTGCCCGGTAGCTGCATCGCCAGTAGAAGGTGGCAGCGACGAAGGAGACCCGGCCGGTGGTGTCGCAGCTGAACGATCGTCAGCAACAGGCGACACGGGCCGGGGTGACATGTCGGACTGGGCCGAACAGGCGACGAGAGAGATCCAGGCGGAGACGGCAGCCCAAAGGACGCGGCTGGCGACTCGACGACAACCAAAGTAGGCGAGGCGTGTTGGGCCGACCCAGGCGAGGCGGGGGACACAACGGCCAATCGTGCCCGCGGTCGCGCCAGCGGGCGAGGCCGACGAGGCTGCCTCGAGAGGCATGGCATGCACGTCGGGGCCATGCACGTCGATCGCGCCGGTGGATACAGGTGCGGTGACAGGTTCCTGGGAAGAAATTAGAGCAGCATCTGCAGAAAACAAGTCAGGTGACAAATAGGACAGGTCGTATTTCCGCTCATGGACATCCGAAACCGGTTCATTAGATGGAAAAGTGAGAGCATGCTCAATGGAGGCAATGTCAACCGAGACACCTGGGCTGGAGTAAGGGAAAACTGACTCGTCAAAAACAACATCACGAGAGATGTAGATCCTACCCGAGGTGCGATCAAGACACTTATAGCCCTTATGCAGAGGGCTATAGCCAAGGAAGACACACATCTTCGAACGGAACTTCAGCTTGTGAGCATTATACTTGCGGAGACTAGGCCAGCAAGCACACCCAAAAATCCTGAGAGAGGAATAATTGGGTTGAACATGAAACAGGCGGAACAGAGGCGTGTCTTTTTTGAGAACCGGAGTGGGCATACGATTGATGAGATAACACGTCGTAAGAAAGGCCTCATCCCAAAACCGGAGTGGGAGAGACGAGTGTGCCAGTAAGGCAAGGCCGGTCTCGACCAAATGACGGTGTTTGCGCTCGGCAATACCGTTCTGCTGAGATGTATGTGGACACGACACACGGTGAGAGATGCCCCTGCGTTGAAAATAGCGATGGAGCTTGTGGTATTCACCACCCCAGTCGGACTGAACAGCCTTGATTTTGCAATCCAAGAGGCGTTCGACATGAGTCTGAAAGTTATAGAAGACTTGCTCAACATCAGACTTATGTTTAAACAAATAAATCCAAATGAAGCGCGTGTAATCATCAACAAAACTGACATAATACTTGTATCCCCAGAAGACGCAATAGCGGGACCCCAAACATCTGAATGTATTAATTCCAGAGGTACAGTAGTGACATGATAAGACGTGGAATACGGTAGCTGATGACTCTTAACACGCTGACATGCATCACACACTAATGGTGAAGTATTTGAACTAGAGCAGGGAAGATCATGACTCCGAACAATGAAAGTGACCACATTATTGGTAGGGTGACCTAGACGGTTGATGACATTGCGACGACGAAACACGGACACTGGATGAAGCATGGCGAGATGACGAAGCACGAGTAAAGGGAATCGGGGTTTAGAGTTTTGCGTGGGTGGCTAACATCCAGCCTCACGTCTCAATATATAGATGATCAGAATACAATTACATACGTATATAAATATGTGTACATGTACAATATGCTAGACCCTATTTTACACTCAGAAGATCACCAATACCTGCACGTGAAAAGCACTGGTTATGATCCCTCGCTTACAGTATCATCAGAGCATAGCTCCCTTGAATCAAAAAATTCAAGGACCAAAGGCGAAGCAGGAAACTGGTGCGCCCATTTTTATTTTTATTTTGTCTGCACTTTTATCTGAACTTCACAACAACAGTCTTCGCTGAATGTCAAGGCACGAGTTTCAACTAACTAACCTGCTAGTGTGTCTGGTGAGATCGAAGAACTTTAAACAGGCCTTGTGAAGGCATCAGGAATAGTCTGTGAGAGTCGAGAAGCAAAAGCACCTGCGACACCGACTTGGTCGATTAGAATTTATAAATGACAGCAGATAACTTCTCGCCGATAAACGGTGCTGTTGTGGCCTCTCAAAATCCAATCTAGATGAATGGTTGAGAGTCGGTGGATAAAAGACTATTGACAAGTTACCTGGTTCACTGAAATATGGCATCTCCGGCCAGGCTTCCAGACGCTCCTCTGAAGATCAAATAAGCTCGTCACTCATCAATTGACATAGTGTCATGCACCAGAACTGAACGCATGCAAAGCAGAGTCTAGTTTACCAGTAAGATAAAGTATCCATTCCCTTGCCTCTTTTACTAAAGCTGCCAATTTCAAAATGCGAAGATTATTGATGAGAATATATACAAAAATTACAGGGCACAAAGAGTAAATATCAATGAAGACATAACCCCTTCACTGGTACATTTGATGTTTCTAACAGAAAAAAACAATTACAGGATTAATTGTCTCGATAAAGGTTTTATCGGTTCATACACAACTGCGGGTATTGAACTAATTTACCAAGATTAGTCACTAGTCTGAAGCGAGAATTTCCAGCCGGCCTTGGAAGGGTAACCAAACTAATCTGATGGCCAGGCGCACCTGCAACGAGTTCAACAGTGAGAAACGGTAGCAAGTTGGTAGCAAAGTGCGATGAACTATAATCAAACACGATGAGGCTCATTGTGCACATCAAATATGTACGTAAACCGTGAAGTAACTGGCAAAAGCATAACCATGGAGAACTTTTCTTTTTCGAAAAGGAGGCTCACCCCCGGCCTCTGCATCTGAGAGAAAACCATGGAGAACTTACGGGACAAAAATGTTTCAAATGTAGATAGGACAACTTATGTAAGAAAAAGGGTAAAACATGCACTGGACAGAAAAAAACAGTGTCTTGAGAGTACTTCGGTCCGCGGTGAATGACCAAGATTTCAAAGTTCAGGAAATTATTTCAGATTTCTTCAAACAATTTTCATCAAATGTTGATCCTGGATTTTGTTTGAGTCTAGTTCAAGCCTTTGAGATAAAACTATTTTTGTACCAACCATAATTACTGAAATATTGTCAAAATTTTAAACACTGTATAGCCCAGAACGATTCAACAAATGTTGTCAATATGGTTACCATCGACTTAGAAACAGCTTGCGAAATAGCAAAACTGTAACTATTTCTAAGTCATCGCTAAAAAACATTTGATCTAAACGTTAAGGCCGTGCAAGTATAACAATTTCTAAACCAAGCTGTAGTCAATCCTTTTCTTATCAACAGAGCTAAACTAAATGCTTTTTTGAAATGGGGTCGAGCTAAAGTTTTAGTGGATGAGAAGAGAGTGGAAGTTACCTCTGCTACATGTCGATTGAACTGAATCCCCTTGACGCGGCTTACCAGCTTCCACACTTCTACCTGAAGATGAGATAAGTTTACCAGTTGCTATTGCTGACATTATGTTATAAAGTAAAAACAGAAAATAGAGCTAGAGCAGAGAGCAGTTCTTTACCAACAAGTTCCACCAACCATTCCTTAGCCTTAACTGAGGCTTCTGGCATTGAGAGACAGAGGAGAAAAAAAACATGTTAGTTATTAATAAGCAGAGCACACACACAATAGGTAGGAGGCAGAATACCCCTCGTTAACCCCTGAGAGCGATCACTTGAAGTCGAAGAGGGCAGCCTGCACAAAGCACGGAACACAGCTATAATTAGTCAGAGTACCACCAAGAGTTGGGGGAAAAAACAGAACTAAAGAGCATTTCAGTTTGTGCAAAGAAGCTCTATGATGCAGATACATCTTCTTCTTCTGAAGATAAAGCCCGGCAACCACAGACGCCGGGACGTGGCCGCCCTGTTTCTTCAGGTGGCGCCTCCGACGTAAACTAGTGCTAGCAAAATTACAGCAGATTCGGCAATCAAACTGATGGTCACTGGCTACTGAAAGAATTTAGCCAAGAAGAAGTTGGGAGGGATCAGCGGCATGCCTAGCGTGGCCGAATCCGAGGGGAAGTACGTTGTGGGGATCCATCGGTCCGCCGCACGGGCGCATGTGGTCTTTCAGCTCTGAAGTCTGAGTAACCAAGCCATGCATGATCGATGAGGCCTCGCACCTCAGCCGCATCAAGTCCACGGAATCCCTGAATTTCCAAAGACGATACATCTATATTCATATCTGAGACTCAAGGACAGAAGCAATTCATATAGGCAGACATATATTTGAGGCTCAATGAACTGACTGGGTCACTGGGATGAATGATACCTTAGTGTCTTGGACTCGATGAGGGACGAGAAGATGGTGCGGAGCTTGGTGAGGGCAGGGCTGCGGGTAGGGAAGCGGGCCGAGCACAGACTGACGGCCGCGGTCACGGAGAGGGCCTCCTTTTCGCCGGCGACGATTTCATCGATGGCCTTGTGCAGGCGAAGGAAGTGGTGGAGGGCGCGGCCGTGGACGCCCAGCGGACGGTCGGACGGCAGGAAGCGGGAGAGGTATTTGATGGCCTCGCTCCACTGGCCGTGGAGCGCCAGCTTGTGCAGATGCAGCACGTCCATGAACGCGTCCGTCTCACCAGTGAACCTGCACGCATGCACGTACGAATTAGTTGTACTCGTATCAGGCAAGTCGTAGACAAATCCACTGCTTCCAGGCGTTAGAAATCAAATCAATAGAACAATTAAGTGGGGATTTTCACTTTCAGGGGGTACGCACGCTCGAAGGGTTTGGCGGAATTTGTGGCTCCAGAGGAACACGAGGAGTAGCCGCTGCCGGAGGCGCGACACGCAGGGGTACTCCGCCAAACGCTTGCGCCTGTCGCCGGCGATGGAGAACCCGAACCCACCGGCCGGCTTCCCCGTGCCGCGACTTTGCCTTTGAGGTGTCATGGCTGTGGGAGGACAGGAGGGAGCCAGGGAGGGAGGGAGGGAGGGAGCAGAAAACCGGGAGACGTGGGAGGAGTATATGTATACGCCGGGCCCTGCCTTTTCGTCAACAGAAAACCCTTGACTTTCAAGTCGAATACTGACATTTTCTTTCACATTTTTATGGTGCTAAACTTTCACATGGGCCGAGTTCTATATTTTTTTGAATTGTTTAGATTGCTTACCACAAGTGTCACAGCTTTAGTTTTACACAATAAACTTTGCAAGTAGTAATAAATAACAATCTCAGATGATATGCACACTCGTGCATATTCAAGAGAAAGAAATAGCAATCTCAAACATCAATGAGTTGTCGTTGACAAGAGTCATCCACATCGAGGAGAACATCGCCACACCGATGAATTGCAAAGTTGCTTGGGACATCGTCTATCAGCCGACGAAGCCGAGTCAGCTAGGCATCCATAATCTTGGCTTGCTCAATGAAGCGGTAGGGGTGCACTACTCTTAGCTTTCGAGGACTGATCAGAGCATCTTTGGCAGGCCAGCTGGTTCATGTTCCGTCTGACTCGACTGCCTTGTTCTATGTGTCGAATATCTGCATGCTCTGCAATGGGCGTGTCTTGATTTTCTTGATTGACTGATGGATTAAGGATACAGTGGCCGTTGTGAATGCTTCAGATATTGTGCATGCGGTGTCTTTGGTTGTTTGCTCTATGTGCTCCATGCATGAAAGGATCCCCCTCGGCAAGTGGATTAGGCGTTTCAAAGGTCCCTTCTCTCTCGCCATGACTATGCAGATATGCGATTGTGGTCTTGGATCCAGTGGCAAGCTAACTTGATGTTTGTCGGGCTGACTCTTTTTGGTGTATGTGGAAAGATTTGGGTATCTACTCAGGGAAATTTGCCTATCGTGTGTTCTTGTTTAGCTTGACTAGCATACCTGGCGCGGAGAAGGTGTGGGGTTCTTGTGCCCTGTTGCAACTAAAATTCTTTGCTTGGTTGTGCTCAAGATTCACTGCTGGACCTCTGAGCGACTGCTCGAGAGGAGCCTGGCTCACGTGCCATGTTGTCCACTTTGCCTTCAGGAGCTAGAGACCATCTCCCACCTCCTTATCTAGTGCTCCTATGCCCAACCTGTTTGGTTCAATGTGATGCAAGTTAGGGGATGAGAAAACCCACACCTTCTCCTCATGACGATTTAGCGGAATGGTGGACAGAGGCTAGCCGTGTTACCTCTCCAACTAAACTCCCTCCTCTTTTTGACCATGCACTCTCCCTGGAAGGATATAAATTGGCGAGTCTTCGACATCATCTTAGTGCCCGCAAGGGCGATTACGACAAACATTGACTGCGAATAGATCGTGTAATCTGTATTACTCACACCAAACTTACTCATAATTGTGCTAGTGATGCAATGTCATCGTATGGTAGGAGTGAGCCCAGAACTACAGTATGGTTAGGCTCAGGTCTAACTTTCTTGTTAGAACCTTGTAACAGAGACCGAGATGGCCTGGTTTGAGTAATACCTATTATTCTCATGCAAAAAAAAAGGAAGCATGGTGTCTTAAACAATGTGAGTGTATATGTGTGGATGTTCACGAGTAATCCACCCGTCTTTTTTGTTCTGTTATGTAACCTGACGTACTTGTTCCTTTTTTCTTCGGAAATGTTAACGCCCACATGTGTGGGCGTTTGCACATCGTCCACACGTCTCCATCACCACTCATTTTGCCACGTATGAATAGATGACATCAGCAGATTTTTTTTGATTTTTGGCTTAAAAATGTTGTACCTCCTAAATAGAAAAGCAAACTAAAAATCCGTTTTCACCATTAAATCCGTCTCGACGAGATCTTCAAAACTAGACCCCATGTTGATATGTTTCGACGAAATTTTTTTTTGCCAGAAGTTGCCACGATGTTTACACTGCAGTTGCCATAGGGCTTAAACTAAAGTTGCCATGTGGCAATTTTAGTTTGTAGATCATGGCATTTTTAGTATTTTGATGATGGCAACTCCAGCACTTTGATCATGAAAATTAATTTTTGTATGAACCATGGCAATTTTACGTGCATGTATCATGGCAATTTTAGTTTATGGTTCATGGCAAGTCTAGTTTCTTAATTCCCCGTTTTATAAATGTCAAAATTTATTTTTAAATGTAGAAGAAAATAGCTGAAACATATCATGGCAACTTCAGTGTAAACTTCATGGCAATTCATATGTAATAGACATGGCAACTTTTAATCCAAAAAAAATTTCATCAAAACATATCAACATGGGATCTAGTTTCGAAGATCTCATCGCGAGGGATTTAATGGTGAAAACGAATTTTCAATCGGATTTTTCATTTAAGAGATAAAACATTTTAAAAACTGAAAATCCAAAAAGATTCCTGCATGCATGCATGCGATGACGTGGCAATCTGTTTACATTAGAGACGTGTGGTGCGTCTCCCTTCGTGCCACACGTGTGACAGTTAGCGCGACTCTTTTTCTTAATGAAGCAAGGCACGATTCTCTTATGCGTTACCAAGAAACCAAGGTATTCTGAAGACCAAACATCATAGGACCATATGACCTTTGACGCAAGCTGAATGACCTACTATGTATTTTACTTTGGTAAGATCCAAACCCAACTCCAGAAAGAAACAATAAAACTATAAATGTCGATCAACAAATACATATACAGTAATGACATAATAACATGAAACAGTGACAATTATTCAACGATGGCAAGCACACTTAGTGAAAGAAGTCCATCGATGATGATCTTGAGGGTTATTTCGACAAGAGAAAAGAAAGAAGAGGATCTTGAGGGGTAAGATGGTAAAAGCGGTCTGTGTGTACGCGACGAGACGCGCGGCAGCAGGCAAATGGGCTTTTTCGAAACTGGTAGCCTGCTAGCTTAAAACCAGGGGGGTAAAGACGACATTTCGCCTCAAAAATCGTCTCGCGTTGGCTCGCGCCGCTATATGTAGCGGGTCCCACTCGCAACGGCCGAGCCGTTCCATCCCCGCCTCCCCCCCCTTCCACAAGTTTGGGAAATCCCCCCAAAACCCAACCCAATTCCACCAATCGGCCGCTGCTTCGGCCGCCCCACCTCGGCGTGGAGATGGCTAACCGACGAGGCGGTGGCGGCGGCGGAGGCCGCGACGGAGGGAGAGATTCCGGAGATAAGAGGGGCGGCGGAGGCGGCAGGAACCGGGGCCGCGGCGGCGGCCGAGCGGCTCCCCCCGCCGGCGGGAGAGGCCCCCGCGATGAGGTTGACGAGACCCGCGGAGGCGGCTCGACTCCCGTCGGAGACCAGAACCGCGGAGGAGGCGCCTCTCGCGGCCTAGGCCAGTACCGCGGCGGAGGCGGCGCGGACCGCGACCGAGGTGCCAGCTCTTACGCGCGAGGCGGGAACCGCGGCCCGGGCGGCGAGGACTACGGCAGGGTCGACAACTCTTACGGAAGATACCAGAGCCCCGGCGGAGGCGGCGGGGATCCAAGCGGAAGCCGAGGAAGAGGAGGGCGTGGTTCGGGAAGCAATGGGCCTCGGGACCCGTACCACCATGGGGGAGAGCAGGGTCGCGGCGCGGGCGGCGGAGATCACGGCGGGGTCGGCGGGCCTTACGGAGGATACCAGGGCCGCGGCGGAGGGGAGGACTACTACCCAAGCAGATGGCACGGAGGAGGGCGCGGTTCGTGCGGGTACTACCCCGCGCCGCAAGAAGAGCGGCGTCGCGACAAGTACCCCCAGCAGTTCGCCGCGACACCGTCGCCGAAGAAGATCCCCTCCAAGGAGGTGGCGAGCCCGTCGCGACCTGGTGGTAAGCGCCGTTCCCTGATTTACATGCGAGCCTTCTGAACTCTGGCATGATTCCGTAGTTCCTCTCTGAAATGTTCGAAACAGGGGCCTGCGCTGTTTGATTTCACGTATGTGGTTGATAGGGGCGATGCGTTTCTCCAGGCGTGCTGTTTACCTTCTGAAATTACGGGCCTGTGATTGCAATTTTGGAGTGGCATTTGCGTCGGTGTGATCTCAGATTGTTTCGTATTTCGTTTCTGGTCCATGATTACGCAGTATCTGAAGTTTTATACGGTTCTGTTGCAGTATTATGAACTCCAGGTTTATAGATCGAGATAATAGGATTGGCGATTATCTATCTGTTTGATAAGTTCCCTTTGCTGCATTGTCTGTATTAGAGCTGTAAATACATCTTATTCTCTTGTATCTTGAATCCATAGTAAGCGTTTGAATCTTAGCTCTGATAGGGTCATTACAATCCTGTTTTGCTTGAAAAACTGGGATGAAGATGTGGTGTTGAATTCGCCTGCATGCTAACTGAACTCTTAAACTGTTGTTGGTAGCCTCTGTTCTGCAACTTTGAGATGTCAAATGATTGTTTGAGAGGATGCAGAGCATATGGGATAAGAATCCTGTCAGATTGCACTAGAGGAACCTTGGTAGTTTGGTATGTCACCTTGTAGTTTCGAACATTTAGAATATCATTTAACTACTGTATCCGAACATTTAGGATATCATTTAACTACTGTATCCTTTATCAAGAATACATGAAAGCATCAGAGTTTTCACCAGTAAAAACCTGAATCTGATTCTATTTGGGATTTTTCTATGAATTTGTTATTTCACAAGTAGGCTTGCATGAATGCGTCATGCTATTGTTTGGAGTCAGCATGAAGAAGAACTTTGGGCCTTTTGGGGGCACCATTTGTAGTACTGTATCCTGATTGTACTTGCGAGCCTCGTGAACTCTGACATGATTCGTTCGTTCCTCTGAAATGTTCGAAACATGGGCGGGGTTGATCGATCAAGTGATCAATGATTTCGTGATGTTTAGTCATTAGAGTATCGCTGTTTAATTTCACACATGTGGTTGACTGAGGCGAGTTTGTCCAGGCATCCCTGTTCTAGTAGCGTGGACTGCTATCTTGTTTGAAACTACGGGCCTGTAATTGCAAGTTTTGTTGGTTGCATGCTGATTTAGAGTAGCATTTGCATTGGTGTAATCTTAGGTTGTTTCTTATTTTGATCATGGTCATCATAATGTGCTTTGTATTTGTATGTTTCTGTTTGTAGTATTTTGCATGCCCTAATGTGCTCCAATTTTTATGGATCTAGATATATTGGAATGACGACTGTCTCTCTGTATGATAAGTTCCGTGTGCTGCATGCCTGCATTGTCTCATGATTATGCGTTTTCCCATGTTTCATACGGTTCGGTTGTAGTATTACGAATGCCTATGTGTGCTCCAAGGTTTATAGGTTGAAGTGAATAGGAATGAAAGTTATCTGATTATCTCCCTGTATGATAAGTTCCCTTTGGTGCATTGTCTGTATTACAGCTGTACTTATGGCAGCTATTGATGCCCCTTATTCTCTTGTGTCTTGAATCCATAGGAAGCGTTTGATTCTTAGTTTGATAGGGTCATTACAGTCCTGTTTTGCTTGAAAAAGTGTGAGGATAATGTGGTGATGAACTCAACTATGTTAACTGAACTTTAAAACTGTTGTTAGTAAACTCTGTTCCGTAATTTTGAGATGGCAGATGTTTGTTTGATAGGATGCACATCACATGAGATAAATGGAAATCTTGTCAGATAGAACTAGAGGAACCTGAGTAGTTTGGTATGTCACCATGTGGTTTCATAACATTTATAACATCGGTGAACTACCGAATCCTTCATCAGAAGACAAGAAAGCCTCGGTTTTCACTGTATCTGATTCTTTCGGGTTTTTTCTTCTTAGGAATGCTTTATTTCATAAGTAGGCTTGCATGCATGCATCAATTGATCGGTTGCTTCATGCTATGGTTTGGAGTCAGCATGGATAAGAACTTTGGCCTTTTGGGGGTACCTTTTTGTAGTAGCAAGGGTATGAACTAAAATGAAATTGCAGTGCAGGGGGCCATCTACTATCTGAACTTGGAAACGTTGAGTGATTTCCTCTCCTTATAGCTACATTTACTTCAGCATTTTAATTTGAGACACTGTAGTTTTTTTTTATCCCACAGTCCCCCTCTTTGACAAGCATTCTATGTTACTGCTTTCCTTGTGTAAAACTTTGCTGTTTCTAACTGTTGTTTTTCCTCCCTTCAGTCAGAAAAATTGGCCCCATTGAAGAGGTAGAAGTCAAACTTTGGGTGAACCACTTTAGCATCAAGTTTGGGGAATCAAGTATCTTTCACTACAGTGTCAAGCTCGCCCAAGTTTCTCCAGAGGCATCAGGAGACTTGGAGCTCTCCATGGCAGATCAGAATTTTGTAAAGGTTCAACTCTTGAAGATGCTTCAGCAGTCTCCAAATTCATTAGCTGTTGCTTCTGATGGCAAGGGCAATCTGTACTCCTTTGCCGAACTGCCAGAAGGTTTATCCCTCCTTGTGTCAGTTCGGTCACGGACCTACAATGCCTCACTACAGTTCAAGGACAAGCTGCAGTTACCCTCTGATGAGCATGTGCCTAGGAATGTTTTGCAGGCTCTTGATGTCATTGTCCGTCAAGCCTCCAGCTATGAAAAGATTATCATTGGGCAGACGTTATATTCACCACACTGGTTAGTTCTTGAGGACTCCAATCATGTTCATGTCCAAGCTCTAGGGGGAACGAAGCAGACCCTAAAACCCACCAAGCAAGGGCTAGTCTTATGTGTGGACTATTCAGTTATGGACTTCTGCAAACCTGAAAGCCGTGTTCTGGATCTTGTTGAGCACTTGCTGAAGCGCTTTGGCAGAAGGAACCACCTTAACCCCCGTAGTCCAGCTCTAGACAAGGAAGAGTGGGAATATTTGAAGAGTCAGCTCAGAGGCCTGTGTATTACCGTGAGTTACCAGAAGAAGTCCTCTGAAGGAAAAAGGGATGCGCCGACAGTTCGGAAGTACAAGGTTCAAGACTTGACGGCTGAAAATGCTGAACAGATAACCTTCAAGGAGTTCAAAGTAGATAAGAGTTGGGAGCTTGTTCAGTATTATCGTCAGCAGTACGGGGAGGATATTCAGTATAAGATGCTTCCATGCTTGGTTTTGAGCAAGAGAACGGACAAGCCAAACAATGTCCCGATTGAGCTTTGTAGGCTTCATAGATGTCAGAAGTATCCCAAGGATTCCAGCCAGGAACCGAGGAGGCCACCCCCATCAGATGAGCGGAAAATTAGGATTGAGCGAATGGTTAATGATGGATTGGATGGGCCTTGCAGGTAACTATTTTGTGTTTGGGCACCCTTCTACTTCTGCATACGCATGGCCATCCATTCTTTCCTTTTTTCAGTCTAGAAACCTAATATATCACATAATTTACTTGCTGCTTAGAAAGTAATTCCAGTGCAATATAATTTGCTAGAAGTTTGATACAATAGTTTTTCTTTTCTGTGTTAACAATACCTCTACAGCAGAACATGTGTGTGAAATAAATCTGAAGTTTAACTGTGTTATCAGTATATTTTTCAATTCACTGCCCACTTACGTAATTCTTACTTAAGTATTTGCTGTCATTTTCTTTCTTTGGAAGGAACTGATCTTTGCGTTTCTTCAAAAAAGGATCTGATGCTTAGTGAATAATTACTGAAAGGAATTCATTTTTATTACGGGGTACTAATGATCATTTTACTTGCAGAGGAGGAAACAGAGGCGAGCAATTCAAGATTTCATTGGATACACAGATGACAGAAGTGACCGGCAGGATCCTTCTCCCCCCAGTGCTAAAACTGGGTGGCTCTAAAGAATTGAGTATTCGTCTTGCTAACCGCCAGTGGAACCTCCAGGATCACAAAATATTTGAAGGCCAGTCTCTCGAGTGCTGGGGCGTGCTCGATTTCAGTGGACAGGAGACTCTTTTCAGGGATGCCTTTATTGCAAAGATTGTCAGCAAGTGCAATAATCTTGGTATTACCATGTCCTATGAGCCAAGCCTTGTGCACAAGTCAGCAATGTTGGTGCTATCTGATCCGGACAAACTACGTAGGGAGCTCAGGAAAGCGAAGGAGGCTGCGGAGGAGAAGAGGCAGAAGCTGCAGCTCCTCTTCTGCCCGATGTCTGAGCTGCACCCTGGGTACAAGACGCTGAAGCTGATCTGCGAGATAGAGCTGGGGATCCAAACCCAGTGTCTCTTGACCCAGCTGGCGAACAAAGAAGGCAAGGGCCAGGACCAGTACTTGTCCAACCTTGCCCTCAAGATCAACAGCAAGCTCGGAGGAAGCAACATGCAGCTATCTCACGAGCTTCCAATGGTGGCTGGCACACGCTTCATGTTCATCGGAGCGGACGTGAACCACCCGCCTCCAGGAGACACGGTGAGTCCGTCGATAGCAGCTGTTGTGGCGTCCATGGATTGCCCTAGCGCCAGCCAGTACGTGCCGAGAATCCATGCCCAGAAGGGCCGCAAGGAGAAGATCGATAACCTCGGTACCATGTGTAAGGAGCTCATCCAAGTCTACAAGGAGAGGAACGGCGGCTTCAAGCCAGACAAGATCATTTACTTCCGCGATGGCGTGAGCGACGAGCAGTTCGATATGGTCCGCAAGGAGGAGCTAGTGTCCATGAAGAAAGGTATCTGCGAGGACGACTACTCGCCGACGATCACAGTGGTCGTGGCCAAGAAGCGACACCACACGCGACTGTTCCCCAAGGACGAAAATGAGCTGCAGACAACGAATGGCAATGTGCTCCCTGGCACGGTCGTCGACACCGTCGTGGTCGACCAATCGGAGGAGGAGGATTTCTTCCTCTGCAGCCACGACGGGCTGCACGGGACGAGCCGGCCCACGCACTACTACATGCTGGAGGACGATAACGGCTTCAACCGCGTGGACCTGCAGAAGCTGGTGTACAGCATGTGCTTCGTGTTCGCTCGCTGCACCAAGCCGGTGTCGCTGACGGCGCCCATCAAGTACGCCGACATCGCGGCCTACCGCGGCAGGGACTACTGCGACAGCAGGATGGCGTCCCTGCAGTTCCAGGCCGTCGAGTTCCCGGAGCTGCGCGTGCACCCGGATCTCAGGGACAAGATGTTCTTCGTCTGATGCCGCCTGCTTTTTCAGGGCACCCTGGAGCAAGGTTCTTGTGTGTTGTGTACATGCTCGCCAAATTGTCTCTTACGGCATTGCTGTGTTGTGTACATGCTCGCCAAATTGGCTCTTACGGCTTTGCTGTGTTCGTACATGCTCGCCGAATTGGCTTGTTACAAACTCATTCTTGTTACCGGAGATACTGCTGATCACTGTGAATCAACAAAGAATAGTTTCGGTCTTTCTTCTTTTTTGCCTTTTCACAATCCATATTCCAGCAGATGTTGGAGAACTGGAGTGCTGGGAAAGGATATGAGAAATACAGTTTTGACATTTCTTTGGCATTCCGGCAATCAGCCAAATGTTGTACGTACTACGTACAAGGCAGCCAGTTACATACAAAAGATCCCTTTGGGATTGCACTCAGGGCATTACACTGAACGGCAGTTATCTAAGCCAAACGGCAGAAAAAACTCATCATGGAAACTCAGTAGTGGTTCTACGTTCTTCAAACCTGGTGGCAAATGTAGGACAGGCTGACAGGTTGCGGTCAGGAAATCACTAGTAATAGCCGTAGTGGTATACACAAGTGATGTGAAGTCGTACATCATAGAAAATCCCACACCGGTATCGACGACTGACCCTCCTCTCCATTCTCATGGTCGATCTGGGGATTCGTCTCGATGAACTGCAATGCGTGCATGTCACCAGTATAGGCCTGCAAGATTTACGCTCACTTCAGTAACTACGGCATCAAGAACGGTATGAACCATACCTGAGTCCGGACTTCAGAATTAAACAATTACTACTTCATTAAGTGGACAAGAAAGGTCAAATGCTTCAAAAAGATACTCCCTCCGTCCGAAAATACTCGTCGGAGGAATGGATGTATCTAGATGTATTTTAGTTCTAGAACATTCATTTTTATGCATTTCTTCGACAAGTATTTCCGGACGGAGGGAGTATCAAACATAAGTTTCTCTTTTACAATCACTGATTCCAAACAACTCACTTGGGTTTCGGTTAGTGGACCATTCCCAGGGAATGGCTGCTGTTGCAGGATTGGAACTGCAGAAGCCTGCATGCCCACAAGAACCTGATAAACCTGATAACTAATCGACACGACTATACATTGTTATCAAGAGATGAACACAAACCTGACCAAATTGGTTCAAATCGTCACGAATGTTCTGTGAGGTACTAATACCAAAGTTATGGCCAAGTACATAATGTCCCTGCACAATACAGAGAGAAGCCAAACCACATTCACAAGGCCACATGAAAATAATAGGAATCGTGTGTTCATGTTGAAGAATTCACCTGCATTAGTTGATCTGGTAGGAACTGATCCGTAACATTCACTTCCCTTTCCCTTGGTCCTGCAGCTGCTTCGCCAGAATGCCCTATTTTCATAGCATGCAAAAGAAAATGTTTAAATTTACATGTACAAGTGTATAAAAAGAGTTCACATCTATAAAGAAATAAACTGCAGAGACACCTCTTCTTTGTTTCTGCCTTTTATTGGTTTCCTGACAATTTCCACGATGAGTAACTTCACTCATCTTCTTTCCGGTAGATTTCTGAGCCTCACTGCTATTACCAAGGGGATAATCATTTTGAGCCATACGAGTTAACTGATCCTTGATGGAATGGACAATAGATGACTTAGCAGCTAATGTTGATTGCAAAGTTCGTTCAATTCCTTCATTAAGTTGATCCGACTGGCTTGCGACCATTGAAAATGTCTCTACGTTCGCTGCAGCCTTAGAAGCAATCTTATAGAACAAACGACAAAGAGCTGCATAACGCTCTGGAACACAAGATCCTATATGACTGTCAAAACTAAACCCATCGATTTCATGAACGGTCCCCAACTTTGCATCTTTACTCCATCTCTTAAGAAGATACTGTGGGGGGATCTCTTTAACATTCTTCAGTTCATATACCTTTAATATATGGCAGCATAAAATTCCAGCAGTTTCAAATTTTTTACAAGTGCATGCAACCGTGCCATCTGATGAATCAAACCGCACAAGTTGTTCTTTCGTTCTGTTTTTAACAGTAATCATATACTCTGAAAGAGAGCCGAACTCGCCGCAACCGTAAACCATACAGTCCATGCACTCTTCATACTCTTTCCTAAATAACTCAAAATTTATTGGTGTATACAAGTTTGCAGCCTGCCAGAGCAGTGGCAGAGGTGTTCTTGGTTCCCTTTGGCTGGCTTGGTAATCAGCTTGTATCTCTTCCTGTCTCCTCTTCTCAACTGAACTTTCAAAAAACTTCAAAAAAGGAGACAGCTCTTTCTCACAACCCAAGTATTCTTTCATCCTTATGCCTAAGGTTTCTGCTCGTACCATGCTTTTAATGTCCCCAGAGAATATTTGTCGGCCGTATGGCAAGGCCCAATTTTCTCTGCCTTCGTAAAGCTCATTTAACAATTTGTTTTCTTTAAGGTTGTATTTCTCCATTATCACATTCCATGTCTCAACAAACTCTTGGCCATCCTCGACATCAAATACACAATGGCTAAAATCATGCGTGAATTCTTCTGAAATACAGAAAACATGCGCCAAGGACTTAGCTGCATCCTGGTATATTTGCCACAAGCAATAACGGTGAACTGTACCAGGCCAAGCGAGGTCTAGCGCTTCCTTCAAAGCAGCAGATCGATCTGTCAAAATTGTCTTTGGCTGTTTCCCACACATGGCACTCTTAAAGGTCTCAAGAAGCCACTTGAAAGATTCAGCCGTTTCATCATACAGGAAAGCAGCACCAAATATGACCATTTGCCTATGATGGTTCATACCCAAAAACAAAGCTAGTGGCCTGCTGTAGTCATTCAGTTTGTAGGTCATATCAAAGCAGATCACATCACTGAAATAATGATAGTCGAAGATTGATCTTGCATCAGCCCAGAAGACATTGGCAGCTTTGTCATTTTCATCCACCTGGATGGCATAGTAAAAAGATGGATTATCACTCTTCATACTTCGAAAATAATCTGTAAGAGCTCCAAAATCCCCTGCGTTCATATCTTTTGTAGACTTGGTCCGAAGATAATTCTTGTACCTTGAAGGAATGCTTATGGCATTTCCATTTCCAGATTGAACCTTGGACAATAATCTTTGCGACTTCAGCATTCCAATATCAATTGGACCAGCAAGCTGATGATTATGATCCTGCACAAATTCTGTCACTCGGTATTTTCCACTGGGCGTTAACATGATAGAAAATCGTGCAGGGCAACCCGTCCTCGTCTCCGGGCAAGGTCTCTTGGGCAAATTCTTTGCGCGAAAGCCCTCTCTGGAACAGACATAAAACCTTGATCTACTGCCACTTTTTGCTGTTTTATCCCACAATCCTTTTCGGACACTAAATCCCACATTTCCTGCATAACTAACATAATACTTGCATGCTTTCTCTTCACTCTCGAAGACCATTCCAATTATGGGCACTCCTCCAGCGTTCGCAACAACTTCTGGTGGCAATTCTGGCTCTTCTTCTGCCTTCTCTTCAGGTTTATCTGCAGTCTGGGAGAAACAAGCACGCCTATATAATCTCATCTTTGTATAAACGATTATAGTATAAACAAGCACCCGCATACTTTCCCTGATCTAGAAACTCAAACAGAAAAGGGGAAATTTCAGATCCCAAAAACAGAAACTTTGATGATGGCAAAGCAAAGCAAAGCAAAGCGCACCGGCACCGCTACACTACCCTGCCTGCAATGTGCAATCCCAAAAACATCACGGATTATACCTGCGGGTCCTCCTTGCCGAGGAACTGCCCTCCGGCACTCCTCCGGCGCCGCTCCGCCAGGGCTTGCCTCGACGGGACCTGCAGGCAACAGCGGCAGCAGTAATTAAGTTGACAACCATGACCTCCCCAGTCCAACTAGCCCCCAAACCAGACCTCGTCACAAAGAATCCCACCTTAGCGGCGGCGCGGTTAACGCCCTGGCGGCCGCTCCGCTTCTGCATGTAGCGGGTGATGATATCGCGGCGCTCCTCGTTCGTGTAGCGGGAGACCCGGATGCCCAGCTCCCGGAGCAGCCGCGAATGCTCCAACGAGGCGGCCCCAGAGGGGCCGCATCCCTTGTTTTCTCCGGCGGCGGAAGTCTCTACGCCGCCGGGCTTGAGCTGGTTCTTACGGGCGGCGCGGCGCTTCTTGGAATTGGAGGAGAGGTCGAGGTAGGTGCGGACGATGTGAGAGATGCGGGGTGTCGGATGCTGTGGTTGGCTCGGCGCTGGTGAGGACGCAGCGGGGTCGCCGGCGGCCCCGCCGCCGGAGGTGGTAGCCATGGTTTGGGATCGGAGGGGTGGGGAAAAACGGACGGACTTGGGCCAAAGGACTCAGCAGGATAGTCGACTGAGGTGTGTCTGACACATGGGACCCGAATTTCAATGTCCCGGACCAGAAGGGTGTGACACGTGGGACGTGCAAAAACAAGGGTTTGTGCATACCAAAGCGTCCACAAAACGATTCATCAGGAATTGTTTTTTTTTTTGCGATGTCATTAGGAATTGTTGGTACATGATCAAAGTAGCCCTTGTAGAGCAGCCGTGCTCCAGAGTCTCTATGTTGAACTCTTCTTCCTTTGATTGAACCCTTAAAGTTTAGAATGTGTTCCACCTTCAGATTCATTTCCTGTTGGATGCTCATGCTCATCATCATCTCCGCTTCTTCGTCCGAATCCGATAGATTGAAGAACTCCTTTGAATTAATTCATCATGCTCCGTGAGTCCATCCCCCTCATTCGAGGAACCATCCAAATCCATTGTTTTACCTACAAAACAATCATAAAAAATTAGACACACAATGTGTCGAACACATAGAGGGCGAGGTGCACTCCGAGAGTAGCCGGACGTACCGCGACAATGTTCGGCCCGACGACAATGTTCGTGAAGGTGAGTCGGGAGGGAAGGACTTTTTTTACGGTGCAGACGACGCTGAGGACTCAGTACAGCTGCGGGGCTAGGGAAGGGCCAACACCGATGAGGGAGAAATGTGGAGAGAAAAATGGATGGTCCATCAAGGTCGGGATGGGGGATTTGGTGCAATTTTTGGTTGGTCCAGCCTATCGTTTTCGACGTGGCGGACACGCCCGAGCCTCCCCATATCTGTCCTAGATATGAATGGATATAAGGGGTGCCGGTTAACCCGTACGTTAGGGTCAGCATGAGGAGCTCGTATGTTTTTGCATCATGTTTACTACTTGTCAAATTATGAGTACAGTTATTGTACTAATATTCATTACAGAGTGTTTCCCTTAGCAACGAGGATAAAAAAAGATCCATGAAGGCCATTAACAAATAAAAAAGAAAGAGCCATGCAAGCCACTAAAAAAAGAGAAATAAACAAAGGAGAGAAAAAGACAGAGGAGCACGCTACTATCCTTTTGGAAGACATATGTGCTTCAAAGTAGCACATTGTATTTCCATATAGAGAGTTTTCATATGTTTTACGTTTAGAAAGTAGTTGGGGATTTTCACATTATCGAACTTGGCTTGCATATTTCCATGATGAGTTTTCTCAAAATGATTTAGGTCTTCATGAGCAAGCAAGTTGGATGCACACCACACTAGTCCATTAGAGGGATTTCATACATTCATAATTGTAGTGTATCTGTTGCATGGCAATTTCTACTCTGTGCACTAACATTGATTATAAGGCCTTTCCATGCTTAGTGAAGTAATGGGCAGCAACATTGGTGTGAGACTTTCTTCCACTTTTGTCTTCTTTTAAACCTCCATCATTATTCTCCTTTTCTATTTAAGTGCAATGATCAAGGCTCGCATGATAACACGAGTCAAGTATTGAGTGGTTGCAAAGGGACAGTCACGTGATTAATTTACTATCACACCCTGATTTTCATGTCACAACACTTAAGCTAATAAATCATGATAGAATGTGGTTTGACAAAAACTTTTGAGTGTTTTGGTCTTTGCTTGATTGGATTTTTGTCTGCTGTTTGCAAGTGCTCTAAAATCAAATAAATCCTCCAACTCTTATGATCCTTCTCCTTGATCCAAAACTTTGTCCAATGATCATGCCATGTGTATAGAACAGAATAGTATTTTCTTACAAAAATAATTTGGCCAAGAAGTATTTTCTAAATTAGGTTTTCCAAAAACCCCTGAATTGAGACTTGAACTACAAGTACTTAATTAAGGGTGTGAAAAATCTTTAAAAAATTATATTTGACTCCTATTAGATATAGAACTCCCCAAAACCACAAAAATAATATTTTAAAAGTTATTTTACTATTTTATTTAAAGGCTTTTTCTTAAGGCCAGAAATGGTCTTTAATAGGTAAAAATTATTTTCATGTTTCAAAAATATTTGATAAAATTTGGGGAAGCTCAATGGACATGTACGGTCCATATATAAGAGTGTAAACACATGGTAATGTTCAAAATATTGGTCAAATCCATCAGAAACACTTTCTGGATATTTCAAGCTTTTGAAATATCTACAAAGAAAATATTCTCTGTAAATTCGAAGAAAATTCTAGAATGTCACAAATTCCCTATTTGGTGATCTTGCCAAGTATCATGTCTTGGAGAACAAGATAACATCACCAAAACCCCTCAAAACTACCTCTGTCCATTTTGTAGTTCGAGCAACTTTACATTGCCAAACATGTCCAAATACTCTGAAACTTGGTACACCTTCTCAAATGATCTAATTCTTAATCTACACCAAATGGCACAAGTTTTAGAACAAGATAAGTTGATCAAAGTGCCCCAAAACCATCTCTGTCCAGATCCAAGTTTGAACAACTCTACATTGCCAACTTTCTCCTTTTGATCTCAATTTTTGTGTACAGGCTCAAATCCCCAAATGATGACACTAAACCAAGTGGTGCATCAAGGAGAAAAGAGTTGCATGACTAAATCTTGGAAAATCTACTTCTGTTGATTTCTAAGGTTTGCCAAAGTTACATTGGCAACTTTCTTCAAATGGACTCAAACTTGGTGATACTCCTCTATTATATATGCTATTTGATCCTGTTAAATCTCATGTCAAGTGGAATCAATTTGCTTGACCAAACTAGCATCAAACACCTTTTGGCACTTTGCCAAAACCACTATTTTGACCCCTTCCACTATTCTCCTTTGCCTTAATTTTTTACCAAAGGTGTGTGTGATTATCACCTACGTCCAGTAACACCCATTCATCCAGAGCTCAATGATTGAGGGGTGAAAACCCTCACTTTACCCCTCTAAACATCATTGTTTCCTCTTCTTCTCCACCCCTCTCTCACTCCAAAGGATTACCAGAGCATCCAATGCATCTTCCCCATTGTTTACACTCCCTTGGAACCCCTAGACACAAATGGACATGCCCATGACACATATTTTTATGCCATGGCGTGCAGAGCTCACGCACTGGAGCATGCTACAGTGCTCTCCTGCACTGTAGCATGCCCATTCCGAGGCCTCCCGTCGACCTTGGGTACCGGGATTATGTCCCCCGAGGGCGCCTCGACGTCCTCTACACGGAATGCGGTCGGGTGCCTCCTCCCTCGCCCTCCTCTCCTCCCCATTGGGCATGCCCGAGAGCTCCCGAGCGGGCAAGAGCTCCACCTCGTCGCCCTCCTACATACACCCCTCCCCAGGCCTCTCTCTCGTCTCCATTCACACTGAAGCCCTCTTAGATACCTGTTGGACCAAGCCTCTCGTCCTCCCGTGCCCTCTGTCAACCTCCATGACTGGAGCTCCCCCGTTGGCCTCTGCTCAAATTCAGGCATAGTGGCCTCTCCCAGCTCCTCTGAGCCTCACCGGAGCAACCATGCGTCGCCAAGGGCCTTCCCCGTGCTCCTTTTCCTCTGCCCGGTGGTCGGAGTGCTGGTTCCATGGTCGTCGTCGCCTGTCCCCACCACAACTGAAGCCTCACTCGCTCCGGCGCTCCTCGACGGAAATGGGACCACCAGGTGGACGTGGGACATCCTCCCGAGCATGTCGGTGTCCGGACAGTCACCGGAGGTGGCCGAAGCCACCGGAGCAGGCGCCAATGAGCGCTCGACCTGGCCTTCTCTGTCTCTTCCCTGCTCGAGCAGAAGGAAGGGGAAGGATGCGCCAAGCAGGCCCCGCCAGTCAGTGACCAGCCGGCCGGGCCCAACGTTTAAGTGGAAGCGCCCCCATGCCGTTTCTGCCTCCCTGCGGGTGTCGGTGTCAAAACCGGCAGATCTCGGGTAGGGGGTCCCGAACTATGCGTCTAAGGTCGATGGTAACAGGAGATAGGGGACACGATGTTTACCCAGGTTCGGGCCCTTTCTATGGAGGTAATACCCTACTTCCTGCTTGATTGATCTTGATGAATATGAGTATTACAAGAGTTGATCTACCTCGAGATCGTAATGGCTAAAACCCTAGAAGTCTAGCCTGTATGACTATGGTAATGAGTATCTCTCATCCAGACTAAGCCCTTCGGTTTATATAGACACCGGGGGAATCTAGGGTTACATAGAGTCGGTTACATAGAAAGGAATCTTCATAGTTGATCGCCAAGCTTGCCTTCCACGCCAAGGAGAGTCCTATCCGGACACGGGTACAATCTTCGGCCCTCGTGTCTTCACTGCCGATCAGTCCGGCCCATGGATAACAAGCCGGACGCCCGAGGACCCCTTAGTCCAGGACTCCCCCAGTGGGCCCTGAACCTGGCTTCAATGATGAGGAGTCCGGCGTGCAGATTGTCTTCAACATTGCAAGGCAGGTTCCCCTTTCCGAACTCCAAGATAGTCTTCAGACGTAATGATTGTATTCAGACCTGTATACATAGCTACAAATAATACACTATTCCACGAGTCCACTCCGCTGACAACTTTTTTGGTAACGTGACATCACGCCTGCCCGATCATCATATTCGAACCATTGGCTAGCCCGTCGTCCCACGTTTTGAGACGTGGTTTTATTGGCACGTCTTATCCAAGCGGAGATCGTGACCCCTTTTTTTAAGGGATCCTTATCAACCCAGACGTGGGTAACCCAACCGTCACTCGGGTACAACTCTTTTGGGAATAGGCAAGTTTTGAGGCCCAGGAGGAGACGTTCGATATTCACGGTCTTTATATAGGGGTACAGACCCATATTTTTCTTTCATGCTTGCTTCTTCCTCAACCCTTGCTACCTCGAGTTCCAACACCCGGGTTTCGATTGCCACAAGCTCCGATCATGTCTGGATCCAGCCGTCAAGGCCGGTGGGTGGCTTCTTCTGTCACAGAGGAGGATATTGCAAAGCTTCGTGCGGCGAGGTATCTGACCGTAGAAATCCTTCATCGACTTCCTGTTGAGGGGAAGGTTATCCCTACCCCCAGATCTGGTGAGAGGGTCGTGTTCGTGTCCCACTTCCTCCGTGGGTTAGGGTTCGTGCTTAACCCCTTCGTACGAGGGCTCATGTTCTATTATGGGCTAGATTTTCATGATCTGACCCCGAACTCTATTCTTCTCATCTCGGTGTTTATCGTTACGTGCGAAGCCTTCCTCCGAACTCCTCCACACTTCGGCTTGTGGCTCAAGACCTTCAACGTGAAGCCGCAAGTGATAGAGGGGAAACTGTTGGGGAACGTTGCAGAAAATAAAAAAAAATCCTACGGTTTCACCAAGATCCATCTATGAGTTCATCTAAGCAACGAGTGAAAGGAGAGATGCATCTACATACCACTTTGTAGATCGCGAGCGGAAGAGTTCAAAAGAACGGGGTTGAAGTAGTCGTTCTCGTCGTGATCCTATCACCGGAGATCCTAGCGCCGAACGGACGGCACCTCCGCGTTCAACACACGTACGGTCAGCGTGACGTCTCCTCCGTCTTGATCCAGCAAGGGAGAAGGAGAGGTTGATGATGATCCAGCAGCACGACCGTGTGGTGATGGATGCAGCAGGACTCCGGCAGGGCTTCGCCAAGCAACTGTGGAGGAGAACGAGGTGTAGCAGGGGAGGGAGGCGCCAAGACACAGGGTGCGGCTGCCCTCCCTCCCCCCTCCTTTATATAGGCCCCCAGGGGGGCACCGGCCCTGGAGATCCAATCTCCTAGGGGGGCGGCGGACAGTGGGGGTGGAGTGCCCCCCAAGGCAAGTGGGGCGCCCCCACCCTAGGGTTTCCAACCCTAGGCGCGG
>NC_041383.1:643940229-643949319 GCF_002162155.2 Triticum dicoccoides | reverse complement strand
GGTTCCCCCTCCCACTTCAGCCCACGGGGCCCTCCGGGATAGGTGGCCCCACCCAGTGGACCCCTGGGACCCTTCCGATGGTCCCGGTACAATACCGGGTGACCCCGAAACTTTCCCGATGGCCGAAATAGCACTTCCTATATATAATTCTTTACCTCCGGACCATTCTGGAACTCCTCGTGATGTCCGGGATCTCATCAGGGACTCCAAACAACATTCGGTTTGCTGCATACTCATATTCATACAATCGTAGCGTCACCGAACCTTAAGTGTGTAGACCCTACGGGTTCGGGAGATACGCAGACATGACCGAGACGGCTCTCCGGTCAATAATCAACAGCGGGATCTGGATACCCATGTTGGCTCCCACATACTCCTCGATGATCTCATCGGATGAACCACGATGTCAAGGATTCAAGCAACCCCGTATACTATTCCCTTTGTCAATCGGTACGTTACTTGCCCGAGACTCGATCGTCGGTATCCCAATACCTCGTTCAGTCTCGTTACCGGCAAGTCACTTTACTCGTACCGTAATTCATGATCCCGTGACCAGACACTTGGTCACTTTGAGCTCATTATGATGATGCACTACCGAGTGGGCCCAGTGATACCTCTCCGTAATACGGAGTGACAAATTCCAGTCTCGATCCGTGTCAACCCAACAGACACTTTCAGAGATACCTGTAGTGCACCTTTATAGTCACCCAATTACGTTGTGACGTTTGGTACACCCAAAGCACTCCTACGGTATCCGGGAGTTACACGATCTCATGGTCTAAGAAAAAGATACTTGACATTGGAAAAGCTCTAGCAAAACGAACTACACGATCTTGTGCTATGCTTAGGATTGGGTCTTGTCCATCACATCATTCTCCTAATGATGTGATCCCGTTATCAACGACATCTAATGTCCATAGTCAGGAAACCATGACTATCTGTTGATCAACGAGCTAGTCAACTAGAGGCTTACTAGGGACATATTACGGTCTATGTATTCACACGTGTATTACGATTTCCGAATAATACAATTATAGCATGAATAAAGACAATTATCATGAACAAGGAAATATAATAATAATCCTTTTATTATTGCCTCTAGGGCATATTTCCAACAGTCTCCCACTTGCACTAGAGTCAATAATCTAGTTACATTGTGATGAATCGAACACCCATAGAGTTCTGGTGTTGATCATGTTTTGCTTGCGAGAGAGGTTTAGTCAACGGATCTGCGACATTCAGATCCGTATGTACTTTGCAAATATCTATGTCTCCATCTTGAACATTTTCACGGATGGAGTTGAAGCGATGCTTGATGTGCCTGGTCTTCTTGTGAAACCTGGGCTCTTTGGCAAGGGCAATAGCTCCAGTGTTGTCACAGAAGAGTTTGATCGGCCCCGACGCATTGGGTATGACTCCTAGGTCGGTGATGAACTCCTTCACCCAAATTGCTTCATGCGCTGCCTCCGAGGCTGCCATGTACTCCGCTTCACATGTAGTTCCCGCCATGATGCTCTGCTTGCAGCTGCACCAGCTTACTGCTCCACCATTCAACACATACACGTATCCGGTTTGTGACTTAGAGTCATCCAGATCTGTGTCGAAGCTAGCGTCGACGTAACCTTTTACGACGAGCTCTTCGTCACCTCCATAAACGAGAAACATGTCCTTTGTCCTTTTTAGGTACTTCAGGATATTCTTGACCGCTGTCCAGTGTTCCTTGCTGGGATTACTTTGGTACCTTCCCACCAAACTTACGGCAAGGTTTACATCAGGTCTGGTACACAGCATGGCATACATAATAGATCCTATGGCTGAAGCATAGGGGATGACACTCATCTCTTCTTTATCTTTTGCCGTGGTCGGGCATTGAGCCGAGCTCAATCTCACACCTTGCAATACAGGCAAGAACCCTTTCTTTGACTGATCCATTTTGAACTTCTTCAAAATCTTATCAAGGTATGTGCTTTGTGAAAGACTTATGAGGCGTCTCGATCTATCCCTATAGATCTTGATGCCTAATATGTAAGCAGCTTCTCCAAGGTCCTTCATTGAAAAACACTTATTCAAGTAGGCCTTAACGCTGTCCAAACGTTCTATATCATTTCCCATCAAAAGTATGTCATCTACATATAATATGAGAAATGCTACAGAGCTCCCGCTCACTTTCTTGTAAACACAGTCTTCTCCATAAGTCTGCATAAACCCAAACGCTTTGATCATCTCATCAAAGCGAATGTTCCAACTCCGAGATGCTTGCACCAGCCCATAAATGGATCGCTGGAGCTTGCATACTTTGTTAGCATTCTTAGGATCGACAAAACCCTCTGGCTGCATCATATACAGTTCTTCCTTAAGATGCCCGTTAAGGAATGCCGTTTTGACGTCCATCTGCCATATCTCATAGTCATAGTATGCGGTAATTGCTAACATGATTCGGACGGACTTCAGCTTCGCTACGAGATAGAATGTCTCATCGTAGTCAACCCCTTGAACTTGTCAATAACCCTTAGCGACAAGTCGAGCTTTATAGATGGTAATATTACCATCCGCGTCCGTCTTCTTCTTAAAGATCCATTTGTTTTCTATCGCTCGCCGATCATCGGGCAAGTCTGTCAAAGTCCATACTTTGTTTTCATACATGGATTCTATCTCGGATTGCATGGCTTCAAGCCATTTGTTGGAATCTGGGCCCGCCATCGCTTCTTCATAGTTTGAAGGTTCACCGTTGTCTAACAACATGATTTCCAGGACAGGGTTGCCATACCACTCTGGTGCGGAACGTGTCCTTGTGGACCTACGAGGTTCAGTAGCAACTTGATCCGAAGTACCTTGATCATCATCATTAATTTCCTCTCCAGTTGGTGTAGGCACCACAGGAACATTTTCCCGAGCTGTACTACTTTCCGGTTCAAGAGGTAGTACTTCATCGAGTTCTACTTTCCTCCCACTTACTTCTTTCGAGAGAAACTGTTTTTCCAGAAAGGATCCGTTCTTGGCAACAAAGGTCTTGCCCTCGGATCTTAAGTAGAAGGTATACCCAATGGTTTCCTTAGGGTATCCTATGAAGACGCATTTTTCCGACTTGGGTTCGAGCTTTTCAGGTTGTAGTTTCTTGACATAAGCATCGCATCCCCAAACTTTTAGAAACGACAGCTTAGGTTTCTTCCCAAACCATAATTCATATGGTGTCGTCTCAACGGATTTAGATGGTGCCCTATTTAAAGTGAATGTAGCTGTCTCTAGAGCATATCCCCAAAATGATAGCGGTAAATCGGTAAGAGACATCATAGATCGCACCATATCCAATAGAGTGCGATTACGACGTTCGGACACACCGTTACGCTGATGTGTTCCAGGCGGCGTGAGTTGTGAAATGATTCCCCATTTCCTTAAGTGTGTACCAAATTTGTGACTTAAGTATTCTCCTCCATGATCTGATCGTAGGAACTTTATCTTTCGGTCACGTTGATTCTCTACCTCATTCTGAAATTCCTTGAAATTTTCAAATGTCTCAGACTTGTGTTTCATCAAGTAGACATACCCATATCTACTCAAGTCATCTGTGAGAGTGAGAACATAACGATATCCTCCGCGAGCCTCAACACTCATTGGACCGCACACATCGGTATGTATGATTTCCAATAAGTTGGTTGCTCGCTCCATTGTTCCGGAGAATGGAGTCTTGGTCATTTTGCCCATGAGGCATGGTTCGCATGTGTCAAATGATTCATAATCGAGAGACTCTAAAAGTCCATCAGCATGGAGCTTCTTCATGCGCTGGACACTAATGTGACCAAGGCGGCAGTGCCACAAGTATGTGGGACTATCGTTATCAACTTTACATCTTTTGGTATTCACGCTATGAATGTGTGTAACATTACGTTCGAGATTCATTAAGACTAAACCATTGACCATCGGGGCATGACCATAAAACATATCTCTCATATAAATAGAACAACCATTATTCTCGGATTTAAATGAGTAGCCATCTCGTATTAAACGAGATCCAGATACAATGTCCATGCTCAAACTTGGCACTAAATAACAATTATTGAGGTTCATATCTAATCCCGTGGGTAAATGTAGAGGTAGCGTGCCGACGGCGATCACATCGACCTTAGAACCATTCCTGACGCGCATCGTCACCTCGTCCTTCGTCAGTCTCCGCTTATTCCGCAGCTCCTGCTATGAGTTACAAATATGAGCAACGGCACAGGTATCAAATACCCAGGAGTTACTACGAGTACTGGTAAGGTACACATCAATTACATGTATATCAAATATACCTTTAGTGTTGCCGGCCTTCTTGTCCGCTAAGTATTTGGGGCAGTTCCGCTTCCAGTGACCCTTCCCTTTGCAATAAAAGCACTCAGTCTCAGGCTTGGGTCCATTCTTTGACTTCTTCCCGGCAACTGGCTTACCGGGCGCGGCAACATCCTTGCTGTCCTTCTTGAAGTTCTTCTGACCCTTGCCGTTTTTAAACTTAGTGGTCTTATTGACCATCAACACTTGATGTTCTTTCTTGATTTCAACCTCTGCTGACTTCAGCATGGAAAATACTTCAGGAATGGTCTTCACCATCCCCTGCATATTGTAGTTCAACACAAAGCTCTTGTAGCTTGGTTGGAGCGACTGAAGGATTCTATCAATGACCGCCTCGTCCGGGAGGTTGATCTCCAGCTGGGACAGGCGGTTGTGCAACCCAGACATTTTGAGTATATGCTCACTGACAGAACTGTTTTCCTCCATCTTACAACTATAGAACTTGTCGGGGACTTCATATCTCTCGACCCGGGCATGAGCTTGAAAAACCATTTTCAGCTCCTCGAACATCTCATATGCTTCGTGTTTCTCAAAACGCTTTTGGAGCCCCGGTTCTAAGCTGTAAAGCATGCCGCACTGAACGAGGGAGTAATCATCAGCACGTGACTGCCAAACATTCATAATGTCTTGGTTCTCTGGGATGGGTGCTTCACCTAGCGGTTCATCTAGGACATATGCTTTCTTGGCTGCTATGAGGATGATCCTCAGGTTCCGGACCCAGTCCGAATAGTTGCTGCCATCATCTTTCAGCTTGGTTTTCTCTAGGAACGCGTTGAAGTTCATGTTGACATGAGCGTTGGCCATTTGATCTACAAGACATATTTGCAAAGGTTTTAGACTAACTTCATGATAATTAAGTTCATCTAATCAAATTATTTAATGAACTCCCACTCAGATTAGACATCCCTCTAGTCATCTAAGTGTTACACGATCCGAGTCGACTAGGCCGTGTCCGATCATCACGTGAGACAGACTAGTCATCATTGGTGAACATCTCCATGTTGATCGTATCTTCCATACGACTCATGTTCGACCTTTCGGTCTCTGTGTTTCGAGACCATGTTTGTACATGCTAGGCTCGTCAAGTTAACCCTAAGTGTTTTGCATGTGTAAAACTGTCTTACACCCGTTGTATGTGAACGTAAGAATCTATCACACCCGATCATCACGTGGTGCTTCGAAACGACGAACTTTAGCAACGGCGCACAGTTAGGGGAAAACACTTTCTTGAAATTGTTATAAGGGATCATCTTATTTACTACCGTCGTTCTAAGTAAACAAGATGCATAAACATAATAAACATCACATGCAATTATATAATAGTGACATGATATGGCCAATATCATATAGCTCCTTTGATCTCCATCTTCGGGGCTCCATGATCATCTTCGTCACCGGCATGACACCATGATCTCCATCATCGTGTCTTCATGAAGTTGTCACGCCAACGACTACTTCTACTTCTATGGCTAACGCGTTTAGCAATAAAGTAAAGTAATTTACATGGCGTTCTTCAATGACACGCAGGTCATACAAAAAATAAAGACAACTCCTATGGCTCCTGCCGGTTGTCATACTCATCGACATGCAAGTCGTGATTCCTATTACAAGAACATGATCTCATACATCACAATATATCATTCATCATTCATCACAACTTCTGGCCATATCACATCACATGACAATTGCTGCAAAAACAAGTTAGACGTCCTCTAATTGTTGTTGCATCTTTTACGTGGCTGCAATTGGGTTCTAGCAAGAACGTTTTCTTACCTACGAATAACCACAACGTGATTTTGTCAACTTCTATTTACCCTTCATAAGAACCTTTTTCGTCGAATCCTCTCCAACTAAAGTGGGAGAGATAGACACCCGCTAGCCACCTTATGCAACTAGTGCATGTCAGTCGGTGGAACCTGTCTCACGTAAGCGTACGTGTAAGGTCGGTCCGGGCCGCTTCATCCCACAATACCACTGAAGCAAGAAAAGACTAGTAGCGGCAAGCAAGTTGACAAGATCTACGCCCACAACAAAATTGTGTTCTACTCGTGCAATAGAGAACTACGCATAGACCTAGCTCATGATGCCACTTTTGGGGAACGTTGCAGAAAATAATTTTTTTTCCTACGGTTTCACCAAGATCGATCTATGAGTTCATCTAAGCAACGAGTGAAAGGAGAGATGCATCTACATACCACTTTGTAGATCGCGAGCGGAAGCGTTCAAAAGAACGGGGTTGAAGTAGTCGTTCTCGTCGTGATCCTATGACCGGAGATCCTAGCGCCGAACGGACGGTCAAAGTGACGTCTCCTCCGTCTTGATCCAGCAAGGGGGAAGGAGAGGCTGATGATGATCCAGCAGCACGACGGCGTGCTGGTGGATGCAGCAGGACTCCGGCTGGGCTTCGCCAAGCAACTGTGGAGGAGAACGAGGTGTAGCAGGGGAGGGAGGCGCCAAGACACAGGGTGCGGCTGCCCTCCCTCCCCCTCCTTTATATAGGCCCCCAGGGGGGCGCCGGCCCTGGAGATCCAATCTCCCAGGGGGGCGGCGACCAGGGGGGGTGGAGTGCCCCCCAAGGCAAGTGGGGCGCCCCACCCTAGGGTTTCCAACCCTAGGCGCAGGGGGGCCCAAGGGGGGGCGCACCAGCCCACTAGGGGCTGGTTCCCCCTCCCACTTCAGCCCACGGGGCCCTCCGGGATAGGTGGCCCCACCCAGTGGACCCCCGGGACCCTTCTGGTGGTCCCGGTACAATACCGGGTGACCCCGAAGCTTTCTCGATGGCCGAAATAGCACTTCCTATATATAATTCTTTACCTCCAGACCATTCCAGAACTCCTCGTGACATCCGAGATCTCATCCGGGACTCCGAACAACATTCAGTTTGCTGCATACTCATATTCATACAACCCTAGCGTCACCGAACCTTAAGTGTGTAGACCCTACGGGTTCGGGAGATACGCAGACATGACCGAGACGGCTCTCCGGTCAATAACCAACAGCGGGATCTGGATACCCATGTTGGCTCCCACATACTCCTCGATGATATCATCGGATGAACCACAATGTCGAGGATTCAAGCAACCCCGTATACTATTCCCTTTGTTAATCGGTACGTTACTTGCCCGAGACTCGATCGTCGGTATCCCAATACCTCATTCAGTCTTGTTACCGGCAAGTCACTTTAATCGTACCGTAATGCATGATCCCGTGACTAGACACTTGGTCACTTTGAGCTCATTATGATGATGCACTACCGAGTGGGCCCAGTGATACCTCTCCGTAATACGGAGTGACAAATCCCAGTCTCGATCCGTGTCAACCCAACAGACACTTTCGAAGATACCTGTAGTGCACCTTTATAGTCACCCAGTTACGTTGTGACGTTTTGTACACCCAAAGCACTCCTACGGTATTTAGGAGTTACACGATCTCATGGTCTAAGGAAAAGATACTTGACATTGGAAAAGCTCTAGCAAAACGAACTACACGATCTTGTGCTATACTTAGGATTGGGTCTTGTCCATCACATCATTCTCCTAATGATGTGATCCCGTTATCAACGACATCTAATGTCCATAGTCAGGAAACCATGACTATATGTTGATCAACGAGCTAGTCAACTAGAGGCTTACTAGGGACATATTACGGTCTATGTATTCACACGTGTATTACGATTTCCGGATAATACAATTATAGCATGAATAAATACAATTATCATGAACAAGGAAATATAATAATAATCCTTTTATTATTGCCTCTAGGGCATATTTCCAACAGAAACAGGCAGAGTGCAGTGGCGCTACAGTGAGCAAGCTTGCTGGCACTGTTTGGCTGAAAGGATTCTTCGCTGAATCTTCCGACTGATGGCAGCAGGGGTGGTTCTATATCACCTAGCCTCGTGGCTCCAAGTGGGCACCTCGCCCGCGTTTTGATCCAGCCCCCCAATTCAGCTTGCTTCCTGGATCAATGAGGGGTTGGACTGGGGATCAGTTGGCGAAGTGCGGACTCTGCAGAGTCGCATTCGAAGCCTCACCGAGAGGGGCATCGATCTTGTCAACGTTGTTCAAGTAATGCTAGTCCGCCGGACCCTGCCGTGCCAGCGGCGGCCTCTCCGCTTGTGGGAGTTCAATCCCGAAGGGCCGCGGACTCTTCTGCACTTCTTCGGCACTATGCACGAAGGAATGTGGAGGTTGTTTTTCGGGAAACGAAAGCAATGGCCAGACACCATCGAAGATATCGACCTTGACTGTAACCATCCGGACACCTCAGTAAGTATTCAATTTTCGAACACCTTTTAGTCAAGCACCCCGTAATAAGATACTGAGCAAACCATCCCTTTCCAGGGCTGGATAAAGAAAGTGGAACGAATCAGGTGTCCGGCTCCCCTTCCCAAAGATTCAGCGGACGCCATGCTGACGAGGATGCTGGCCCTGACACCATACCAGGTGCCTACGAAGGAGGGTGAGAACATGGAAACTAGAGGTGACCTCTATCCTGAAGATAGGCTAGACACCGAGTCTGGGGAAACCGAAATCCCTTTGCCCGAAGACAAAGGTGCGGGAGAATTGGACATCCCTTCTTCCCATGGCAAGAAGAGGGCCGCCTCCAAAGATCGGGAGGGCAAGTCCCCAAGAGAGGTAGAATGCCCTCGTCGGGCGGTTTGGGCTTGGCGAGCAACGTCGCCGTGCAGCTCCATCCTGAGGACAAACCTCTAGGCAAATCATAAGTGAAGCAAGGTGATTTTAAATACATACCACTCCTTTC
>NC_041383.1:643930935-643939759 GCF_002162155.2 Triticum dicoccoides | reverse complement strand
AGTTTGGCGCCCAATGTTACTCAACAATCCTCTTCCTCGAGAGATCTTCCGGAGATGATGGAGAGTGATACGCCCTCTCCGGCCTCCCCGCCCAATAAGGTGGACAACTTTGAGGTGTCGTCTCGGAGGGTTTCTCCCGAGCGACAAGTAGTGCGGCGGGCGAAGAAGGCATTGCCCGAAGGTGGTGCCTCTGTCGCTCAGGGTTCGGGGGTAAGGAATGATGGCCCCGGACTATCCGGTTTACAGCCGGAGATGATTCTGGAGACGAGTAAGCGGATTCCTTCAAAGGAAGGCTGTATTCCTGCGGCGACTTCCAAAGATCCGGAAGCGCCGGACATGTTGATGGACATGCTGCGACAAGCGTCCGTCCCATAGGAACACCGTACCTTGATGGGTACAGTGGTCGAGAGGGTTCTGTCTGCGAAGAGCGGATTGAATGAAGCCTTCACGAGCCTGCTAAGAGGCTTCGAGGTTTGTGACGTAATTTTTCCGACTATACTTTGTTTGCAGAATGCACCTGTGTATAGATAATAGCCCCTGAGACTCGGATTGCCTTCCCAAAGGAGGCGATCGGAGGATGAAAAAAGATATGCTCAGGTAATAATCTGATGTAATTGGAATACAGGACATTTCCCCCCTGGCGACTATCTGGACTACGGAGGTAGCCGAACTGCAGCGAAAGCTTGATATGGCAGGGGATGACATTGCATTGATCAACAGGCGTTTTGACGAATCGCAAGGTGTGTGGTTCGAGCCTGCGTTACACAAATGTGCTTATGATGTAAGCCTGACGCTAAAAATTGTATATTGGGTATGCATGACTGCAGATGGTGCTGCCGCTGTTGAAATTCTTCGGGCGGAGCTGGCTCAGGCCAAGGACCTGGCCCGATTTAGTAATGCGGTTGCCGAAAAGGCATCGGCTGAGTTAAAAGCCGAACAAGCTGCTCGGTGCCAAGACGAGGAGAAGATATCCATGATGGCGCTCTAGCTAAAAAATGCTACTAGCCGCTGTGAACTTCTTGAGAAGGAGAATGAAACCAAAATGACTGAACTTGACAAGGCCTTACAAGAGGCGAGAGAAGCGTGGTCTGAATCCAGAGCGGCCCGTGAGGGGATCCGGCAAGCTGGGGAGATTGCGGCTGGTAAGCCCTTTTTGCTACAGACTAAGTTCGGCGATCCGAACTATGCTCAGCTTAACCAAGTGTGGAGTTCTCCGGACGAGTTTTTGGACTTGCCGAAGAGTTCTTTGGATGCGACGCAGTTTTACCAAGCGCGAGAGGGGTATGCAACGGAGAAGCTTTTCTGGTCACAATTTGGCACATCAAAACGACCTCTGTTGCTAAATGAACAGATGTCCCAATGGGCCGAACTTCATAGGATATCCGGCGCTGCCATGAAGAACGTCATAATCCGGTTGTGGCCAACCGAGCCTGTTCCAAATAGCTATTTCGGCTTGGTGCGGCGGCTTGTTGATGCGGTGCCACGTATCAATGCTGTGAAGTGGTCGGTGCGCATTGAGGGTGCACGGATGGCCTTTGCCCGAGTCAAGACATTTTGGGAGAAGATGAAGGCCATCGATGTTGCGGCGAAGAGTCCGTCCAAGGGCAAGGAACGCCATGAACCGGAGCATTATTTTGAAGACGTCCTAGAAGCCGCCTGCTTGATAGAGGGTCAATGCTCAAAAGATATAATGTTTGAGTGAGGTGTATGAGAATTGTAAAAGACAATTTTATAATTAATCTATTTTTATGTTTTGCTCGAAAGCTTGTGTTCCTCCTGTGCGGTCGTTTTAATATAATCTGAAAGTTTTCCAGTCGTCGGCTTCAGCCCCCTCGTAGGAAGTACGGGGGTGTTCGGAAAAACATTTAATCACTCTTGATCCAACGTCTTGGTCCATGAAGGATGTGATAATGCGGCAAACCAGTCAATCGGACTATAGGACGTTAACACTTTCACTTAGCCATAGGAGTTTTATGGTGGGTCTACGACATAGCCCCTGGTATCGCGACGTATTATAATATGATGCTTGACATATTTGATCTGAAAAAGATCCTTCGTGTGACACGGAGAATCACTAAAGATTCCAATAAGTCGTCAAGTGGTTGACCAGCTCTCGCCGCATCATGATAGTTAATTTTCGGTTTTCTCTACTAAGGTACTTGACCAGATGAACCGGAAGAACAATCACAGTAGTTCTCCCTTTACTACCCTAGCCGATGGAGCGGAACGTAGGGTAGCAACCACAGGAGCCGGGCAACCCAACTATTGACCCAAGACAATTATTCGGAGCTGATGCATATAGGGCCAAACTTGCGACGCTGAAGTACGATGTAAAGCTGTTCGGACTTTAGTGGTAACTCATTTGTTCCCATACCGAGCCCTGGCAGGTTATGCCGAGGTATATCTGTGAAACGACCATAGGAGCCATGTTCATTGATGAAAGAACACGAATGATTAATTCGGATAATGTTTACTGGGAACTGAGTGATATGCCAATGATTACTTTATATGTATATAGACCACAATCCCGGCTATTTGACATGCCCAGGGTCGAAGGCAGAGGAAAAAGGCATATTACAGGCTCGAAATAAAGAGTGTGATCTACAAAAGGTTATTTTGGACCTCCTGTCGCACGTCTGTGCCGCCTGTCCTCGGTGAGGGGAATCCTTGATGGAAGTAGCCCCTTAGGTGAGTGTACGGATCCGAACTCCGATATAGTCAGTTTTAGATGTTTGTCTTTTTCTTCACCTATTTCAAAGAGATAATGAAGAAAGAAAAAAAATTAAATAGATAAAAAATGTTACGGGAATGCTTGCAGGCTTGTCCGTATTGTGCTTCCGCCAATGCCCATGGTACCTTGAGTGCGTAGTGATGTATGCGCGGTACAAATTTTGCAGGCATATGAGGTGGGCGGCGGAAGCCGAACTGCTATCTTTGCTCTGGGATTGGTCGATCTTCTGTGGGAGATTGCTTCTGACCCCCGGTATTTGTTTGGTGAACCTTTCCACCGTCCCTGTCGCATGGCGGCCTTCTCCCCTTGTATTCGGTGTTGAGCTTGCCGGACTGCTTGAAGACCCATCAGTTTCTACTGGTATGGTTAGCTGGTTATCGGGGTGGCCGTGAATCTGGCAGGGTCGGTCCAATATCCGGTCTAGGTTGGATGGTTCGTCTCGGTTCGCCTTGAATGGTTTCATCCGTTGACCGGGCTTGGGATTGTTGAATCCGGCGTTGACCGCTGTGTCACGTGATCTTTCATTATCACTGTGACTGTTGTGTTTGCTTCGTCGTGGCTTGCCATTGCTGTCTCAGATTTCGAAAGTGCTCGAGTTGCTGGCGCTATTGCTTCTACGAGCAAGCCAGCTGTCTTCTCCCGTGCAAAAGCGGGTCATTAGAGCAGTAAGGGGTGTCATGGATTTAGGTCCTTCTTGACCGAGGTGGCGTGCAAGCCATTCGTCCCGGACCCTGTGTCTGAAAGCCGCAAGGGCTTCTGTGTCCGGGCAGTCGACTATTTGGTTCTTTTTAACTAAGGACCTAGTCCAGAGCTTCCTGGCCGACTCTCCGGCTGTTGGACAATGTGGCTTAAGTCATCGGCATCTGGTGGCTGGACATATGTTCCTTGGAAGTTGTCGAGGAAAGCTTCTTCTAAGTCTTCCCAGCTGCCGATAGAATTTTCAGGCAGGCTATTTAACCAGTGCCGAGCTGGCCCTTTGAGCTTTAGTGGGAGGTATTTGATGGTGTGGAGGTCGTCTCCACGAGCCATATGGATGTGGAGAATGAAATCCTCAATCCATACTGCGGGGTTGGTTGTTCCGTCATATGATTTAATATTGACGGTTTTGAATCCTTCGGGGAATTCATGATCCATTACTTCATCGGTGAAGCAAAGAGGGTGTGCGGTGCCTCTATGTTGGGCCACACTGCGATGTACCTCTGAAGGAGTCCATTTGTGATTTTCAGCCCGGGCGCGGCCAGGTTTGTCACGTCCGAATAGGTAGCCGTCGTTGCATGTCGAGGTATGCCCTCGTGATCCGTAGATCGATCTTGCGTGTCCTGCTCTACTATCCGCGTCTTGTCGAAGGTGGAATGTACAACTCTGAGCTGTTTTATTCTTGCCTTTACAGTGAGGTGGGGCGGTCTGGTGTTCGGCTTGAGTTACCGCTTTATCCGGACCGAGTTGTCGTCGACCTTCTGCATTGTGCGATGAGGGTACGGGCTCCAGCGCCTCGTCATCGAACTGACTTAACAATCTATGCTTCGGGTAGCTTTTGGCTGCGATACTAAGGCCGTGTTCTCGACGGCTAGGACTTCGGTCCATCTATCATTGAGCAGGTCTTGGTCAGCTTGAAGCTGCTGCTGCTTCTTTTTCAGGCTCCTTGCAGTGGCTATTAGCCTGCGCTTGAAGCACTCCTGCTCGAGAGGTTCTTCGGGCATGATGAAGTCTTCATCGCCGAGGCTTACCTCATCTTCAGAGAGCGGAAGGTAGTTATCGTCCTCCGAATTGTCGCTGGGTAGGGCCTGTTCATCGGGGCTGTCTTGCCCGTTTTCTTGTTCCTCATGTTCGGATGTTGCTCCAACAGGGTCTTCATTGTTTTTGGTGTCATCCGGAGTATTATTTTTTCCGGTGCAGTGTTGCTCTCTTTTGAGTGACGTGACGTAGAGCGGCGTTTAGGACGCCGACGCTTGGACTATGTCTCAGGAGGTTTATTCCTAACTGGATCTTCTTTGTCATCGTCATTAGCTTCTTTAGGTGTATCAACCATGTACACATCGTATGAGGAAGTGGCTGTGAGTCGCCCAGTAAATGGCGGGTTTTGACCCTGCTCCTCATCGTCATCGTCGTCAATGCTATCGATGTCTTCAGAGCTGTGATCAAGCGTGTCGGTTAAGTCTTCGACAGTGGCTATTAAGTGGGTAGCGGGCGGGAAGCAAGATTCTCCGTCATCAGCCCCTAGTTCGAACCGAACATAATTCAGCTGTGAGTCCCCCGCCAAGGACAGGTTCTTTAACAAGCTCAACACATCGCCCAAGGGTGAGTGATGGAAGATGTCTGCGGCGCTGAATTCAAAGATCGATAAACGATCAAGTTCAGCGTCCGCGGGCGTGCATGGTTCGGAATTTATAGCCGGAGACGAGTCTGGAGTTCCGGCAACGTGGGTACTGCATGAGGTTGAGTCCGTGAGCAGCTCCAACACCGCGGGCCCTGTGACCTCGTATGGCACAATCCGCTGTGGATCTAAGGCTAGAGCAGTAACAGGAACCATCTCCTGGATGTGGTCCGATGACAGATTTAAGTCATGTTCATCGGAGCGAGGGCGAGCGATCGTCGTGGTCTCAAACCCGTCGAAGATCAAGTCTCCACGGATGTCCATGATGTAGTTCACGCTTCCAAATCTGACCTGATGGCCAGGGGCGTAGCTATCGATCTGCTCCAGATGGCTAAGCGAGTTGGCCCACAGTATGAAGCCGCCAAACACGAAGATCTGTCCGGGGAGGAAGGTCTCTCCTTGGACAGCGTCACTATCAATGATTGAAGGGGCCATCGAACTTTTGAGGACAACACAGTGGAACTCTCAATGAAAGCACCAATGTCGGTGTCAAAACCGGCGGATCTCGGATAGGGGGTCCAGAATTGTGCGTCTAAGGTTGATGGTAACAGGAGACAGGGGACACGATGTTTACCCAGGTTCGGGCCCTCTCTATGGAGGTAATACCCTACTTCCTGCTTGATTGATCTTGATGAATATGAGTATTACAAGAGTTGATCTACCTCAAGATTGTAATGGCTAAAACCCTAGAAGTCGCCTGTATGACTATGGTAATGAGTATGTCTCTTCCGGACTAAGCCCTCCGGTTTATAGACACCGGGGGAATCTAGGGTTACATAGAGTCGGCTACATAGGAAGGAATATTCATAGTTGATCGCCAAGCTTGCCTTCCACGCCAAGGAGAGTCCTATCCGGACACGGGTACAGTCTTCGGCCCTCGTGTCTAAACAACCCATCAGTCCGGCCCATGGATAACAGGCCGGACGCCCGAGGACCCTTTAGTCCAGGACTCCCTCAGCGGGTGAGGCGTACTACCCAGAGTACGCCTTTGGCGTCACCTCCTTCGCCAGTGCAGCTGAGCCGCTGGGCCGGTGCACTTATTATTCCATGCTCGGTGCGTGCCAGTGCACAGCCAGATCCAGCCCGATCAGGTGAATTCCTTTCCTTTTTCTTTTCCATCAAATTTGTAAAATCCATAGAATATCCAAATGAACACCAAATTTGATGATTGAAATTTCTAGTAGTTCATGAAATCATGCTCTATCACATTAATCTATTTGCATATTTTTTCCAGAGAAGTTTTTCTTCAGAAATATTTATCATATCCCATTTTTCCATTCCTGTCACAAACTTTAGAAAATCACAGAGAGCTCAAAATTGATCAAAATGCCTTGAATCAAATTCCTATATACTTCTAGGGTCATGACTTAGTTTGTGAACATTTTTCCTATTGCTTTCTGTACCACATCAAATATTGGTCCATTTCTCCATATATTGCCAACTTTGCGAATTCCTAGGAAATTCATTTGAACTCCAAATCAAGTGAAACCAACTCCTGGATGCTTATAAAATCATTCCTTGTTAAATGGGTGCCTCTGCTCATTTTTCAAAATAATGTTTCTGTGCACTTCTTGCAAATCCATAAATCCTTTGATTCCAACATATTGAAATGTTCAAAATCCTCACTCATCCAATTCCAGTAAAACCACTTTGGTCATTTTTCATATGACCAAAGGAATCCTAGAAAAGTCCAACTCACATTTTTAGAGCACTTCTATTTTTGCCTTGTTGTGTTGCTTATTGTGATTGTTTTTGACGTTAGTTGACGAAGTAGACGGAGTACTTGGAGAAGGACCAGAAGATTTGAAGACTTTGATGAACCAGGCAAGCAGACCTTTGACCATGTCTCTGAAACCCTTTTATGCATGTCATATAGCACCAAATGGTTGTTGCATCAGAATCATGATGAGGTGGTAACCAGTTTGATGGTTTGCCTCCGTTACTTCCTTGTTGATACTTGCATTATGCATGACCCTACCTTTCCTATGAGGGTTATGCGGGTGGAAGTAGATAGGATGCTAAAGAAGTTGCTTCGCAAAAAGGGACGGGTGTATGCATGGTGATGGAGACAAAAATATTCTCAAATACTTTTTGAAAACCCCGTCGGGTGCCACTAATGCCCGACAGAGATGTTGAGCTAAGTAACCACTTGATGACGAAGTGGTGTAACGTGGAAAGTGAGTGTGTTGTTTTTAAAAATGGATTGGTTTAAGTTGCGACCGTTACTCCAACCTTACATGCGCAACCACTCTACCCTTATATGGGAAAGGCATTATTGATTACCTAGTTCGTGCTAGCATGGATGCCCGCATTACTAGTGATAGGAGTGGTGTGGTCACTCTCGGGACGGGGTCGTGCTTGGATAGGCGGCCATGACTGTTTTCACAGGGCACCGAACACACCGTTGGTCCCTTCGTGTAGTTGTGAAATAAAAAGGCCAGAGTCCCAAGATCTTTATGACTATACACGAGGGTTGTGTACCAATGAGTGGACTCTATGTTAGTCACGGCTAGGTAAAGGTAGTGATTAGGTGCTTCCCCGAGTACTTGAGGTATTGCGGGATCGTGGATGACACGAAAGCTTCCCGGATCTTGTGGGTAAAGTGTGCAACCTCTGCAGAGTGTAAAACTATTCTCATAGCCGTGTCCACGGTCAAGGATAGTTGGATAACCGCTCTTGGGCTACGTCCATTGTTTACAAAACTTGGTGTGTGTCTGAGGCAAACAACACGGTTTGGTAATATTGTTGATATGATCCATCAGGAAGTCACGATGAGCTTGAGCATGAGTCGTTCATAACTCTTTCTCGATGTTGATATCTGTAACCTCCTAATGCTTGTTGCAGACGTATTCATGTCCCTGATAAATGTTGATCATACTTGCATGAGACAAACTAGCTTTCCGCAAAAATGCCAATTTAGTAGTAGAGCCTTGCATAATTTTTTGTTATCACTCTTGGGTTGCTTGCGAGTACATTCAAAGTACTCATTGGCTTGCCACTGGTTATTTTATTAGCCAGCCATGAAAGAACATGACATATGAAGAGTACCTTGGTGATGAACATGCGAGCTAGGACGCTTCCCACGCAGAATGCCTGTAGGGTTAAGATAGATGGCATGGGTCCAAGTTGTCGACGAAGATTTTCGCTGTGATGATATACTCAAGACTTGACCATAATGGTCCTACTTGTGTAATACGGTATGTGCGGATGTAAGACTCTTGTTTTTCAGCTTCTGTGTGTTCAGTGATCATTGATCTCTAGGATCACTGTACACGTGCATTTGGTGATCATGACTTATGTGTCGGGGTCCCCACATTTACTTGACCGACACTCTGGGTTATGTTATGACACAATGTTTGATATGATAAAACCTTAGAGCATCAAGTATCATGATACACCTGACATCTTTCTAAATGTTATAGTGATGAGCATGATGTGAAGCATTCATCCAAGAAATGCAAGAATGATTTTGCTTACATATTTTGATGTTACTTGCTTTGCATCAACTATAGACTATTTATTGGCATCACTATCCTTTAAAGTCATACCTAATTACAACAAATTGATTTTAATTCATGATAGTGTCATTTAAAATCAAAAAATATTATTTTATCATGTACCTACTCGAGGACGAGTAGGGGTTAAGCTTGGGGATGCTGGTACGTCTCAGATGTATCTATAAATTTTTATTGTTTTATGCAATGTTTATATCATTTTGT
>NC_041383.1:643927933-643930469 GCF_002162155.2 Triticum dicoccoides | reverse complement strand
TCAGTGCCCAATGCCAGTTGATATTTTTTTGCATGTTTTTGGTTTTTCAGGAAAATCAACTTTATTAGGCTAAAAAATACAGAAAAAACCTGTGAAGTTTCAAGTTCAAAAGCTTCCACGGAGCACTAACAAAGGCCAGGGCCTCCCATGGACCCCACGTGCCACCCACGCTTCAGGGGCACGTTGTGGGGTCACGTAGGCCCCGTGAACCTCTGATGCACCGCCCCTTGGTCCATGTGCCTTCATATACTCCTGAAACCCTTTGGAAAATTATTTTTCCCTAATTTTCCGCCGCCGCACACCTCTATTTCGTGAAGACCAATCTGGAGGCCTTTTCCAGTACTCTCCTGGAGGGGGCATTCTTCACGGTGGCCATCTCCATCAACTTGAAGGCCAACATGATCGGTTGTGAGTAGTTTCCTTGAGACCATGGGTTTGTAGCAGTAGCTAGATGGTTCTCTCTCCCTTGCTTCTCAATATAAAGATCACATGAGCTTCCCTACAAGGTTGTGATCCATTTGATGTAATTTGTTGGTTTGTTTGTTGGTATATGATGAATTTTCACTTTATGATCAGATTTATCCATGAACCTTTTTGAGATCTATTTGGTTTCTTTGTTGCATAATACTTATTCATATATGCTCTTTGATGTATTCTTATTTCTTTAGCCAATTTTGGTGTTTGATCTTCAGAGGGAGTTGTGTATGATAATTGGGTTCAACCTTGCAAGTAATCTAATGCAGTGACAGGAACTGGGAGAGGCTTGTTTTGTGTTGTTGCATGTAGGGATAAAAAGGTTGTTGCATAGTTCTGCTTTGAACGCTGAGTGAAGAAAATATATCATCTACTTCATGTCATCATGCTTATTGTAATACTATGCTTTTGCCTAATACTTTAAGATGCATGCTGGATAGCAGTCTTGGGTGGAGTATTAGCTATAGATGCATTGGGATAACGGTCTATAGATGTTGGGACGTGATGCTCAGATGCTAATTATGTCATGGATATTCATGCCCATAAATATTGCAATTTAATCAAAACCCAAATGTAGTTCGTTTACCACACTATGTTTTCTTATAGAGAGAGACCACTAGTGAACCTATGGACCCCGGTCCATTTTCTTCGTGTAAAAATTTCAACTTTATCAACACTCTTTTAATTTTCGCTTTTACATTCTCATTAAGTCCAAGCCATTTTTTTATTTCCATCACTGTTTCAATCCTTTGACTGTCAAGCTAGTGAGATTGGAAACATCACTAGTCCAGTTTGGGCTCTACTATCATCAACATGTCCATTTAATAATTGTGTGCGATAGGTATTCCTATCACACATGCGCTCCATATATGCACTATCTTCTTTTTGTCGGATATTACACACACATACATGCTTGAAACGTTTGCCGTATTTCCATTAATCGCACACACATATGAGACATAACCATGCATGTGTGGTACTACTGGAAATGCCACACGCATATGAGATCCAACCGTGTGTTCGATCGTTGAGTATCGCACACGTTTTCCGTAAAAAATCATCTGTTATCTATTTTTCCATCGCACACGTTGTTTTCTTTCAAACCATTGCTACTTGTGAGACGCGTTGGGATTTCCCCGAAGAGGAGGGGATGATGCAGTACAATGGAGATAAGTATTTCCCTCTGTTATGAAACTAAGGTTATCAATCCAGTAGGAGAACCAAGCAACTCAATGTAAACAACACCAACACACAAACAACAAATCCTCGCACCCAACGCAAACAAGGGGTTGTCAATCCCTTGACGGTTAATTACCATATTAAATTGTATGGTGATAGATAAATAGATCGCAAAAAATATAAAATAAAATAAATAAAGAAAAAATTTAGCAAATATTTTTAGGATTTTTTATATGATAAAAGATAGACCCAGGGGCCGTAGTTTTCACTTGAGGCTTCTCTCGAGAAAATAGCATACGGTGGGTAGACAAATTACTCTTGGGCAATTGATAGAAAAGCAAATAATTATGACAATATACAAGGCAATAATCATGTATATAGGTATCACGTCCAAGATTAGTAGACCGAAATGATTATGCATCTACTACTATAACTCCACACATTGGCTGCTTTCCAGCATGCATCTAGTGTATTAAGTAGGAAAGGTAGTAGACAAGATAAACTGACGCATGAATAAACCTTATCTTTTTACCCTTAATAGCGACGATATGTACGTGCCATGTCCCTTTCGGTCACTGGGATTGAGCACTGCAAGAATGAACCCATCACAAAGCACCTCTTCCCTTCGCAAGATAAATCAATCTAGTTGGCCAAACCAAATCAATAGATCAGAGAATAAATACGAAGTTATAACAATCATGCATAAAAGAGTTCAGAAAAAACTCAAATAATATTCATGGATAGATCTCGATCATATCATATACTCACAATTCATCGGATCCCAACAAACACACCGCAAAAAAGAATTACATCGGATAGAACATCAAGGAGAACATTGCATTGAAGAACATTGAGAGACAAGAAGCCATGTAGCTACTAACTA
>NC_041383.1:643921993-643927656 GCF_002162155.2 Triticum dicoccoides | reverse complement strand
GAGACCCTCCGTGATTGATTCCCCCTTCGGCGGAGTGCCAAAAAGGGTCCCCAGATGGGATCTCTCGAGAACAGAGGCTTTCGGCAGTGGAAAAGTATTTCGTGGACTCCCTCATAGTTTTTTGATTTTTGGGAATTTTTAGTGGCGGAGTTAGGTCAAATAGAGGTTCGTGGGCCCCACTATGTACCAGGGCGCGCCTTGGTGCCTAGTGGGCCACGGCTTCGTATGCTCATCCCCTCCCGAAGCTTCCAAGGTCTCTTATTGCCCGAAAAAAATCTCCAAAAAGTTTCGTGGCAATTGGACATCATTTGGTATTGATATTCTGCAAAGTAAAAACCAAGCAAAAAACAGCAACTAGCACTAGGCACTAAGTTAGTAGGTTAGTCCCAAAAATGATATAAAGTTGCTTGTAAATGTATATAAAACATCCAAGATTGATACTATAATAGCATGGAACAATTAGAAATTATAGATACGTTGGATACGCATCAAGCACCCCCAAGATTAATTCCTGCTCGTCCTTGAGTACGTAAATGATAAAACAGAATTTTTGATGTGGAATGCTACCCATCATATTCATCATAAAATATTTTCTTTTATAGCATGGACATTTGGACTTGAATGATTCAAAGCAATAGTCTATAATTTGACATGAATACATCAATACTCAAACATACAAACAAGCAACCATGTCTTTCAAAATATCAATGCTAAAGAAAGTTATCACTAGCCCATTATGCTCAATCATTGATCCATTCATGAAGCACACTCAAATATTAGCTACATCCAATGCACAAGTACGACAATAATGTTCCCTAGTTGGTGCTGTATAAGAGAAGATGGAGACTCAAATAAAACAAAAATTGCATAAAATTAAATAGATAGGCCCTTCACAGAAGGAAGCAGAGATTTTTAGAGGTTCCAGATCTCATAGCATAAATTGAGAGATAAAATTATTTTGAGAGGCATGCTTTTCCTGTCAACGAAAAGGACCAAGAATTCCCAATATCTTTCATGCTAGATAAATCAAAGGCGGTTCCCAAATAGAAAATAAAGTTTATTTCCTTTCTACCATTCTTACACAGTCCATGGCTAGCTGTATCCACGGGTGCCTTCCATACCAACACTTTCCAAGGAATTTATTATTAACATTATATAAAAAAATCATTTCGAGACCGGACATCCCTATTACCTGCCACACTCTCGTGCAATGACAAGTGAATACACACTCATCGTGAGAATAAAATACCTAGCATGCAAAATATTGGCCACCCCTACCGCTTCATGAGCGGTACGGGCACACAAAACAGAAATATGTTTCAAATATTAGAGTTGGCACATACAAATTTACTTGGAACAGTAAGGAAACACCGCATATAGGTTGGTATGGTGGACTCATTTGGCACAACTTTGGTTTAAGGAGGTGGATGCACAAGCAGCATTCTCGCTTAGTACAAATGAAGGCTAGCAAATAGATTGAGAAGGGACAAACCAAAAAACAAAAATGATAAAAACATGCATTGAACATAACTAACACCGAATAATGCGCCACAAGCAACATGTAACTTTGTTGCATAACTATTGACTTTTGTGCTTACACGGGGAATCACAAACCTTAACACCAATATTCTTACTAAAGCACAATTATTCACTAACATGAATCACATATTATTATCTCCATATCGCAAAACTATTGCAAGTAATCAAACTTATCATATCCAATGATCTTTTATGAAAGTTTTTATTATATCCCTCTTGAATATTCATCACTTTGGGACCAAATTCATATCTCGTGCAAATTACCATTGCTATTATCAAATCTCAAAAAGATTTAAGTGAAGCACAAGAGCACATATATTTCTTCAAAAAAATTCATATCAACTCTCAAAATAATATAAGTGAGGCATGAGAGTGCATTTCTTTAAAATAAAATCACCATCATGCTCTAAAAGATTTAAGTGAAGCACATAGAGCAATTGCCTAGCTAAAAAAATTAAGTGAAGCACATAGAGCAATTCTAACAAATCATGATAACATACGGCTCTCTCAAATAGGTGTGTTCATTAAGGATGATTGTGACAAACTAAAAAGCAAACAAAGCAAAGACTCATACCATACATGACTCTCCAAGCAAAACTCATGATATGTGACGAATAAAATATAGCTCCAAGTTAAATTATCGATGGTCGTTAGAAGAAAAGAGGGGATACCTTCCGGGGCATCCCCAAGCTTAGTTGCTTGGGAGTCCTTGAATATGAACTTGGGGTGCCTCGTGAATCCCCAAACTTAGTTTCTTGCCACTCCTTATTCCTTCATCCATCGTGATCTCACCCAAAACTTGAAAACTTCAATCACACAAAACTTAACAAAACCTTCGTGAGATCCGTCAGTATAAGAAGACAAATCACTACTTTAAGTACTGTTGCAAATCCATTCATATTTGTTATTGCATTATACCTATTGTATTCTAACTTTACCATGGCTTATACCCCCTGATACAATCCATAGATTCATCAAAATAAGCACACAACGCAACGAAAATAGAATCTGTCAAAAATAGAACAGCCTGTAGAAACCTGAATTAAGCTCATACTTATGTAACTCTAAATATTCTGAAAAATTAGGAAGATGTGGCAATTTGTATGTAAATTACGTGGAAAACAATCAGAGCAAAAACAAGTTTATGTGAATTTAAAACATTCCAGAACTAGGCAAAAAAGTTTATGTTTTTCCACAGAATCAAGTCAACTATCATCCAAACCATCCTAAAGGCTTTACTTGGCACAAACACTAATTAAAACATAAAAAGCACAATCATAACAGTAGCATAATTATGTGAACACGCGAAAATAGAAAATAAACAAGAAAAAAATAAGATAACTATTGGGCTGCCTCCCAACAAATGCTATTGTTTTATGCCCCTAGCTAGGCATAATGCATAGTTTCAAGTATTGTCATCTTTGGTTTCTGATGACCCACGAGTATAGGGGATCTATCATAGTCCTTTCGATAAGTAAGAGTGTCAAGCTCAACAAGGAGCAGAAGGAAATGACAAGCGGTTTTCAGCAATGTATTTTCTGCAGGCACTGAAATTATCGGTAATAGATAGTTTTGTGATAAGATAATTCATAACGGGTAACAAGTAAAAAGTGTAACAAAGGTGAAGCAAAGTGTCCCAATCCTTTTTATAGCAAAGGACAAGCATGGCCGAACTCTTATATAAAGCAAGGCGCTCCCGAGGACACATGGGAATTACTGTGAAGTTAGTTTTCATCATGCTAATATGATTCACACTCGCTACTTTGTTAATTTGATATGTGAGTGGACCGGTGCTTGGGTGTTGTCCTTACTTGGACAAGCATCCCACCTATAATTAACCCCTCTTGCAAGCATCTGCAACTATGAAAGATTAAGATAAATCTAACCATAGCATGAAAGATGTGGACCCAAATCAACCCCTTATGAAGCAACACATAAACTAGGGTTTAAGCTTCTGTCACTCTAGCAACCCATCATCTACTTACTACTTCCCAATGCCTTCCCGTAGGCCCAAATCATGGTAAAGTGTCATGTAGTCAACGTTCACATAACACCACTAGAGGAAAGGCAACATACATCTCATCAAAATATCAAAAGAATACCAAATTCACATGATTACTTATAACAAAACTCCCCCATGTTCTCAGGAAGAAACATAACAACTCACAAAGCATGTTCATGTTCAAGATCAGAGGGGTAATAAATGTCATTAAGGATCTGAACATATGATCTTCTACCAATTGAACCAAATAGCATCAACTACAAGAAGTAATCAACACTACTAGCAACCTGCAGGTACCTATCTGAGGTTTTGAGGCAAAGATTTAATACAATAGATGAATTAGGGTTTGAGAGGAGATGGTGCTAGTGAAGATGTTGATGAAGATTGACCCTCCCACAATGAGAGGATCGTTGGTGATGACGATGGCTTCAATTTCCCCCTCCGGGAGGGAAGTTTCCCCAGCAGTATTGCTCTGCCAGAGCTCTAGGTTTCTCCTGCCCAGGTTCCGCCTTGAGACGGCATCGCTTCATCCCGAAAGCTCTCTTCTAATTTTTTTCTAGGTCAAAACCCTCCATATAGCAGAAGATGGGCACCAGACGATGGTCAGGGCCCACAAGCCCTGGGGCGCACCCTAGGGGGTAGGGTGCGCCCCTAGGCTTGTGACCACCTCGTGGGTCCCCTTCTATAGTTTCTTTGCCCAATATTTTTTATATATTCCATAACAACTCTTAGTAAAATTTCAAGACATTTGGAGTTGTGCAGAATAGGTATCTCATATTTGCTCCTTTCCAATCCAGAATTCCAGCTGCCGGCATCCTCCCCCTTCATGTAAATCTTGTAATATAAGAGAGAAAAAGCATAAGTATTGTACCATAACATGAAATAATTGTCCATAATGCAATAAATATCAATATAAAAACATGATGTAAAATGGACGTATCAACTCCCCAAGCTTAGACCTCACTTGTCCTCAAGCGAAAGCCGAGATCGATAATCATGTCCACATGTTTATGAAGGAAATATGCCCTAGAGGCAATAATAAAGTTGTTATTTTATATTTCCTTATATCATGATAAATGTTTATTATTCATGCTAGAATTGTATTAACCAGAAACTTGATACATGTGTGAATACATAGATAAAACACAGTGTCCCTAGTAAGCCTCTACTAGACTAGTTCGTTAATCGAAGATGGTTAAGTTTCCTAACCATAGACATGTGTTGTCATTTGATGAACGGGATCACATCGTTAGGAGAATGATGTGATGGACAAGACCCATCCATTAGCTTAGCATAATGATCGTTAAGTTTTATTGCTATTGCGTTCTTCATGAATTATACATATTCCTTTGATTACGAGATTATGCAACTCCCGGATACCGGAGGAATACCTTGTGTGCTATCAAATGTCACAACGTAACTGGGTGATTATAAAGGTGCTCTACAGGTATCTTCAAAGGTGTTTGTTGGGTTGGCATAGATCAAGATTAGGATTTGTCACTCCGAGTATCGGAGAGGTATCTCTGGGCCCTCTCGGTAATTCACATCATAATAAGCCTTGCAAGCAATGTGATTAATGAGTTAGTTGCGGGATGATGCATTACAGAACGAGTAAAGCACTACAAAAAAAGACACATCCATGACATTTTGGGCCGAACGAATTTTTTTATATCATACATATGACACTTCTATGACGATAATTGTGACAAAACCTGGTATCATCATAGATGTGGTGGGCTCCTACTTCTATGACAAAAAATCATGACAGAAAATGGGCTTTTCGTCCTGGGCGGGCCGGAGACGTAGCCGCATGACGTTCTTTGGGCCGTCCATGACGGAAAAAATCGTGGTAGAAGCGAGGAGGAGGAAAATTTCAGGGAGTGGCCGGTTACGGTGGGAGGTCGGGGGCCGAGCGATGTGCGTTTCTCTCGTACACGTGTGAGGCGTTGGCTCTAACTGAACCCGAGCGAGGCATTGGGCTCTAACTGAACCCTAGCGATTGCACTACAGGCTACGCGTTACTGAACCCAAGCGATCGATTGATGGCTGTTAACTGAACCCGATCGAGCGATTCCTTCGCTACTGCTGCTAACTGAAGCCAATCGATTGGATGAACAGTGAG
>NC_041383.1:643916591-643921687 GCF_002162155.2 Triticum dicoccoides | reverse complement strand
CCTCCCGATGAACAGGACCCCCGTTTCGACCGTAGTGCTCCAACACAAGTCCGTTTCGTCCATTTTGCGGTACGCCACACCCCTCCCAATCAACAGGACCCCCATTTCGACTGTAGGAGGTCCGTTTCCTCCGTTTTGCGGTACGCCACACCCCTCCCGATCAACAGGACCCCTATTTCGACCATAGGAGGTCCGTTTCCTCTGTTTTGCGGTACGCCACACCCCTCCTGATCAACAGGACCCCGTTTCGAACATAGGAGGTCCGTTTCCTCCGTTGTGCGGTACGCCAGGCCTCGTTTCCATCGCCTGTTCCGTCCAAGCCCTCCCGATGAACATGACCACGCATTCCATTCCGACCCAGCCGGTTGGCTCCCCATGAACACGACGACGACGCTGTTTCTCCGTTCTGACCCAGCCATGTACGTATGCGCGAGTAGGCGTTCGAGACCCTACCCGTATGTACGTACGTGGCTGTATTTTCTTTCTTGCACCCTCGCCGTTGTACGTACGTGTACATGCTACGTGCGCGCCTCTACTACGACACATGCGCGCCTCTACTACGACAAGTGCGCGCCTCTACAATGACCAGTATGTACGTACACGTTCGCGATCAGAATGACAACGCTACGTATGCTTCGACTAGGTGGGTCCCGACTGTCAGGCACTTCCTTGCCTGCGAAGATGTAGCTGGTGGGTCCCAGCAGTCAGGGGGCGAATCGTTTTTTTTGCCCGGACGCACTTCCTTGCGTGCGAAGATGTAGCTGGTGGGTCCTAGCAGTCAGGGGGGAAACGTTTTTTCACGAAATACTGGTGGCCCGCTGTGGACCCAGGAGTCAGCCTCTCCACACATAGTACTCTTCCGATGGTCGTTGACCACATTGACCACGCCGCACTGAGAGCACCACGGCGAGGCCTAGGAAGGGGACGAGGCGGAGCTGGGGAAGACGCGGCAGTGGATGTCCATGCGTAGAGGAGTATGAGGGTTCACTCATTCGGCTGCGGTGTGAGGCTGCTGTCGCCGCAGAATAACAGGGGGTGTGGGTGCATAGAGGGATGGCCTGGCCAGCGGTGGGAGTAGTAGGGGGTGGTGAGGCCTCCGCGGCATCACAGCCGGCCACGGGAGGCAAGAGCATGCGGCATGACCGGCGCTGCTTTGGGCGGCTGGAGCACGAAGACCAGAGGTTGAAGAGGCACTACGGCCGTTGGATGGACATCGTAAGGTCACTGGAGTTAGAGTCGTTCATATTGACTAAATTGACAAAGACCTCCATCTCCGTAAACTTAGTAGGCCCACAAGTCAGCCTCCCACCAAGGTGAGTCCCAGCTAGCAGGGGGAGTATTCATTTTTTTGTGCGTAATAAGGAGGCATTTCCGGTGGGTCCGAGCTGACAGCGGGGGGAACGTTTTTTTCGCGAAATACAGAGACCCTTCCGGCGGGTCCCAACTATCAGGTGGAGGAATCATTATTTTGCGCATAATAAGGAGGCATTTTCCTGTGTGGGCCCCTACTGTCAGCCTTTTCCGATGGCTGTTGTTTGTTGACCATGTTGACCTCACCACGCCGAGAGCACAAACGGGGTGGATGAGGGCGAGGCCCAGGAAGAGAACCACCCGGAGCCGGCGAAGCCACCACAGCGGATGCCCACGCTGAGGGGAGAACTAGCGCTGACTGGTCGGCTACGGGGTGAGGCTGACGTCACCGGAAAATAACAGGATGTGCTGGTGGTTAGAGGGATGGCTTGGCGGCAGCACAGCCAGCCACGGGAGGAGGGAGCAGGCAGTCCCGCCGGCGCTGGTTTGGGCGGCTGGAGCAGGAAGATCAGAGATTGAAGAAGCATGGCAGCTGTTGGATGGACATCCAACAGTCACTGCTGTGTGTTGACTAAGTTGACAAAGCCTTGCGTACACGTCAAAAAAAAATTAGGACAACGTGATCGTCAACCTAGTAGGCCCAGAAGTCAGCCTCCAAATCTGTGGAAAACAACATACATCCCATTAGCCATTATTTTCAATAAGTTATAGCCCATTTGCTAATTCTTAAGGATATTTGAAGCCCATATTTTTTTATTAGCATTACAGACCATATATTCTGGGCACTGCTAAAAAAATCAACAAAATTTTGCATATTTCGGTGGGGTCCGAACTCTTTTAATCACAAAATTTTGAGTCATGTTAAAAATAGTTTTCAGAAAAATATATCAAAATAAAATTGAAAAAACAATTCTCCGCAAAAAAATGAATGAAATTTAGAATCTTAACTAGCAAGATGCCCGTTCATTGCATGGAACATGAAGATGCATATGTATGAGTAGTTTATCTTGTGGGAGAAAAGATGATATTTTAATGTAATTGCCAGTTGGCTTTGGTTTTTATAAGAGTAGAGAGTAGAGAAATCCTAAAAAATGATATTTTAATGCAATTTCCGGTTGGCTTTGGTTTAAAAATTTACAGCCCATTTCTTACAACTTATAGCCCGTTTTCTGGGGAAGCCCATTTCTTACTACTTAGATCCCTCCTCGTCTTGAAAGATTTGCAGCCAGCTAAGCAAGTAGGCCTCGGTTTTGGTATTCTCAAAAAAAAGAACTGGGCTAGCCAATTTCAGAAAGAAAAAATATATCAACTGGGCTCGTCATGTGCTTAATAAAAGCGTAAGAGTGGGCTAGACGGGCCACAGCCCCCGCACAGCGCGCAGTTGAGCTCCGTCTCTGAAACTGAAAAACAACTGGGCGAGCTGCTGGGTCCCTGGTGTTATCCGCTCGTTGTGTAATTTTCTTGTTTATTGACTACATTGACAATGGCGTGGAACCTAGTTGTCAAAAAATTAGGAGGAAGTAATTTTTGGCTTGTAATAACGAGGCACCTGCTTGCGAAATGCAATGACCCTGGTGGGTCCCTACTGTCAGCCTCTCCACGCACAGTCATCTCCTGATTCCTCTTGGTTGTTGACCATGTTGACAACGCCAGACGGCGGCGGGCACATCGAGCTAACCAAGGCGGAGAACGACGGCAAGGCCTCGAACGGGAACGGACAACAACCATGGAAGATGTGGCAGTGTAGTGGCAGGTGGAGGGGAGTACGAGGGCAACAACATGCAAGTCAAGCATACAAATGGTACAAAAAGCCCAAGGATTAATTGTTCATGAAATTTTTATACAAAACCCAGATTGAACATGATAGTAACATCTAACCCAACCACTATTTTTTGCAGTCACAAACAAATGGATCGGTCTGATCCATAAAATCAACATCCTGTGCAAAAAAAATTATTTCAGGATGTCTACAACTTATTGTAAATATAAGCCGAGCACGTTTAGAAGCCCATTTGTCCACCTGAAACTTCTTTTTTTGCTGTTCAACATGTTCGTCCGTGAGAAATCTCTTGCTGTAAAAATTAAGCCTCATGGACAATAGTAACCTCATGTTCAACAAGAAGAATGTGACAAAGCTTCTGTTTGCCTGGTTGGATGCATATCGTCCCATCGTTATTGTCCTCAAATGAATGTCATGAGAACTGAGAAAATCCTTGTGCTTATTACGCCAACGATTGGTTATATGTTTTTCTCCATGTGGTTCTCCCTAAGTAGACATGAAGATTGAAAACAATTAAGGTCTGAAAAAAGAGTATGTCGAAAGAACGACAACTGAACAGTTAATTCTAGTACAATATATACGGGCTTTCAATGTGCATGAAATCATCACCTCTATGTATAAATTCTCCAGAGATCGAAAGCATCGCAGCAAGCCAATAATTATGTCCAGATCAAAACTATACATTCTGATATATATGATCTTGACAGAATCCAGCAACATTGATAGGCTATCAATGGACGAACTCTTCATTGAGCATATAACATAATATTAGTACCCAAAGTGTACTCCAAGATGATATAAAACTTATGCGCACAAATGAAAAATGCAGCATATGATGACAAATGTGTAGATGATAATATCTGGATAATCAGAAATGCCACAATGTTCAGAGGTGAGAGGGCAAGTTTCAACAAATGGAGAGGAGCTTTCAAGCATGACATTACTCTGATGCAGCATCGAATCAAATCTGGATACAAGGATGAGTTACTCAAGTGGATCTCTTTCTTGCCACCTTAAGTTTTCGCCTTTTATTTTATTTTGTTTTTCTCCTCTCCTTTCGGTTACCTCTTGTAATCATGTTGTTGTAACTGTTGTCTGGCTTTAATAAAGTTTTGATATGCTGTGGGGGGTTTCCCCACAGTTCACAGTCAAAAAAAAATGTGTAGATGATAATATACGGTACCTGAAAAAGTGAGGAGCCAAACACCAACTCCTTGTGATTATTAAACGGGTCATGAATTACACCCAAGGTCTCCAGTTTGGGCGTAGAGACGACAGTTATTTCTGAAGGTGGTGTATAACAACTATGAAGGAGCAACCTTTCAAGTGAAGGGGCATCTTCGATGATGAGCTGCTGTCCTTTAAAACAAATTCCAATGCTTTTAAGGTGAGGCGACTCTATTTGGAGACAACTGATACCGATTTCTATTCCCAAAACAATCAGCAATCGCTCTAGGGCAGGGCAACTGGAGTGGATGATGCTGTACAGTGAGGCCTCCGACAGATAAACCACCACAAGCGAAAGTTTTTTAGCAGTGGGAGTCGAAGAATTTGTACCAGATCGTCTGGTAGATGGCATCGGGCGAAGGTGGCGGTGTGGAGAGAGGAGGAAAACCGCGAGATGGACAACGGTGGTGTGGGCACGAATTTTTGGTATGTTTGTGGTATGAAACTTTTGTGGTAATGGTAGAACTCAAACTGCTGGAGTTTTCCGAATTCAGGGGATGTCAGCCAAGCATCCACCTTGCCGGGTATGGACAACAGGTAGCTTGTCGGGATGCAGAGGCATTGAACGGGGCCCTGCTGGTGAGAAGATACGATGGCTCTGATGAGATCAAATTCAGGAAGGACAGATATCTGACGATAGTCGAGATTGAGGGGCGTGGTGCACCATAGAGGGCGCCACCGAGTTGAGAGGACTTGTGTGCGCCAACAATCCTTGGTAGGGAGAAGCGTGGTGATCTCCTCAAGGATGACGCCCGGGAGATCGCTGATGCGGTCCATC
>NC_041383.1:643911630-643916318 GCF_002162155.2 Triticum dicoccoides | reverse complement strand
AACCGGCATCGCCGCTGGCAGGAGCCTCATCTTCTTGGCGTTGGGGCCAGCCGACTCCATTTTCCTTGTGGGCATCATGCCGAGCTCATGGGTTTGAGCAGAGTAGCCAGAGACGAGCCTAGTGGCAGTGCGAGTGGGGAAGGAGGGCTAGGGATTTCTGTAGGAGTGGAAGAAGAGGAGCAGGCGTTTTCTGTATGAGTGAGGAAGAAGGTGAGCGGGGTTTTCTAGACGAGTGAGGAAGATTGGGGAGCGGGGGGAATTGGGTGGGAAACGGAAGCGGGAGAGCGAGCTGTTCGTGTTTATAAGGCCCGCTGCACTAACTACTCGCTTTTTCCCAAGAACCGCTCTCTTCTTTTGCGTTGCTGCATTGGAGCTGGCGCATGGGCTTGGCTGACTGGCCATGCATGCAGGATGCATGTGCCCGCCGGCCACTGCATGTGCCTGGTTTGTTACTAGGCCTATTGAATAGGGTGGTTATGGAGTAAATTAAGGAGATTTATTTTCTCTGTGTGCATCCACCAAATTAGAGGATGCGGTACTGGATGCAGACACTCACATTAAACTAACATTCAGAAGAACAAAAGTTCAGCATGTCTATGCATCTCAATGATTCACCATACTATAACCAATATACAAAGCTGTGAGAAGGTGTGGAAATAAAGAAAATCGGTCGATGCTTCTCTGAGCAAAGGGCCTCCCTGCACACGCATTAATGTCCTAGGCATGCTTGTTTCTACTCAATGTTGCGAGCACTTTGAGCATGTTGGCAACCGTTGTTGGCAACTCCACAGCTAGCTAGCTGCCTAATCTTGCAATTGATGCTGGCACATTTGCAGCAAACACATGAGGCAATAGAGATGACTCAACATGGGTCCATATTGTGCAGTTCCCCTGATATCATATTCATTGTCTTGAATTTGAAAAGATAGCAAAACAGTAGCTATACTTAAACGGTGCTGCAAAACATTAGCACATATCAATAGCTCGGCATGACAAAACACGATCATCTGGACGAAGGGGATACTGACCTGCCTGAGGAAGATTACATATAATTTCATAAGTCCTTGGTTGATTTCCACCTTCGGCTGCACTGCTTGTTTGCTCCTCCACACATGACAGGATCGTTCCGCACTGCATTCAGCAAGTCAACGTACGAATAAGCTAATTTCATCTTGCGGTGGTCATTGTACCTAGATACGAATGTAGGAATACCTAGAGCACCATGGGGTTAGCTGACAGCAGGTAGATGCAGCCATATAAATTTTGTGCGGTGCTACCAAAATTGAGGTTTGTATCCCTTCCCGTTATGAGAATTCTTCTTAAATTTGGTAGAATGTGACGGCTTGTTCTTTGCATCAAACTTGCCTTTCCCCTGAGATTTGTTCTTGTTGTTTTGGGGCTGGTTGGGCTGGAAGTTCTTCTCGTGTACCATGTGGGCACTAGAAGCTCCCTCAGCGACCCGAGCACGTGTGTCTTTTGCTCTCGTCTTCTCCTCAAAATCAAGAGTGCTAATGAGATCCAAAATAGAAAACTCATGTCTCTTGTTTTTCAGAGAAGTAGCAAAATCATTCCACGAAGGTGGAAGCTTGGCAATGATGGTCCCAGCAACAAATTTGTCCGGCAACACACACTTAAAGTACTCAAGTTCCTTAGATAGTGACTGTATCTCATGAGTCTGCTGAACAACAGAGCACTCATCAATCATCTTGTAGTCACAGAATTGCTCCATGACGTACAACTTGTTGCCAGCGTCCGAGGGCCCAAACGTGGCCTCGAGTGCAGCCCACATGTCTTTGCCGCTGTCAAATGACATATATGAATCCACAATGGAATCATCAAGAACACTCAGCAGGGCGGCTTTGAAGAGGGTATCCATGTTCTGAAAAGCTTCCTGCTGTGTAGGATTAAGATCGCCCTCAGGCTTACCCTTAGTGGCATCATAGCAGTACATGATCTAAAACCAATATACTGCTCTTGTGCGCCACATTTTATAATGCACCCCCTTAAAAGTAGGCGGCTTCAAAAGCGCAGCAAAACCACTCGGAGTAAATTGCCTGTGATCAGGTTTTTGGATTGGATTGTTGAATATATGAGCAATTTAGTATGATATTTAATCCGAATCAGCAGTAAATAGATCATGACGACAATTGCAAACATCAAAGTAATGATGCAGACTAAACCAGGAGGACAGAATCACATACTGTACAGCGGGAGCAGAACCGATGTGGTTGATGTTGTCACTCATGTCGTTGATGAAGAGGTTACCGAGGTCGGGGAAGAAGGCTATCATTGAGGAAGTCGTCGCTGGCAGCAGTCACAATAGTGTGCTCCCCAAAAACCTGATCGCCCCTCTCCCGTACAGGATCACGAAAGGCGGGGTTCGGAGGACTGCTGTCCCTTCTCGCGGTGCACGCTGGAAGGAGGGCTGGAGAAGAATTGCATGGCGGCGCTAAGATCTGGAACGGTGCGAAACCATATGATACAATGGCGGCTAGGGTAGAGCATGTCAGGTGCGAGTATAATAGTAGGCCTTTGGCCCCCAAACCCCACGTCCAAGTCAATAATAGCTCAAAAAAAAAGTCAATAATAGCCCCACCAAGGTTTGTCTAAAAAACCCAGAGTAATTAAGGCGTCCGTTAGTCCCTTTAGTATAAATATAATATCATTAGTAATGGCCCCACCTTTTGTCTCACAAAGTATGTTGGAGTACAACCGGCTACACGTTTACAATCCGCTTCTCTTCTCTCTCCTCTTCTCTCTCCTTCAACTAAGCACAAATACTATATTTAAATCCTTATAGCATGCTTATGTCATCTAATTATAGTACTTGCGCTAAAAGTTACTATCCACTGTGTAGTCTGAAATGCCAGGCGTGCAGCGGGCGGTGCCCTCGGTCGGCGCGCCGCTTCAACGGCGGAAGCAGTGAGAGGTCGTGTCACCTTGACTTGCCATCAATGTGGAGCGGCGGGCTCAGCTGGCGGGGGGCGGGAAGCGCACGCGGGAGGGGGGAGGGGTTTTTGTTGGGCCAAGAAGGTGAGAAGCCAACTTGGGATCGGTCTGGACGGGGAAATATCATGTGCTCCCATACTCTGCATATGACACTAGTCTATGTTACTACTCCCTCCTTTCCGGTTTATAGAGATGTTTAGAGTAACATAGTAATATGTTACAGTACAAGTTACTCCCCACTATGACCAGCCTTGGCCTCTCCCAGTGCTCCACCATGTATAGCTGCTAAGCCTGCCACGTAGGCATAAAATATGATGTGGCGCCAATAAACTAAGCACCTATGCATTGAAGACTTGAGTTACTAAGCCATTTAATGCACTTAGCACCTCATCTAAAGAGCATTAATATTATAGCCACTGCTGGCTATAAGCCAGTGCCATGTCATCTACAACCCATCTTATAGTCAACATGTACAATAGTAGATCAAAAGAGTGTACTACTACTTTTTTGTTCTGTGGCCCACCTTTCATTCTCACAAAGTGCCTAGGAGCACGTGCTAGAGCTGGCTCTTCACGAAGAGCCCTCTTACCTTCTCTCTCCTCTTCACTTTCCTCCAACTAAGCAGAAATATACTATAGTTTATTCCTTATAGTCCGCTGACTCAGCTCTATTGTACTTGCTCTAAGCACATCTAAGCACTTACTAGCACCCCCTTGACCGTGGACCTTGACGGTGTATGTCACCTTGTGTCTCATAATTTTCCTCATCATCATCTGAGTCCTAGAAGATCTCACTCACATCATCATTAGCATGCAGCCGCCTTGATAGACAACGTGCGCAGAAGGAGTAGAGGCGACTGGGGACGCACCACCACTACGTCGTGGGCACTTCGTATGTGCCCGTGTGTGTGTGTGCAGCGTGCGTGTTTTTCCATCGGTGCTAGCTCTAAGGCCGAGGCTACGGTCGCCTTCGTCTCCGACTAGTAGTTGAGCAACGACGACAAAGAGATGCTGCAAGAGATGCGTATGCGCCGTTGCGTGCGAGCTTCACCGTAGCACGACGAACCGGACGTCGCCCCGGATGGCGCACGCCTCCATGCAGCCGAGTGTGTGCGCATGCATGTGTTATTCACGTGCATTCTGCGGCCGAGCGTGTGTGCATGCACGTCTTGTGTACGTGCGTTGTGTGATCCATGCTATGCGCGTATGTGCATGAGTTGGATCGGATGGAGTTAGTGCGTTGGCTTGTGTACATGCGTGGCTTGTTGCATGGTTATCAACAATTCAATATAAACTACTCCATCCATTCCTAAATATAAGTCTTTCTAGCCATTTCAAATAGACTACAACATACGGATGTATGCAGACATATTTTAGAGTGTAGATTCACTCATTTTGTTTCGTATGTAGTCCCTTATTGAAATATCTAAAAAGACTTATATTTGGGAATGGAGGGAGTATAAAACATCTTCAACTTAGCATCCTGATGTACCGTTTCTAGTGGTTAGCGAAAAGTTCATGTTCTTTTAGTTGTTTATAGGTGGGCAGGCGGCAAAAAACAGGGGAAAACGTGCAAGGTTCCTTGCTCCTCCTCGGTCGTCGGGAATCTATGCTCTTCAACTCTTTTCTTTTACGTGAGCTTTGTTCATCCTTTTCCCAACACGCGAGACATCTAGCATCAAGGTGCACGTGTCATGCAAGAAAATGGAGATAATCAGATAAGCAGTGCGTAAGTGAGTC
>NC_041383.1:643879925-643911232 GCF_002162155.2 Triticum dicoccoides | reverse complement strand
CGGGGGGAAACCCTTTTTCGTAAGTGAGTCGTGCACTTCGATGGCACCTACGCAATATTTTTTATCCTCGATGGCACGTGAATAGTGCACATGCTCAACGACGGAGCATGGGATGGTAGCAATGACATGGTCAGCCCTTTTTTGGAGAGTACATACTACTAGTAAATAACTTTGATGTGTCCTGTCAACTCGCAGAACGATGAGAAGCTTGATTACGCCTTCTCCCTCGCCAACGCGTGCGCGGTGGCTTGCAGCACGAGGAGAAACTTTTGCTTACAAGCAGTGGATGTGCAACAGTTCATTTGGTGTCAGATTGCCAGAAGCACTATTGTCGAACCATCGACTTCCGGAAGAGGCGAAGAGCCAAGCGCAAGGTCACCTACTAACCTTAGGCTAGGCGTAGTGGGAGTAACATAAGTAGGGGTACCTCCTTTTTTTATTCTAGAAACAACCACATGCGAATATCAAGGTGCTGGTTACGTAGAACAAATTTCCTGCAGTCCGTGCTCAGCCCTCCTCTATCTCTCTTCTCAACCAGCCAGCGGACGCGCAGAGCCCATCGTCTGTTTGCTCACATGCGACCCCACATGTCAGTGAAAACGCAAGAGGACCCACTGAACCTGCACATCTTTCACCTCGACGTGCTGGCGATGAAAAACAAATCCAATAAAGATCTTCGGTGGCCGCTTTTGGAGTTACTCAAGAGTAGTAAGATTCTATTTACAGTTTAACCCAAGATGCACATCTCGTGGCTTCAACTTATCAACTATTACCTCCGTCCGGGTTTATTGGTCCTTATTGTATTTCGTGTCAAATTTTGACCATAGATTAAACTAACAAAATGTTTACGCATGTTACCAAACATTATATTTTTGAAAACTATGTTAAAATACGAATCCAATGAGATAATTATTTTTGACATGCATTAACATTTTATTAGTTAAATACTTAGTCAAAATTTGACACAAACTACAAAGGGGACCTGTAAACCAGGATGGAGGTAGTACCACTCTATTTTCTTTCATAACACGACCTGGATGCTGGATGTCCCACGTGTGGGCAAAAGGAGGAAGAACCCGACAAAATCTTCGGTTGTGCTCTCGGATTAGACTAGTTGTGCTAACTTAAAATTTTTAGTGTACTCCCTCCGTTTCAAAATACTTGAATTCCATTTTTCCAAAAATGGATGTGCCTATATACTAAAACATGTCTAGATACATATATATTTTGACAAATACTACCTCCGTCCGGGTTTATTGGTCCCCATTATATTTCGTGCCAAATTTTGACCATAGATTAAACTAACAAAATGTCTACGCATGTCACCAAACATTATATTTTTGAAAACTATGTTCAAATACGATTCCAATAAGATAATTTTTCTTCACATGCATTAACATTTTGTTAGTTAAATCTTTAGTCAAAATTTGACACAAACTATAAAGGGGACCTATAAACCAGGACGGAGTTAGTAGAAGGCATGTATTGTGCAACGGAGGGAGTAGAATGGATGCAAGTTTTTGTATTGGGAAGAAGAGTACATCCATATATTGATAGAGTGTTGGGGTTGGCCTTACAAGTGGGACCGCAGTTGAGGAAACTGACTATCGGCAAACCCCCACCTCACCCGCCGCGCGATGGCTGAGTTAGGGAAACAATGAGGTTGAAGAGATTGCTCTAGCACGGACTCCAAGAAATATGGTGTCAGATGGAAGTCGTGCTGGTGGCGTGTGCCGTACTCCTGGATGTGAATGCATGTTCTGGCCCATTCCACCCTACTACTCCTACTACTTACTATATAGTACTAGTATCGAGGATTCGAGGTGCTGGTTACGTACAATATGGCTACAGTAAAAACACCCGCACGACGTGCGAAGCATGTGAAGCTAGTACAAATAGTGTACTACTATTGTTGATTGGCCTCATCCGATAACCTGTTGAATGCACATATAATTATGTATTTGGAAAATATTTTTTTGCCTCGTCGCACCACTCACTCACAGAAGCAACTCGAAAGCCATTCATTAATTTAGTAAGTTTATCATAGGCATATCATTTTATTACATACAACAGGTCATCAACCCACATCGACAACGAGGATACATTATAAATACTAAAGTTTTCACCACACAACAAATAACAAGCAATGAAATGAACTTCAACTCAACCATTCCTCGGTGTTGGAAACGCTTGCTTTGAACCACAAGTGATTCTCTGGGACGGGGCATCTATTGTCGATCTCGAGACCAACGCAGGACTGATCATCCAGGTTGAAGCGGCCTACTATATCAGTACCAGGGTAGGGAACCACGCTAATGTCCGAGGTATAGACACAATTGATTTTCATAAATGGTGCTAGTAACATTGTGTCAACAGCAGTTGGACCGCCTTTCACCATCATCAAATAGTTTTGTCCAAGGAAGAGCGAGTTTTCTCCAAGACTATTAATTTTGTACCAGGGAGAAGGTGTTGGCGCTAGCACACTAGTATCCATCCCGCATACCATGCAACGGGTGTTGGAATAGGTCCGGAGAGTGCGACCATGGGAGACTACACCTGCTTCCTTAGCAGTAACATCATCTGTGGTCTGTATACACACGAGAAGAGGTGATACATCGGAATTAGTTGCCAGGCGCCAACGAGTATATGGGCGCTGCTCGTCCTCATGCTCGTGATCATCACCATCATCATCTCCCCCTTGGTTGTAAATTTTTTCAAGTATAGGTGGTGGAATGTTCATAGGACCTTGGAAACACAAGAAGAAGGTTAATTAGTAAAGGGAAACTTGCTAACCCGCATGCATGTGGATGAAATAGTTATAATTACGATGGAAGACAAACGTACCGAAATCATAACGATTCCATGCAAAAACAGTGCCACGAGTGGTGGCAGCAAACACAAGGCCCTCGTATTGAATTGCATCATAGTACTCATGCGTGTACAGAAACTGATTTTTTGAGCAATGTCCATTGAGTCAAACCAGCAACGACGGCAACAAGCTTGTCGAAGATAGCAACAACTTCATAGTTGTTGTAATTCCAAGAGCGGGTGGGAACTCGAAAAATTGCTATCTTCTGTAGAAGACAGTCACCATGATTGTATTTGAATGTGCGTACAATACCGGTGTGCTCAACCTCTGGGCAGTCTGCTGAGATTTTTGGAAGTGGAACCCGGTCACGAATGTACACATTCACAACTTCCCACTCCCAGTTGGACCCAATGTAAACAACCCAATCTCCATTTGCGCCTGCCCAAGCCTTGCCCTCAAGTGATGGCATCTTAACATCATACGTATCATTATCAAGCGGCATCAACTTGCACAGGGCAAGGCCTCCGTCGTGACGACGCCAGTCATCAGGGTCACGGCGAAGAAGATAGGGGAGATCAAACCGCTCCTTGACTCTTGGGTTCCTTGTAGTGATGTTATTAGTTGAGTCAAGAATGGGCTTGAACAAACCTGCCATGCTAGCCGAGGTGATGACGTCGCACCGATCAATGAGTTCCTCCACCACGTCATCTTTCAGATCGGGGCAAGAATAACGGGGTCGTTTTCGTCCTGTTCCCTCCATGGAGAAGACGATCGAACAATGGCAGAAGAAAGGGTGAAGGGCTGAAGGAAAATGGAGGAGGGAGAGGAAGAGCGTGCGACAGCAGTTCCAAACCAAGAGGGAAACGCGAAGAGTCGGTGGACGGTTGCCAGTTTGCCACGGTTCACGAAGGGGCGCCCCGGCCTACACGTCGGTTCGGAAATACTCCTACTACTCGCCGTCCTCTCACTGATATGTTGGAACGGGACCACATGTCAACGAAACATGGTGTGTAATTTCTCGTGCAAAATGCGATCTGGCCGCATTGGCCCGAGGTGCCGCATTAGTTATTGACCTTTATTTTTTTTAACATGCAATCTGAATGGATAGCTCCTGTGGTCATCACACGTGAGCGGATATAGTGATGGTTGATTTGCCCGCGCAACTTATTACTGTGGGAATATGGGAGTACTAGCGGATTCAAGGAACAAAGAAATGATGGTTGCTTCGTCCGAGCAACTTGCTGTGGCGAAGGTGGGGCTCTGTGATTTGACTGCTCACTAGTCATTACTACTGCGGCGCAACGACCGGGGTGAATCTTTCTGGCATTGCTATCAATCCTTCAGGATTTGTTTATATGTACGCATAATTTTGATGAAATTGTACTGTGATGCTATGAAGGTTTCAACTCTGGTTTCCGCAGGAAAAAAAAGGTTTCAACATATGATTCATGTGTCTTGCCTCGATATTATGTCGTTACAACATTCCATCAAATACAAATGAAACTACCATGGCTAATGCATCTCAATGGTTCGCAGATCAGCGCCAATATTCACATCACAACTGAAGACAAAGTTGTGAGAAGGTGTAAAAATAAAGAAAAAAATATAATTGATCGATGTTGTTCGTAGGCATGGCTCCATTTCCTTGGCACAGTGTCCATTGCTTCGCAGCTAGTTTCACCCAGCTCTTTAGCCATAAAAGAGGTGTATGAAGGACACCACAGTCCGATCATTTTGTGCAGCTCCACTAAAATCGGGCGGACCATCCCTGTTTGTAAAGATATCCAATCAGTGTGATTACAATAATAGTGGAACTAGATGATGAAACATAACACACATAAATTGAAGCCGATCACCTCTACGATCTCTCTTTACGACTAAATTCTTGTTGGAGAAGATTAGGCACGGAGTTGGATGAGGAGGATAGCAAAACCAATATCCCTTTCCGCAGTCCCACAGAAATGTAAAAACGTTGCCCGTGTGACATTTTGGTGGAACTGCACAAAACACTCTTCAGAAAAGTGATTTGTGCAGTTCACCAAAAGGTCGCAATAGCAACGAGGTGAAAATGGATAGCCCTGTTTGCAAAAGGAGGTCGAAAGGAAACAATTACTGCCCAATAACACGAGTTGAAGACACATACGCCGACAAAAAAGAAGCATGTTCCATGTAAAAAGGGAAAGATAGCACATGCTGGTTTATAAAAAATGGTTTGAGGATGAGATTGCAAGATGGAAAGTACGCCGGCCGAGATACGATTTAAGCAAACAACTAAAGAAGATCCACATGCAGCAACGTGGGAAGATAGGCAGTGGAGCAAGGCCGAAGGAAGCTGTACCTGAGGGTCGTCGGGATGTTACTAGGAGGGCACCGACGACCGAGATCTGCCCATACTGCGGCAGCGAGCAAGTGGCGAAGGCCCTACCGCGCCGGAGCTTGGTCAGAGAGAACGGCGGGTACCATAGATCGGGACGAGCTGCCTCAACGCCGTCGAACGGAGAGACGATGCACATCCTCCCTTTCCGCCAGCGGACGGGATGCGGCCGGATCACTGACCAACGCTGAGAGAGAGAGAGAGAGAGAGGCCACGGCGGCCTTGTGTGAGATGGTGTGACGAGACTCACGAGAGACAAACCCATTTTTCCATTTTCCCCACGGCAATCGTTTTATATTCTAGGCATGGTATCCGACCCTCCTTCGAGTAAACAACTGCTACACGCGTCAAATTATCATGTGGGCTGCCTTTTCGTACAGAAACGAACTCCACCATGTACCCGCGCGGGTGTGGCCGGGAACGAGACGTGAGTACGTGCGTCCTGCGTGCACTTCTTCTTTAGGTGCAGGTACGTACGTGGGTGGGTGTGAGAGAGATGGTTTGTGCGAAACAGAGGCAATGTGTTGATGATATCTCAATCAGAAAAACGTAACATATGCAATGTGTGTGAAACGGAGTAATGGACGTGAGATATCGATAGAATTGAAAACATGGATGAAGTGTGTGGCTGCGCGATCGATAAAGAGTGCCATCAAATTTGTGTTTACCCACGTCAAAGATATAGGGCGGCTGGCCTACTGGAATTTGAGAGGGCAGAGGTGCAGTTCTTCTCCGTGGCATGGATACCTACCTACAACATTCGACTGTCGGTGTGTGTGTGTGGGGGGGGGTAGAGACTGGTCGACTAGTATATGTGTGGGGAAGGACAGAGACCTAGCTATGTATTGAGGGAGATCGATCAACATCCATGGGTATGTGTAGCAGAGGAATAAGGTTGGGAAAAAGACAAAGGTAGAGCGTCGGAGGGTTGGTGGTGGAGTGGCGTCTCACAAATGGTGGGAGAGGCCTTCTAGACAAACGGAGGGTATGAGTGCAATATCAATAAGAGAGGGCGGGGGATGTCTGTCTGTCTATGCACGTGCGTGTGAGAGACGGGTCGGGAGGTATTCAAGGATGATGAGGGGAGAAGATATGGTTGTGGTAAGCATGCGTAACTACATAGGGAAGATCAACCGTCATGTGTCCGAGAAAAGGAGAGACATAACTAGCGAGGTAAGTGTATCGGTGCTTGGTGAAACGAATTATAGTCGACCTGGCTATATGTAGGGAGATCAGTTCATATACACGCCTGCATGTGTTAGAAGCAAATAAGGTCCGGAGAGGCAGACATGGGGAGAGGGTGTGGCTAGGAGGTGGTGCGAGAGGCCTACCATGTCGAGGGGGGAGGAGTGTGCGAGCATGTGATTAATGAAAAGAGGGGCGGGAGTGTGCACCTGCGTGGAATCGTATTGGACATATGTGGGCATGTACGGCGAGAAGAGAAGAGGGGAAGTATATATGTGTTTGTTGTAGGCACACTTGGCTAGAGAGGTATATCGACCGGTATTGTCAGAAAGAAGGAGCCGGGGGCCTACACACACCGCTGGTGGACGACCTAAAGAGAAATAATGAACGTGCGCGATGGAGGGGACGCTAAGGGTGTGTGAGGGGGCGGGCGTGTGCATGCACGATAGAAAGTTAGCGCTAGCTAGCTACAAATGGAAGAGGATCGTGAAGGTGTAAAAGACGAACAAAGATCATAATTCATTATAAAAAAGTGGATACGGATACTTGAAGAAGATATCATAATGTAGAACATTATGAATAATTTGGGCTAATGTGTGGCTTTTGCAACTCAGGTCTAAATACTTGTCATAATGTAGGGGGCGGGGCACTATACTTTGTGTGATAAACACGGTGTACGTATGGAACATGGTTTAGATTATGAATATATAGTTAGTACATAAAATGTACTATTATTTGGAATCAACATCAAGGTGTATTCAAAAAATAGAATTCGAGTTCATGTAGTACACATAGTTCATATCTATCTCTATACTAATCATGTGGTGTGTTATTAAGGTAATACACGAATGATGGTTGAAGTTGGCAACAATCATGATTGTAGATTCTTATTGAAATAGAGAAACAAATTCAAATTTAGTTCGAATTGCAGCGGTAGTATAGACATTTGGAATGCACTAAAATGTTGGTATGAGTAGGTTACATGCATTATACAGCAGGAGAAAAAATTTAATCGGACATAACATGGATTCATACTCCCTCCTTCCATCTATATAGGGCGTAATGAGATTTTTAAGACCGCCTTTGACTATTGACAAGATTAATAGTACATGACATGCACAATGTGAAAATTATATCATTGAAAGAACCTTTCACAGGCGAAGTTAACGGTGTGCTTTGTGTAAGTTGCATGTCATATATCATTGCTCTAATGTTTGGTCAAAGTTAGCATCGAAAAATGCATTAGGCCCTATATAGATGGAAGGAGGGAGTAGCTTTGAATAGCATTTGTATAGTAAAACGGGGCAAGACTCTCAGTTTTATTTTTTTTGTTTTCTTTTTGGTTGAGGGAAGTGCGAATTGATTTGGTACGTACAAGTACAATATTACTACATGTTAGGCTTGTCCCTAAAATTCAACCCGCATCTTGTTATATCCCGAAAATTCAGATATCGTGCTCCCAAAACTGGCGCCTTCACAACCCGCGCCTTGCTATCCCGAAATTACAATGCGCGCGAAAACTCCCTCCAACTGCCAAATCCCGACACGTGAAATCCCCCTTCTAACCCTGAGCCGAAAGGGCCGCTAGTTCAAATCGGTGGGGGGTACTTTTGTAACACACCCTACATTTTGGACAAGCGCGTCCCTAAGTCATGCTTCACCCCCTCCCATCGCCCCCTTTTCGCCATTCGAAATCCCAGGCCGCCATAACCTCTCCGCTCCAGCAGCGAAACCCCACCCTCCTCCGTCCGCCACATCACCGCTGCCCAGCCGGAGCCTCTTCCCCGATGACGTCGTCGACCGCAATAGCTCGACGTCCCTCGTCCACCTCCCCGGATGAGGATCCGTCATCCATCTCGCTGTCTTGCTGGTTCAGCCGCCCCGTCCTCCACCTCCAAGGAGCTGCTCCGATGATCGCCTCGTCTATCGTGGCTGCTCCATCCCCATAGCACCGCCTTAACCTGCTCCACCGGAACTGCAACATCCTCACCGACGCCTCGGACGAAGACGAGGCCTACTCGGCGCCACCAAAGAGGTTGTACACTCATCACATCGCACCTTCTCCTTAACTCGACCTCCCGGCGCCGACGGTGCTCCATCCCGCACCCCCAAGGAGCGGCTACCTTGAAGCCGGCACCGCAGGCGACATCTCCATGGCGGCTCTCCCCCAGTGCGAGGCCCCTTCGACGGCGGCATCCATACCAGCCGGATCTGCTGCTGCTGCGCCGACTCTCGCTCGCTCGCTCGCGGTGCTGCTGCTGCTCCTGCTCTCACTCGATCACTCGCTCGCCCAACTGCTGCTGCTGCTCTCCCCCTCGCTCGTGCTGCTGCTCTGCTCCGATTAAGCCACACTTCAGTCAACTGAATCGACTTTTGGGTCATTCGATTTTCAATGGTTGGTGGGGAGGAAGGGCTCGCCGGAGTTAAGGAAGAACCACCCGCAGCGGGGACGGGGGCTCGCCGGAGAGGTACCCCACTATCTATCTTAGGGTTCAGGGTGGTGGTGGGGCCTAGAGGGCTGGCCGGGGCGGCGGTGGCGAGTTGTTTCAGGGCGGCGAGGCGGCGCTGGGGCCGGCGGTTCAGCCGGTGGTGGCAGGCGGCTCAGGGGGGTGCAGGTTGAAGATGAACTGCAGGCCCTCCCTAAACTACATGTCAAGTGCCTCTCTGCTACCATTGCATTCAGTTTCGACAGTAGCATTCAGATTCGACAGTAAATTTCAGTTTCGACAGTTAAGTTCAGAGTCAACAGTTTTTACCTCATCTGTTGTAGTCAGGTGGTTTTTGGTGATGTTAATTTTACATCCATTTTACATCATCTATTGGAGATGCTATTAGAATCCCTCTTGAGATTGACGATGTCTGTCTTGTACTGCTTCAGCCTTGACGTCTTACGGCTCACCGGAGCTGCTCCAACGACAGAACGATCCATCACAACAGAGCAGTGCCCTGGATGCCGTCTATAGATTCCTCAGATCTTCCTCCACACCTCCGACAGCCACCTCTGCCTCAACTGCTTCAGCGACCAACCCAATGATGCTGAGGTCGACACGACTACGGCAAAGAGGTTGTACACTTGTTGCATCACTTATTTCTATTCATTCACGTCGATCCATTAGGGCTATTTTGGTTCAACGGAAAAACATAGCAATAGGGAATTTTCCAATGGCACTCTACTATTCAATTATTCATGCATTTTGTTGAAAGGAATGAAGCAAAACATCCACCTGGACCTACTTTTCAAAATCCTATGCATGAAAACAAGACCAAGTGCATTAGTGCCAGAATAACATTCTAACTGTACATGCTTTCATATGGTTTCTCTTTATTTTGGCCATGTTTCTTTGGATTCCTCCGCTCTTCCAATTCCTGTAAACCAAACACCCAAGTTGACAGAAATCATGTGTTTACAAATGCTCTGTTTACCATGTGCATTTTCCTATCCTATTCCGGTGTTTTTCCTATCCCTGCGTTTTAAAATTCATGCAAGCCAAATGAGCCCTTACAGAATTACTTCAGTTACAGGTACGTGTCGAAGGGAACTTTGTGTGGTTTGTCCTGCTCCTGCCGCGACGTCGTCCACCTTACCTGAGCTGCTCCATCGACAGAAGCATCCACCAAACCAGACATCACGACTCCTGACCGTCTTTCGCCGCCTCAGATCTCCTTCCCTGCCGTCGGCACCCACCCCAACGGCATCACCGTCATCGACTCAGCAGATGAACCTGAGGAGTACACGGGTCCACAAGAGAGGTCGCACTCTTTTGTTTCTGCTTATGTTATGCATTGCTTAAACTTACCTGCTACTTTATCGTCCTGTTCAACACTTGGACTCCCAAGTCAGGTCCAAATTAATGTTCAAACTTGAGTTCTAAATTAGTTGTGGGGCATATATCGAGGCAACAATGAATAGTATGTCTGTCTAATATCTGGTTCACCTAGGGTATGCCTATGTTGTTCATCTTGGGTGGGAAACAAATAGTAAAGCAATCATCATCTGTCTTTTTATTAATTTAAAGCAATCATCAGCCTGCTATCATTATTTTTGGATCCATCCACTGGTTGTTACCATCACTCTAAATTTCTGCATGCTCTCCTTACATAATCTCACCATATTTTTTCGTATGCATGTCAGATATTGTACACAGTCATGCTGAACATGTAGAGAAAAAGAGAAGAGTTTTGCGTGGCAATACAATGTCATGCAGACATCGCTCCATGGTGGGTTCAATGGCAAACCCTCCCCACCCCTCTCCAGATTGTAATCCAGAGGAAGATATCTGTTCTGAGGCGGATTCAGACGCTGCTGACCACTCCTATTTACCCCCCAAGGTGTTTGCTCTACCTTGGCATGATGATGTTAGTCATATCATGCATATGTTGCCTTGCAGTGCCTACTTTTGACATCATATATGTCATCTTCTTAGTTTAGACATGTTCTATAATGCCACATGTTTAGTTTCTATATTATATATGGGAATTATGCAGTCTCATGTCTTTTAGCCAGCCGTAATATATGTGAAATGTGCAATGCCATCCTGTTTAACCAGGCATCATATATTTGAATGATATCTTGCCCATCCTTTTCTTCATTACATTTCCATTTGTCGACAATGTTTGTACATTAAACTACTCTTCCTGTGAATCAGCCATTTGGGTGGGAGATGGAAAAATCTGGAGTGAAAACAAGGCCTTCAGAGCAGACAGTGCTACGTGTCGAAGCAGATCTCTTGTTGGGTCCCGATAGTTCCTCAGAGATGGATTCAGAGACAGATGACCAGTCCTATTCCCCCACTGAGGTGTATGCTCTAACTTGGCATGGTTATACTGCTCATATCATGCATACGGTGTCTTGCATTGCATAGTTTAGACATCATATACACAATATTCAACACCATGTTCTTAGTTCAGACATCATATCGAATGCCCTCTATTTAGAATATAAATCACATATGTGAAATAAATGATGCGATCCTGATTACTTAGATAACATGTAGGTGAATTATGTCATGTGATCCTATTTAGTTATTCATCATATCTTTGAATTATGTTATGCCATGCTATCCAGTTTAGATAGACATCATATATGTGAAATTATGTCATGCTATTCGTTTTAGTTAAACAATATACATGTCAACTATTTCATGCCCTCTTTTTTCCACACTATCTATTGCATCTGTCTCTCATACAATGTCTGTACATTCAATTATGTTTCCTGTTTATCAGCCATTTGAATTGGAGCGGGTGATGCCAGTATCTAGCGGAATAAAAACACGGTCTTCAAATAAAACAGTGCTACCTCTTGGTGGAGATAGCGCCTCGGTTGTACATGCACAAGAACCAGCCCTACTACACATAACCCAAACTCTCGCAGATTGTACCCCTACTGCGATGGACAGAGAACCAGCTTCACCAATCTAACCCCAGCCCTAGCCGATAGTAACCCAGTTCCTGTTGACACAGCACCATCTCCACCACAGAGCTCCCAAACAAGAGCAGTTAGTAAGGCAGCTCCAGTGCCCAAAGGGCCAGTACTATTATGGCGAACCCCAACTCCACCAGTTAGAACGCCTATTCCTGTGGAGGAAGCACAGCCAGCTAGTCATAGTTTAGCATCTATCGCATTTGATGTTGTTAAATCGTATGTGCGTATCTTCCCATCTTGGAAATATTATACTGAAGATGAAGGAAAATGCCAGTTGCAGGTGTTTGTCCAGCAGTTATGTGTAAGTAATGTTATTCATGGCAATTACTTTGCTTCGTCCCATACATCCTACCTCCATGATGGTTATAATACAACAAATTTTCCCATTTTTCTCTATAGAGAAGGACCGAATTGGAAAGTCAGGATGAGGTAACCTGTGCTAATACCTCTGCTATCTTCAAGAATGCTTGGTGGTAGTATCGGAATTACCTGAAGAAAATGTACTTCACCGGCAAAGAAACTCATCAAATTCCCTTACGTTCTCCTGAGACACATTTACTGGACGATGACTGGGAATGCCTTGTTCTGTACTGGTTCCGAACCAAGAATGTGGTAAGGTCTATGAGCTCATTTTCTATTTTTAAGTATTATATTCTTGCGTCTTACTGTACTCTGTTCATGTAGAACAAGTGCCTAAACCTGAAGAACAACTGTTCTAATTTAAGATTCCATTGCTATCATACTTCAAAAAAGCGCTAGGCGTTAATTGTGCGTTTTGCCACCGCCTTGCGCTTTACTGACCAAAGCGCGTGCTTATGCGCAAATATGCACAGATTAAGCGTAGTTATGCGCAATGCGTTTTGCCAACGCCTAGAGCCTAGGCGCGCTTAAGCACTTTCTTAGGCGCGCCTTTTTAACTATGATTGCTTTGCTCTTGTATCACTGTATTTACTGATACAAACTTATTTTTAAATTGAAGGATCCGATCGAAACTCCAATGGCACAGCATGTATGTTTCTTTAACAGGTTTGCTCTTATCAATAGCTCTTTTGATTTCAATTTGAATTGTGTATACAGTTGACTTTCATATCATGCACATTACTAGCATCACAACAAAGCCAATAGTGTTGTTGTACATGTAGACCCGTGGTACCCATCTGAAATCTTGTTGTGCCGTGTAGTTTCCCACGCTTTGTATTCTTTCACTGCTGCTTTGTCTTGAACTTATATGATTTGAACCGTGTCTCTATTTTGATTTGGCAAGACAATGCAGTGACCATAGGACATAGATATATGTTTGTTTGATGCTTTTATTATGTACTAGTACTTGGCAATAGAAGACTTGGTAGTTTAATCCTGTCCATGTTACTAATGAACTGGTTCACCGAAATGAGTTTCATATACTAGTACATGCTAAACTTGTTATGTGTCTGCTTGTTTCTTCTTTTAGAATGCTGACAGAATATTGGGGAAGAGTGCCTTATTAAGCAATGGTAAAGGAAGTAATGCAGATAAGGTTCAGGATAGTGACACATCCTTGTTGGTCTCCAACAAAGCTGATAAAACAGCTAAGGAAGACTATCTTGAAGACAGCGAGACAATCCCAAAGTCATGTCTTGGTTTAGTGTTCGAGTTACTGGCCACTACCGCTTGCACAAGCTATTCAAACTCATTGTCTGAATCAGTTCGGTTTCTTGAGTCTCAACTACAAGCTAAAAGACATCGATCAACTGTGCTACGACAATAAGCGGAAGGACTGCGGAAGTCCCTGGAGCATTCAGATGCATACTTTCTGGTGCAACAGCAAGTGTTGGAGAATTTTAGCGCCAAACATGACAAAGCTAATCAGCTTGCTAAGCTTATTGCTAGCATGGTGGATACCCAGGATAACGTTTCTTGAGCTCTTCTGAAGTTGTTTCAGTTATTCTCTTGTTTTGCTCCCGCGTTTATTTGCACCGGTGGCCAATTTTGACGGCCAGTGTATGTAATATGCTGCTTTGTTCCCTATATTTGCATTGGTGGCGAACTTTGATGCCCAGTGGATGTAATATGTGTAATAGCGGTAATAGGCTAGCGTTAATTGCTTGCTTATTTATTTCCTTATTGTCTTGTTTAGTTGTTTGCTTGTAGTCACTGCAGTTCTTTTTCTGTGTTTTTCTAGTGGCCACAATAGCCTATTTTTGGTAACTAGACCAAAATAATCATGGCAACACACGGACTGTTGTAACCATGGGCCTCCTGCAGGCCGTATGATCCATGGGCCTTCTTCCGGCCGTAGGATCCATTGGCCTTCTATACGGGCCGTACGATCCATTGGCCTTCTATACGGGCCTTAGGGTCCATGGGACTTCTACGGGCCGTAGGGTCCATGGGACTTCTACCGGCCGTACGACCCATGGGCCTTCTACGGGACGTAGATCCATGGGCCTCATACGGGCCGTAGATCCATGGGCCTTCTACGGGGCGTATCATCATTTCGCCAATCATGGGCCGTACAATTCATGGACCATAATGGGCCGTTAATAGACATTATTTGATAACTCTATGAAAACAGCCCAACGGTTTTTTTGACATGAAAACGGCCCAACGTATTAACGGTCCGCAAATGGGCCGATTGTAACAACGGTCTGAATTTGGCCCACAAGCAGAGAATGACAGTAACGGGCCGTATGTAACCGAATGCTGCAAATGAGCCCAAAAAACAATGGGCCATGAGAAGGCCGAAAGATAACTTGGGCTGGAAACGGCCCAATAGAATAACGAGCCATTAATGGGTATAAAGTGATACACTGTTCATTACGGGCCAGTTTCACCATGGGCCGTTAATGGGCCAAGAGTTACAAAGGGCCTCATATGGGCCGAAAGAATTCATGGGCCACACATGGGCCGGAAGTTAAAACAGGCTGGAATCATATTGGACGGCATAGATGACGCTACAGGGCCTAATTCGTATAGGGCGTAACGGGCCCTGGGTTAGTCATACGTCTCTGTTGTATCTACTTTTCCAAACACTTTTGCCCTTGTTTTGGACTCTAACTTGTATGATTTGAATGGAATAACCCGGACTGACGCTGTTTTCAGCAGAATTGCCATGATGTTGTTTTATGTGCAGAAAACAGAAGTTCTCGGAATGACGTGAAACTCCATGGAACATCTTAGAAAAAATAATAAAAAATCCTCGCCAAAGATGAAGACCAGGGGGCCCACACCCTGTCCATGAGGGTGGGGGGCGCCCCCCTCCTGGGCGCGCCCCCTACCTCGTGGGCCCCCTGGAGACCCTCCGACGCCAACTCCAACTCCATATATTGGCTTTCGGGGAGAAAAAAATAAGAGAGAAGAAATCATCGCATACGATACGGAGCCGCCGCCAAGCCCTAATCTCTCTCGAGAGGGCTGATCTGGAGTCCGTTCGGTGCTCCGGAGAGGGGGATTCGTCGCTGTCGTCATCATCAACCATCCTCCATCACCAATTTCATGATGCACACCGCTGTGCATGAGTAATTCCATTGTAGGCTTGCTGGACGGTGATGGGTTGGATGAGATTTATCATGTAATCGAGTTAGTTTTGTTAGGGTTTGATCCCTAGTATCCACTATGTTCTGAGATTGATGCTGCTATGACTTTGCTATGCTTAATTCTTGTCACTAGGGCCCGAGTGCCATGATTTTAGATCTGAACCTATTATGTTTTCATGAATATATGTGAGTTCTTGATCCTATCTTGCAAGTCTATAGTGACCTACTATGTGTTATGATCCGACAACCCCGAAGTGACAATAATCGGGACCACTCCCAGTGATGACCATAGTTTGAGGAGTTCACGTATTCACTATGTGCTAATGCTTTGTTCCGGTTCTCTATTAAAAGGAGGCCTTAATATCCCTTAGTTTCCAATAGGACCCTGCTGCCACAGGAGGATAGGACAAAAGATGTCATGCAAGTTCTTTTCCATAAGCACGTATGACTATATACGGAATACATGCCTACATTACATTGATGAATTGGAGCTAGTTCCGTGTCACCCTATGTTATGACTGTTACATGACGAACCAGATCCGGCATAATTATCCATCACTAATCCGGTGCCTACGAGTTTTCCATATACTGGTTCTCACTTATTTACTTTCCCGTTGCTACTGTTACAATCACTATAAAATACCAAAAACATTACTTTTGCTGTCTTTACTTTTGTTACTGTTACCACCACTATCATATTACTTTGCTACTAAACACTTTGCTGCAGATACTAAGTTTCCAGGTGTGGTTGAATTGACAACTCAGCTGCTAATACTTGAGAATATTCTTTGGCTCCCCTTGTGTCGAATAAATAAATTTGGGTTGAATACTCTATCCTCGAAAACTGTTGCGATCCCCTATACTTGTGGGTTATCAAGACCTTTTTCTGGCACCGTTGCCGGGGAGCATAGCTCTATTCTTTGAGTCATTTGGGATTTATATCTGCTGGACACTATGAAGAACTTGAAAGACGATCGAACTACTATTTTGCCCTCAACTACGAGGGGAGGTAAGGAACTGCCATCTAGCTCTGCACTGGATTCTCCTTCCGTTATAAGTAATCTTGCGACACCTAAACCTGCTACTGCTATGAATTCTGATATGTCGCATGTTATTGATGATGCCACTTCTGCTATGCATGATACTTATGATGAAACCACTTCTATGCTTGATACTACTGTGCCCCTTGGTGAATTTCTTGATGAACAAATTTCTAGATCTAGAGAAAGAGAAATTATTGAATCTGAATACGATGATGAGAATATGCCTGCTATTCCTGAGGGTTATCTTTTTGATGCGGAATCTTCTGCAGCTATTTTTGCTTGTCGGGATAGATACGAACTTAAGAGGCTGCTAGTTAAATGGAGTAAAGAATATCTTAGAGATAGAATGAGACCCGACCCTGCTTTTGCTACTTCACCTATCTGTGTTCCTGATAAGGATTATTATGAATTTTCTGTTGATCCAGATATAATTACTTTGGTTGAATCTGATCCTTTCTATGGCTATGAATCTGAAACTGTTGTGGCACATCTTACTAAGTTAAATGATATAGCCGCCCTGTTTACTAATGATGAGAGATCGCGCTACCTTTATTTACTCAAAATATTTCCGTTCTCATAAAAAGGTGATGCTAAGATATGGTTTAATTCTCTTGATCCTGGTTGTGTGCGTAGTCCCCAGGATATGATTTATTACTTCTCTGCTAAATATTTCCCTGCTCATAAGAAACAAGCTGCTTTGAGGGAAATATACAACTTCGTGCAAATTGAAGAAGAGAGTCTCCCACAAGCTTGGGGGATGCTTCTCAAGTTACTTAATGCTTTGCCTGATCATCCTCTTAAGAAACCTGAAATACTTGATATCTTTTATAATGGACTAACTGATGCTTCCAGAGATTACCTGGATAGTTGTGCTGGTTCTCTTTTCAGGGAAAGAACACCGGATGAAGCTAAAATTCTATTGAATAATATGTTGACAAATGAAATAATTGGGAACCTCCTGAGCCAGCTCTCGAGCCAATTACTGAGCCTATTCCTAAACCAACTCCAAAGAAGAGAGGTGTTCTATTTATCAGTCCCGAAGATATGCAAGAGGCAAAGAAATCTATGAAAGAAAAAGGTATTAAAGCTGAAGATGTTAAGAATTTACCTCCTATTGAAGAAATACACGGTCTTAATTTACCGCCTGTTGAAGAAGTATATGATCTCAATTCCTTATTCACTGAAGAACCTCCTGATCCCGATATCCCGACACAGGTAGTAAAGGTAAATTATCTCTATAGATATGATAAAGCTAAAGTCCCTCCTACTAAAATTGCTAGTCAGTGCTTGGATGAGTTTGATGACTTTATGTTTAAGCAAGATGACTTTAATGCTTATTTTGGTAGACAACTAAACAGAATACCTTTATGATTAAACGCTTGGGTGATTGTATGGCTAATATTAGAGGTGAACTTAAACTTGTTAGCAAACATGCTTCTATGGTTACCACTCAAGTAGAACAAGTACTTAAAGCTCAGAAAGAAGTGCTTGATGAAATGAATAGTAAGAAAAATTATTATGCTGTTAGAGTGGCTACTAGAACTGGTAGAATGACTCAGGAACCTTTGTATCCTGAAGGCCACCCTAAGAGGATCGAACAAGATTCTCAGAGAAATAATATTGATGTACCTAGTTCTTCTAAAAGGAAGAAAAAGAAAAATGATAGGACTTTGCAAACTTCTAGTGAACCTATTGATGAACCACTTGAGAATCCAAATGATATCTCTATTTCTGATGCTGAAACACAATCTGGTAATGAACATGAACCTAGTGAAAATATTAATGATGATGTTCATGATGATGCTCAACCTAGTAATGACAATGATGTAGAAGTTGAACCTGCTGTTGATCTTGATAACCCACAATTAAGGAATCAACATTATGATAAAAGATACTTCGTTGCTAGGAAACATGGTAAAGAAAGGGAACCATGGGTTCAGAAACCCATGCCTTTTCCTCCGAAACCATCCAAGAAAAAGGATGATGAGGATTTTGAGCGCTTTGCTGAAATGATTAGACACATCTTTTTGCGTATGCGATTAACTGATGTGCTCAAAACAAATCCTTATGCTAAGTATATGAAGGACATCATTACTAATAAAGAAAGATACCGGAAGCTGAAATTTCCACCATGCTTGCTAATTATACTTTTAAGGGTGGAATACCAAAGAAACTTGGAGATTCGGGTGTGCCAACTATACCTTGCTCCATTAAAAGAAATTATGTTAGAACTGGTTTATGTGATCTTGGAGCCGGTGTTAGTGTTATGCCTCTCTCTTTATATCGTAGACTTGACTTGAATAAGTTGACACCTACTGAAATATCTTTGCAAATGGCTGATAAATCAACTGCTAAACCTGTCGGTATTTGTGAGGATCTGCCTGTTGTAGTTGCGAACATTACTATTTTAACGGACTTTGTTATTCTAGATATTCCCGAGGATGATAGTATGTCTATTATTCTTGGAAGACCTTTCCTTAATACTGCAGGGGCTGTTATTGATTGCAACAAAGGCAATGTCACTTTTCATGTTAATGGTAATGAGCACACGGCACACTTTCCGAGGAAACAACCTCAAGTTTATAGTATCAACTCTATTGGAAAAATTCCATCAATTATATTTGGAGGTTTTGAATTTCCTCTCCCTACTGTCAAGAAAAAGTATGATATTCTTATTGTTGGGGATTTTCGTATCCCCGTCGAGGTAACTTAGTGTTATTCGAAATTTCTCCGGTTCCATGTTATTCGGAATGAGTTTGTTAACAAGACTTGATCAACCTTGTTAATGGGTTCATTTTGATGATCACGAGATGGATGAAACTAGAAGCACAACCTTCTGTACCCTCTTTATATTTTCTGTTATTTAGTAGAAAAAAGAAGTAAAATAGTATTTTTTCTGTCTGTTTCCTGACTTATCCGTGCAATATAAAAATATCTCGAAAAATAAAAGTCCTCAGAATGCCATGCCAATTTAATATGATTTTTTCAGGAATATTTGAGGATTTACTGTGCAAAAATTACCACGGGGGGAGCTGCCACCTGGCCACGAGGGTGGAGGGCGCGTCCTACCCCCCAGGGCGCGCCCCCTGCCTTGTGGGCCCATGGTGGACCTCCTCCACTTATCCCTGCACCCATCTTCTTCCCCTGCCTCACACAAACACGAAAAACCAACTCAAGCACGAGTTCCAGCCCCCGTTGATGTGATTTTCGATCTCCTTGCTCAAAGCACCTCTCGCAAAACTGCTTGGGGAGATTGTTCCTTGGTATGTAACTCCTCCATTGGTCCAATTAGTTTTTGTTCTAGTGCTTTATTCGTTGCAAATTTGTTCTGCATAGGTGACCATGTTCTTGAGCTTGCATGTCAAATTTATATGGTTCCAAGTAGTTCTAATGCTTGATATAGGCTCTAGGCACTTGTGGGAGTTGTTGCTATCAATTTTATTAAAGTTGGTTCACTTTTATTTTAAGTTACTAAAAATTCCAGATTATTTCAGAAAATAATGAAGAGAATTTTAAGGGGCTCGTCGAGCCGAAGCTCGAAGGAAAAACAAAAAGAAGAAGAGCAGAAACCCAAATTTAATTTGCCTTGCACCACGGAGGTCCGGCCGTGTGAATGGCCTTCCGATGACTTCTTGAGGAGAGCCGGGATTTATGAGGATTTCTATTTATTGATTGAGAACGCTGGCCTCACCGACTTCCTCCGTGACCAACGTCATCAGTATCTCTTACTCACAAATACTTTTGTGCAAAACTTCTACTTTTTCCCTAAGAAATCACCTCCATCAATAGAGTTTCATTTATATGACGTTGTTAAGGAGATACCATTAGCTGAATTTTGCGAGGTTTGCAAAATACCCTTTGAGGGCACCTTGGATGAACCACACCGTAATGAAGTAGAAGCTTTTATTAACACTATCACTGTGGGAGAAACCAGGAAGGTTTCTGATGCAAGGATTACTAGCATACATTTTCCTGTTTTACGCTACCTTGCCTTATTTGCTAGTCGTTGCTTGATTGGACGAGGGAACTGTGGAAACCTTAGTGTTCTTGGTATTATTATTTTGCTCCATGGTTTATACCACAATAACTCTTTTAGAATGGGTGGAATTGTTCCTAGACGGTTAAGTCTGAACCGTACTAAGGGCCCCATCTTTGGAGGCATTTATGCTTCGCGCCTAGCTGAACATTTTGAAATACCTATTAGGCATGAGGAGAAAGAAGAAACATTGTTGCCCCGTGCTTATTTAGATTATAAGAGTATGCTAGCGCATGACTTTCTTGTTAAGAGTCGTGAAGGGGAGCTCAAATATAAATTATACTTTGATAAACATCACCCTGAGACTATTACTTTGCCTTCTTCCTCTTTGTTTAACTTGTCTGCAGGTCCTCACATCGTTCCGTGGGTGGCCGTTCAAGCCTATCGGAATCCTACACCAGCCCCGGAATCGGAGCCACAAGATGAGCCTCCACGACAGTCTGTTTATTCTTGGGACCCAGAGGTGGTTGCCAGCCAGTGGCAGTCAGAGCCTTCTTCGTCGCAGTACGACCCTAGCTTCACCTACGGGTATCCGCCATGCTATCCCTGGCAATAGATCAACTTAGGCCAAAAGCCTAAGCTTGGGGGAGTACGTATTTCCCACCGACATTACATTCATGTTCACACACACTCATTGCTAGATGTCGGTGCTCATACTCTTTCACTGTAATACCCATGCTAGTTTATTTTCTTTTTCCTGCTTTCTTCTTGTGTGTTTAATAAACCTTAAGAAAAAACCAAAAAAAATTATTAGTAGTAGTTTATCTCTTTGCTGTAGTAATTAAAAAGAAAACCCAAAAATATTTCCCGTTCTTCTTTTGCTTGTTGGGAGCTTTCCCGTGTAAATAGTTTTTATTTCTTTTCTTTTCTTTGGGGGTCAGTAGGAGAAGACCATGATTAAATTGTTGAAGTGGCTCTTATATGCATCATTGTTGATTTAACCAAGAGCCCATATTGCCTTGTCTTCTCCTTATTATTGAATGCTCGCAGATTCCAGCTTAGTCCAATGCACATGCACTCTTATTATTATACACATCGTTCTGTCGTGCAAGTGAAAGGCAATAGTGATGATATATGATGGACTTATTGGGATGAGAAAAGCTGGTATGATCTCGACCTCTCTTGTTTTTGTAAATATGATGATTCATCGTTCCTGAGTCAGCTATTATGAAGTAAACATATTTGCAATGAAATTTAGAGATTATAGTTGCTTGTGCCATGCTTGATTAGCTATGAGTTATAATGGTTTACCTTGCGTGCCAACATGCTATTAGAATGATTATGATGTGGTATGATGGGATGGTATCCTCCTTTAAATGAATTGAGTGACTAGACTTGGCACATGTTCACGCATGTAGTTGAATCAAATCAACATAGCCTTCATGATATTTATGTTCATGGTAGATTATATCCTACTCATGCTTGTACTCGGTGTGAATTAATTTTAATGCATGTTTACGACTGTTGTCGCTCTCTCAGTTGGTCGCTTCCCAGTCTTTTGCTAGCCTTCACCTGTACTAAGCGGGAATACTGCTTGTGCATCCAAACTCCTTAAACCCCAAAGTTGTTCCATATGAGTCCACTATACCTACCTATATGCGGTATTTACCTACCGTTCCAAGTAAATTTGTATGTGCCAAACTCTAAACCTTCAAATGAAATTCCGTTTTGTATGCTCGAGCAGCTCATGTTTCAACTAGGGCTGCCTATATCTTCCATGCTAGGTGGGTTATTCTCAAGAGGAGTGGACTCCGCTCCTCATTCACGAGAAAGGGCCGGTAACCGGGATGCCCAGTCCCATGATCCAAAAAGATCAAAGCAAATTGAAATAATCAAACAAAACTCCCCCAGGGTTGTTGTATGTTGGAGGCACTCCTTGTTTCGAGCAAGCCATGGATTGATGCTTGTTGGTGGTTGGGGGAGTATAAACCTTTACCATTCTATTTGGGAACTGCCTATAATGCATGTAGTATGGAAGATACAACCATCTCATAGTTGTTGCGTGGACAGCAAAAGTATGCCGCTCAAAATGTTATTCAATCTCTATTTTAAAATCGAGCTCTGGCACCTCTACAAATCCCTGCTTCCCTCCGCGAAGGGCCTATCCATTTACTTTTATGTTGAGTCATCATCCTTCTTATTAAAAGCACCCGCTGGAGAGCGCACTGTTGATTGCATTCATTATAATTGGTTTATATTGGGTATGACTTGGCTGGATCTCTTTTACCATGAATTACAATGTTTAGTCAGTCCTTGATCTTTAAAGGTGCTCTGCATTTATGTTTTGCGGTCTCAGAAAGGGCTAGCGAGATACCATTTTGTTATATCATGTTATGATTATTTTGAGAAAGTGTTGTCATCCGAGTTTTGTTATTATAGCTCGCTAGCTGATTATGCTATTGATATGAGTAATTGTGAGACTTATGTGTTATTGTTAGTATGGTTAGTTCATAATATTTGCTGAAACTTGAATGCTGGCTTTTCATGTTACAACAACAAGAGCAAACAGAGTTTGTAAAAGTTTTTCTTTTTCTCTTTCAGTTTGTCAACTGAATTGCTTGAGGACAAGCAAGGGTTTAAGCTTGGGGGAGTTGATATGTCTCCGTTGTATCTACTTTTCCAAACACTTTTGCCCTTGTTTTGGACTCTAACTTGTATGATTTGAATGGAACTAACCCGGACTGACGTTGTTTTCAGCAGAATTGCCATGATGTTGTTTTATGTGCAGAAAACAGAAGTTCTCGGAATGACCTGAAACTCCACGGAACATCTTAGAAAAAATAATAAAAAATCCTCGCCAAAGATGAAGACCAGGGGGCCCACACCCTATCCACGAGGGTGGGGGGCGCGCCCCCCCCCCTCTTGGGCGCGCCCCCCTACCTCGTGGGCCCCCTGGAGACCCTCCGACGCCAACTCCAACTCCATATATTGGCTTTCGGGGAGAAAAAAAATAAGAGAGAAGAAATCATCGCATTTTACAATACGGAGCCGCCACCAAGCCCTAATCTCTCCCGGGAGGGCTTATATGGAGTCCGTTCGGGGCTCCGTAGAGGGGGATTCATCGCCGTCGTCATCATCAACCATCCTCCATCACCAATTTCATGATGCTCACCGCCGTGCGTGAGTAATTCCATCGTAGGCTTGCTGGACGGTGATGGGTTGGATGAGATTTATCATGTAATCGAGTTAGTTTTGTTAGTGTTTGATCCCTAGTATCCACCATGTTCAGAGATTGATGTTGTTATGACTTTGCTATGCTTAATGCTTGTCACTAGGGCCCGAGTGCCATGATTTCAGATCTGAACCTATTATGTTTTCATGAATATATGTGAGTTCTTGATCCTATCTTGCAAGTCTATAGTCACCTACTATGTGTTATGATCCAGCAACCCCAAAGTGAAAATAATCGGGACCACTCCCGGTGATGACCATAGTTTGAGGAGTTCATGTATTCACTATGTGCTAATGCTTTGTTCCGGTTCTCTATTAAAAGGAGGCCTTAATATCCCTTAGTTTCCAATAGGACCCCGCTACCACGGGAGGGTAGGACAAAAGATGTCATGCAAGTTCTTTTCCATAAGCACGTATGACTATATACGGAATACATGCCTACATTACATTGATGAATTGGAGCTAGTTCTGTGTCACCCTATGTTATGACTGTTACATGACGAACCGCATCCGGCATAATTATCCATCACTAATCCGGTGCCTATGAGGTTTCCATATACTGGTTCTCGCTTATTTACTTTTCTGTTGCTACTGTTACAATCACTACAAAATACCAAAAACATTACTTTTGCTGTCTTTACTTTTGTTACTGTTACCACCACTATCATATTACTTTGCTACCAAACACTTTGCTGCAGATACTAATTTTCCAGGTGTGGTTGAATTTACAACTCAGCTGCTAATACTTGAGAATATTCTTTGGCTCCCGTTGTGTCGAATAAATAAATTTGGGTTGAATACTCTACCCTCGAAAACTGTTGCGATCCCCTATACTTGTGGGTTATCAGTTAGCGGGTTGTAAATGGGCTATATGCGAACAGGTCGTTAACATGCTTTCAGTGGGTCGGCACGCCATCTTTTGACCAAGTCAAATGGGCTGGCCTTTTCACAGGAATGGGCCTCTATTGGGCCATGCCATGTGTCGCCGTATCATAGGCGCCTTCGGTCCAATGAGAAGATGACATCTATCCCAACGGTGAGCCGACACGTGTTTCCTCCAGCCAATGATGATTTTACACGTGGAAAATCCCCATTGGTCGGGGCTGTTAACGGGTTATCGGATCCAAAACCCGACCCGATAGCTTAACGGCGTTTAGTTATGGTGGATGCCACATGTCGGTCACCCTTGACGAAAGCACTTCTATGACGCGCGATTTATCGTCATGGAAGTGGACACTTCCATGATGATAATTTTGGTAATGTCATGGAACACTTCTACGACAGCACAGGTATGACTATCTTGATTCTGTCATAAATTTGTCATGGATGTACATGCATGACAAAAAACGCGACCTACTATGACAAACACGTATCATCACGGAAGTGTATTTTTTTGTAGTGAAGAGACTTGCCGATAACAAGATTGAACTAGGTATGAAGATACCGACGATCGAATCTCGGGCAAGTAACATACCGATGACAAAGGGAATAACTTATGTTGTCATTACGGTTTGACTGATAAAGATCTTCGTAGAATATGTAGGAACCAATATGAGCATCCAGGTTCCGCTCTTGGTTATTGACCGAAGAGGTGTCTCGGTCATGTCTACATAGTTCTCGAACCCATAGGGTCCGCACGCTTAACGTTCGATGACGATTTGTATTATATGAGTTATGTGATCTGGTGACCGAAGGTTGTTCGGAGTCCCGGATGAGATCATGGACATGATAAGGAGTCTCGAAATGGTCGAGAGGTAAAGATTGATATATTGGAAGGTAGTATTCGGACACCGGAAGTGTTTCGAAATGTAACAGGTACATATTGGAGTACCCGGGGGTTTATGGGAACCCCCCGGGGGAAGATATGGGCCATATGGGCCATAGGAGGGAGGCACACCAGCCCACAAAGGGGTGGCGCACCCCCCACCAGGGAGGAGTCTGAATTGGACAAGGGGAGGGGTGGCGCCCCCTTTCCTTCTCCCCCGTCTCTCTCCTTCCCCCTTTCCCCCTCCGGTAAAAGGAAGGGGGAGGGCAAATCCTACTAGGACCCCAAGTAGAACTCCTCCTACTTGGGGGCGCGCCTACGGCCGGCCTCCTATCCCTCCCTCCTTTATATACGGGGGGAGGCTCTAGAAAACACATCAATTGTTCCAAGCCATGTGCGGCTCCCCCCTCCATAGTTTACGCCTCCGGTCATATTCACGTACTGCTTAGGCGAAGCCCTGCGCGGATAACTTCACCATCACCGTCACCATGCCGTCGTGCTGACGGAACTCTCCCACGACACTTTGCTGGATCAAGAGTTCGAGGGACATCATCGAGCTGAACGTGTGCAGAACTCGGAGGTGCCGTACGTTCGGTGCTTGATCGGTTGGATTGAGAAGACGTTCGACTACATCAACCCCGTTAAACTAACACTTCCGCTTTCGGTCTACAAGGGTACGTGGACACATTCTTTCCCTCTCGTTGCTATGCATCTCCTAGATAGATCTTGCGTGATCGTAGGATTTTTTTGTAATTCCTTGCTATGTTCCCAACAGTGGCATCCGAGCCAGGTCTATGCATAGATAATATGCACGAGTAGAACACAAAGAGTTGTGGGCGGTGATCATCATACTGCTTACCACCAATGTCTTATTTTGATTCGACAGTATTGTTGGATGAAGCGACCCGGACCAACCTTACATGAGCACATTCATGAGACAGGTTCCACCGATGGACATGCAACTAGTTTTGCATAAAGGTGGCTGGTGGGTGTATGTTTCTCCAACTTTAGTTGAATCGAATTTGACTGCGGCCGTTCCTTGTTGAAGGTTAAAACAACAAACTTAATGAATCACCGTTGTGGTTTTGATGTGTAGATAAGAACGGTTCTTATTAGAAGCCCGTAGCAGCCACGTAAAACTTGCAACAACAAAGTAGAGGACATCTAACTTGTTTTTGCAGGGCATGTTGTGATGTGATATGGTCAAGACATGATGTTATATACGTTGTTGTATGAGATGATCATGGTTTGTAAAAGTTATCGGCAACTGGCAGGAGCCTTATGGTTGTTGCTTTATTATATGAAATGCAAACCCATGCAATTGCTTTACTTTATCACTATGCGTTAGCAATAGTTGTAGAAGCAATAGTTGGCGAGACGACAACGATGCTACGATGGAGATCAAGGTGTCAAGCCGGTGACTATGGAGATCATGACGGTGCTTTGGAGACGGAGATCAAAAGCACAAGATGATGATGGCCATATCATGTCACATATTTTGATTGCATGTGATGTTTATCTTTTATGCATCTTATTTTGCTTAGTACGATGGTAGCATTATAAGATGATCCCTTACTAAATTTCAAGGTATAAGTGTTCTCCCTGAGTATGCACCGTTGTGACAGTTTTTCGTGCCGAGACACCACGTGATGACCGGGTGTGATAAGCTCTACGTTCACATACAACGGGTGCAAGACAGTTTTGCACATGCAGAATACTCGGGTTAAACTTGATGAGCCTAGCATGTACAGACATGGCCTCAGAACACTGGAGACCGAAAGATCGAGCGTGAATGATATAGTAGATATGATCAACATAGAGATGTTCACCATTGAAAACTCCTCAATCTCACGTGATGATTGGACATGGTTTAGTTGATTTGGATAACGTGATCATTTAGATGACTCGAGGGATGTCTATCTAAGTGGGAGTTCTTAAGTAATATGATTAATTGAACTTAATTTATCATGAAGTTAGTCCTGATAGTTTTTTCATATGTATGTTGTGCATCAATAGCTCGCGTATAGCTCCCTGTTTTATTTTTGATATGTTCCTAGAGAAAACTATGTTGAAAGATGATAGTAGCAATGATGCGGACTGGGTCCATGATCTGAGGATTATCCTCATTGCTGCACAGAAGTATTATGTCCTTGATGCGCTGCTAGGTGACAGACCTATTGCAGGAGTAGATGCGGATGTTATGAACTTTGAGAAGCTCGGTATGATGACTACTTGATAGTTTAGTGCACCATACTTTATGGCTTAGAACCAGGACTTCAAAAACATTTTGAATGCCATGGAGCATATGGGATGTTCTAAGAGTTGAAATTGGCATTTCAGACTCATGCCCGAGTCGAGAGGTATGATACCTCTGACAAGTACTTTGCCTACAAGATGGAGGAGAATAGCTCAACCAGTGAGCATGTGCTTAGAATGTCTGAGTGCTACAATTGCTTGAATCAAGTGGGAGTTAATCTTCCAGATAAGATAGTGATTGACAGAGTTCTGTAGTCACTATCACCAAGTTACTGGAACAATGTGATGAACTATAATATGCAAGGGATGACGAGAACGATTCCCGAGCTCTTCGTGATGCTAAAATCGGTGAAGGTAGAAATAAAGAAAGAGCATCAAGTGTGGATGGTTAACAAGACCACTAGTTTCAAGAAAAGGGGCAAAGGAAAAGAAAGGGAACTTCAAGAAAGAATGGCAAGCAAGTTGCCACTCCCGTGAAGAAACCCAAAGCTAGACCTAAGCCTGAAACTGAGTGCTTCTACTGCAAAGGAAATGGTCTCTGGAAGTGGAACTTCCCCAGATACTTGGCGGATAAGAAGGATGGCAAAGTGAACAAATGTATATTTTGATATACATGTTATTGATGTGTACTTTACTAGTGTTTATAGCAACCCCTCGGTATTTGATACTGGTTCAGTGAACATGGATTAGATTCATTTGGATGAATCAAAGTTGAATTAGGACAATGATCCTACTAATTCAGCTTTTGGTCACTTTTGATCCATCCAGATGAATCTAATCCGCGTTCCTTCCACCTATGATATAATAACTAATCATGATCATAATAACAAATCATCATGATAATCATGATCAACATCATCATCATATTAGTATAAAATCTCTTGCATCATATCATCACCAACAACACTAGCTAATAATCATTATAGTCATTACCACCAACACTATTTAATCATCATATTCATAGTGTAGCTATCTAATCACCACCAACACTAGCTAATAATAATCATCATAGTCATTACCACCAACACTAGCTATTTAATCATCATAGTCACAGTGTAGCACATCATCATCTTCAAACTCATTCTAGCTAGCTAATCACTCCTGCTACTCTCTCTCAGGTAAAATAGCATAAAACATGTATAGCACTCTTGCTTCATCATGTTGAAGAATGCAGATGAACCTATCTCCTAATTGTGGGCCACACTTCGGATTGCTGCCCCTAGTACTTCTCTGTTGCGATCCTTCACAATTTTGCTCCAGTCTTTGACTATTAAGATTTGCTCGCTTCAAGAAATCTTGAATGCACTCATGTGCAATGTAGGATGTCTTGGCCTTAAGGTAACCATTGTCATGCGACCATTAGGCTCGATCCAACGAGGCACTACACTCATCGGGACTCCCTGTTGAAGAACATCATAGCAACATACTTAGCAATGAAGTTTAGCTTAAAAAATAATGTATGCAAAAGATGCACTGATGAGGACAAATAGTAAAAATCTTACCATCTTTCCTAAATAGATGTGACCGTAGTTCAATACGAACATTAGTGGTTGCATGTTTTGAGTACTAATATCTCGAAATCGAGGAAAATAACCTGTCTTGACAGTATCAAGATCCTCAAGCCATGAAATATAATGACCTATCTCCTCATAATTTAGTTCAGCCCCGGGACAGTAGTAGGTCCTGTCTACCAAGCGCTGGACATGTTTGCTTGAATAGAAATAAGCTGTCAATAGAAATTAGTTGCCAACTTTTTTAAATAAACAATGTAAATTACTTAATAAATATGGTTGAGAAACTCACATAATGGTAGAACTGGAGGCGTCTGCACATCGACCCAGATGTCGATATTGCCTTCAATTTCATCTTAGGTGATAACCATATTAGGCTCAAATGCATAAGCCTTGCATAGTGCTCTCCAATTTTGCATTCAAAATAGGAATAGGTGTCTGCATTGTATAATTTTTCGGCAAAAGTATAACCATGCTTGGTCCTCAAGTGAACTCTCTTTACCTCCATACTTTCCATAGTACTGAAACCAATCTATTCCAAGACATAGATCCTTGCATGACAGGGGATACGCTAGTAGAATTGTAAAATATTAAAATTATAAGTTGAAGAAAAAAGGAGAAGTAGTAGAAGTCATGCTTACTTACAAAAAAAGACTTGTCGTTGTGACTTACTGTATCCACATCGAAGTTCTCATATAGCACGATGCTGAAGCGCCTACCACCAACTAGGTGAGGCCTGTCGCACATGCTGCGCTCGTCTTCATAGTATTCACACATACTGAATTCCCTTTCGTCGTCAAATATTTCCTATATATGTTCATATTTGAAACATTGAAAATTAGTCGAAGGCAACTGCCAGGAAACTCAACACACAGATCACTATTACTCAATATGCAACAGGTTGACTTTAGGTCTGTCGAGTCTTCCTTCCTAAACTCTCATCTCACATATATGGAGGGCACTTCCTCTCTGATATTACGACCGTCGGTGATGGTCGCTACTCCTCCTTTCCCTAGTGCATTACAAATATCTAGCACAAGGAAAAGAAGAAGAAGCGACCCCCACGACAACAGTCGGCATTCTTCTTCTCTCATATATGGTGGACACTCCCTCACTGATTTTTCGACTGTCGATGATGGTCGCTACTCCTTCTTCCCCTAGTGCATAAAAAAGGTCTATCACAAAGATAAGAAGGAGAAGCGACCCCCACGATAACAGACGACATTCTTCTTCTCTCATATATGGTGGAGACTCTCCCTCGCTGATTTTTTGACTATCATGTATGGAGCCCTGACAGACTTAAAGTCAACTTGAAATGTTATTTAGTTCTCTTTCTAGCAAATCCGGGGCACTCGATATTTCCTACATATTCTAGAACAAGTCATGCTTAAATTCACAGAAAAATCTGACATGACCTTTGCTAAAATAGGACATATCGAGCGCCTAAAATTTGTCGGAACGGAAATGAATCAACACTCCGGCAAAACATAGGCCACTCGGAAATGAACCAATACTTCACACATGAGCATAAAATTGTGCTCATTGCATTTCAATGGTTCAATATTGACAAAAACATTTCAATATATCTTATAACCCGAACATTTCATTTGGTTAAGAAGCATAACTAAATGCCCTAGTTCTACTCTATTCAACACCGAGGAGTGGAGAAGGAGGAGGTGGACTTTTAGCTCACCGACTCGGGTGTAGAGGAAGTAGAGGTAGCTCAGATGATGATCACTCCAAGGAGACACGACTCTACAAAGCCTGCATATTCCATCGAGTAAAATTTTAATTAGATCATCAAATCTCATATAGAATTCATTGATGACAAAGTGATAATGACATAAATTCAACTAGTTCTATTAATTGAACTAGTTCAACTAAGCACTTACTAAAAATAAACTAGTTTTATTAACTTTCTTACTAAAAATAAACTAGTTCTATAGTAAAATTTTAATTAGATCATCAAATCTCATGTACCTAAATTTTCTTACTAAAAATAAACTAGTTCTATTAATTCAACTAGTTCAACTAAGCACTTACTATAAATAAAAATAATTAATGTTCATACTAATTCAACTAGTTATATTAAGAACTTTCTAAATAAACTATTTCTATTAAACACTTACTAAAAACAGTAAAATGAGAGAGGAGGAGGGTGGGAGGAGGGATGAGAGAGGAGGAGAGGGGAGGGCTACAGGCGGATGGCTTGGCCGGAGG
>NC_041383.1:643850270-643879527 GCF_002162155.2 Triticum dicoccoides | reverse complement strand
GGATGGAGGGACTGCCTCAGTGGAGGAGGAGCAGGAGCGGCGGCGGCGGCGGGCGACGCCGGTGCTCGGGGAACAGCGGCGGCGGTGGACGACGGGGGGGTGCGGGGGAGAGTGAGAGTGGGGAGGAGAGTGGGGGCGGCTGGTTGGGGAAGATAGGTGGCGTTTAGCAGTAGCGCGTGTTAGGATAAAGTGCTACTGCCAAACTCCATAATAGTAGCGCGTTCTACGTAGAAAAGCGCTACTGCTATTCCTCTAGCAGTAGCGCGTTCTCAAAAACACGCTACTGCTAAGCTAAGGCTAAGCATGTAAAAAAATCAAAAATACATTGGCCATAAATGATCTTTTTGTGTAGAATCTAAATTGTTAATAGGAATCTTCCCGGTTTAAGAACCGATGAAGATTCCTATTGCGGCCACAGATCCTACACATAGAGTTCAATGAAGACCAAGTGGTTGTGATGGTTTGAGAAGTAACATATTTAAGGTGGTAAACACCCTGTTCGTTGAGCGAGGTGGGACTAAACTTAGTTGCAACAAGTGGACTAAAGTTAGCAGCAGCAAGTGTTGGCAAAAAGCGATGCTGCTAAGTTCAATAGTAGCAACGCATTTACAAAATATGCACTACTACTATTCCTAGTCTGGTGGCTACATCGCAGCAATATTAGAAGTAACACTGTTTTCTCCTAATGCGCTACTGCTACGTTGATATCAGTAGCATGGTCAAAGTTGGTGCGCTACTGATAAGTAGCAGTAGCGCCTTATTTTAACCTGCACAGCTGGTAAGGTTCTGTGTATAAGGTTTTCCCTAGTAGTTAAATCCAGAGGCTCACCAAAATATGCCTAGTTCTTCTTTAGATGGTCCATGTCAATCCACTGAACTGGTACATAGATGTTCTGCTTGGCCTTGATCACATCTAGGAAGATGATATTTTGTTGCTTGGTCCAAAACAAGTCATTTCCCCTGCTAAGTTCCCTAGACTTGACATAGGGGTTGAGCTTTCTTCGAATCAGAAACTCTTCTGGAGGCATTTCATCCATGCCGACAGTTGGCTCCTTATCTTGGTAGTTGTGGTCTTGACGTGGTGTTGTGGGGCACTGGACCCCTCAAGAGCTTCTTGGTTGTGAAGACGCTTTGAGCTCGTGTCACGGCTGGGATTTGAGCGCCTGGCATTGGAACCGGAGACACCACCTATGACACACAACACAGACACACGAGAAGAGCGAGAAGGATTATTGCAAAGACCAAGGCCAAAACCGTACGAAACAAGTAGAAATGAGATTGGGTGTGACAAAACAAACTAATTTTTAAGTTAACGGTTGTACTGGACCAGGATGCGGAAGTAAAAAAATTGCATCTGCTCTAGCCACGGTAGTACTATGCCGGGTTGGCATGGTAGAACCGCGCTTAGAGCGGAAGTAAATTTTTTACTTCCGCGCACTGGGCGGTAGTACCGCTCCAGCGGAGCGGTAGTATCGCACGGGGCGGATCTCACATGAACGGGCGGTAGTACCGCTCTAGGAGGAGCGGTAGTACCGCACGGGACGGATCTCGCATGAACAGATCTAAGAACATCCGTGAAGGTAAAACGGTACTACCGTTGATCAAAACTACGTTGTTGCATCATCACCAAATAGCATATCTACTGCACTACCACTCTCCAACAATCTCCTCTTGCAAAGATTTAGCTAAAAGTCACAAGACCTACACATGCATCTCACAAAACCTAGAAGCACAACAACGAGGCAAAGAGAAAGGGAAAAGGGGAGATACTGGGGTCCATGGCAAGAGGGCGAGGTGGGGATCGATCCCACCGGTTGAAATGAGAGGAGAGTGGCCGAAGATGGAGATCCGGCGAGGTCCTCCGGCGCCATTCTTGGGCAGGAGAGAAAGAGACACATTTAGGGGAAGAGATGAATGGGTATTGGGGAGTTGGAACCCCCTGCCCGCTCTTAACCCCCAAGCGGCCTCGACAGCGTGGTAGTACCATGGGTCATTGCGGTAGTACCACCCGGGCGGAAGTACCGCACACTGGGCGGTAGTACTGCTCTTCCAGCGGTAGTAAAAAATTACTGCCGCGATGGAAGCCGTAGTACCGTGCCGTGGGCGCAGCTATGTAAGCACAGGAGCCACCCACCTCCAGCGGTAGTACCGTGGCTTGCCACGGTAGTACTGCAAATCCAAGAAAGTGCATGTTTCTACAAAAAGAAACAAGAAGGCCTTTCCAATGCACACTTCGAGCAACCGTGCATGCAAGAGAGAGCACAAAAGGACGCAACTTAAGCATGAACGCGGTCCAAAAGAATGCAACGAGACAATGAGGACCAAAAAATGAACCAAAACTTCACAAGAATAGAGGGCGGTGGCCGGAGCCACCTATGTTTGAGTCAATTGGTATGGCACCACGAAGAATTATCCTTGGGCCCATGACCAAAACTCGTCTTTGAAGCACAAGTATCATCAACAATGGCGAATGTGAAAGAGTTGATCCATTTATGCATAATGGGGGGAGGGAGAGTTCATTGAGAGAACAAAATTCTCCCAATGTCCATGCCTACACCTAAACAAGACAACATGATGAGTATGGTGGGGTGTGCACAGGTTCAAGCCACATTTCTCAAATCAATGATATTTAGCTCATGCCTTAACTCGCGAAAATCTTGCTTCATCCAAAGGCTCCGTGAAAATATCTACAAGGTTATCATGAGTATTGACATAGTTGACCTTAATCTCCCCTCGTCTAATGTGATCCCGGATGAAGTGATACCGAATCTCAATATGCTTCGTCTTGAAGTGTTGCACCCGGTTGAGTGAAATCTTGATGGCACTTTCATTGTCACACCAAAGAGGCCCTTTGTCACAAATGACACCGTAATCCTTTAAAGTTTGCCTCATCCATAGAAGTTGAGCACAACAACTACCGGCGGCCACATACGCGGCCTCAGTGGAGGAGAGAGACACACAACTTTGCTTCTTAGAAGACCAACTCACCAAAGAGCAACCAAGAAATTGGCACCCTCCGGAAGTTGACTTCCTATCCACTTTGTCTCCCGCCCAATCCGAGTCCGAAAATCCCACGATGTTGAAGTTTTCTCCTCTTGGGTACCATAATCCAAAGTTTGGGGTATGAGCCAAATATCAAAAGATTCGCTTGACCGCCACATAGTGGCTTTCCCTAGGCGAGGCTTGAAACTATGCACAAATTCCCACACTCAACATGATATCTGGTCTAGATGCACAAAGGTAAAGCAAGGAGCCAATCATAGAACGATATACCTTTTGATCCACCGCTTTACCATTAGGATCAATGTCAAGTTGGCATTTGACGGGCATTGGAGTAGAAGCCGGCTTGACTTCACTTAGCTTGAATCTCTTTAGCATGTCTTGAGAGTATTTGGCTTGGTTGATGAAGGTTCCTTTTCTTCTTTGTTTGATTTCGATCCCGAGAAAGAACTTCAACTCTCCCATCATGGACATCTTGAACTTCGAGGTCATGAGAGCGGCAAACTCCTCATTGAAAGCTTTGTTAGGAGAACCGAAGATGATATCATCAACATATAGTTGGCATACAAACAACTCCCCTTTGACCTTCTTAGTAAAAAGAGTGGGGGTCGATTTTTCCAATTTCAAACCCATGATCTTGCAACAACTCGATAAGGTGCTCATACCACGCACGTGGGGCTTGTTTAAGGCCATAGAGCGCCTTATCGAGTTGGTAGACATGATTGGGGAACTCGGGATCCTCAAACCTCGGGGCTTGTTTGACATACACCAACTCATTAATAGGACCATTAAGAAAAGTACTCTTCACATCCATTTGTTGCAACTGGAAGTTATGATGAGAAGCATAAGCAATCAACAAACAAATAGATTCAAGGCGAGCAACGGGAGAAAAGGTTTCACCCTAGTTGATACCCTTTACTTGGGAGTAGCCTTGTGCCACCAAATGAGCCTTGTTGAAAATGATAATCCCGTGAGCATCTTGCTTGTTCTTGAATATCCAAATGGTTCCAATAACATTATGGTTCTCCTTTGGCCTTGGCACCAATCTCCACACCTTGTTGTGCTCGAAGTTGTTGAGTTCTTCATGCATGGCATTAAGCCAATCCGGATCCTCGAGCGCCTCATAGACCTTTTGGGGTTCAACACAAGAAACAAACGCGTGATGTTCACAATTGTTTGCTAATTGTCTATGAGTGCTTACCCCCTTTCCTAAGCTTCCAAGCACATTATTCATGAGATGATCTTTGGTAGTGAACTTGGACGCAATCTTGGCGGCACGACGCTCCAATTACCCCTCAAGAGAGAGTTGAGGAGCGTTAACTTGATCATCTCGAGCATCGTCTTGAGCTTGTTCTTGATCTTTAGCTTGCTCTTGATCTTGAACTTGCTCGATGGTAAGAACTTGACCTTGGGCATCACTTGGTGGATCACCACCATCTTGAGGTTGATCTTACCCTTTATCTTGTTCATTTGGTTGAGGGCCTTCACTTTGTTCTTCGGAACCGTGTGGGTCTTGGGTTGGTGATGGTTCGACTTGAGTGGAACATTGTCCTTCTCCTTCAGCCACAAGGGGTTCCTCAAGGGGTAGGATATGACCAACACCCATTCTTCTTATGGCTTGGGGAGGAATTTCATCACCTACATCAGAAGTACCACTTTGCCTCCACTTGGGAGCCGTTATTCTCATCAAACTCCATGTTACACGTCTCCTCAATGAGTCCCGTGGACTTGTTGAGGACACGGTAAGCATGAGAGTTTGTAGCATAACCAACAAATATGCTCTCATGAGCTCTGGCCTCAAATTTAGACAAACGGACACCTTTCTTGAGAATGAAACACTTACAACCGAACACCCGAAAGTACTTGAGGTTGGGCTTGTTGCCGGTGAGTATCTCATATGGAGTCTTGTTCAAGCCTTTGTGGAGATAGTGCCAATTGGATGCATGACAAGCAGTGTTGATGGCTTCGGCCCAAAAGTTGTAAGGAGACTTGAACTCCGCCATCATGGTTCTTCCCGCCTCCATCAAAGGCCGGTTATTCCTCTCCGCTACACCATTTTGTTGAGGGGTGTAAGGTGCGGAATATTGATGCTTGATCCCCTCATCACTAAGAAACTCATCGAAGGTGTAGTTCTTGAACTCGGTGCCGTTGTCACTTCTTATCATCAAGATCTTTGCATTGTGTTGACATTGAGCTTCATTTGCAAAGTCGATGACGGTTCGTTGGGTCTCACTCTTCCTCTTGAAGAAATATACCCAAGTGTATCTTGAATAATCATCCACAATCACCAAGAAATACTTTCTACCCCCAAGACTACCAAAGGATGGAGGCCCAAAGAGATCCATGTGAAGGAGCTCCAAGGGCCTCTTCGAGTAGATGATAGTTGTGGGTGGGTGAGCCTTCTCATGTAGTTCCTTTGATACAAGCACTACAAGCACGATCTTTGGCAAAACTAGCATTTGTTAGTCCACGGGCATGGTCCCCCTTGAGAAGACTTTGCAAAGATCTCATATTGACGTGGGCTAAACGGCGATGCCAAAGCCATCCCACGTCAACTTTAGCCATTAGGCATGTCGCGGTCTTAGTGGGTCGCTCTAAAAAGTTAATCACATAAAGACCGTTCTCGACATGCCCAACAAAGTCTACTTTAAGAATCTTGCTCCACAAGAGGGACATGGTATCAATATCAAGGAAAGTGGCAAAGCCCATCAGTGCAAGTTGACGAACGGAAAGTAAGTTGTATGCAAGGGACTCAACAAGCATGACTTTATCGATCGTGAGATCATGAGAAATGACAACCTTGCCAAGACCCAATACCTTAGAAGAAGAGGCATCACTCCACTCGACATTGGTGGGAAAAGATGAAACCTTGTGCATGTCCACCACCAAGTCCTTGCTTCCGGTCATATGATTTGTGGCTCCAATATCGAGCAACCATGATCCCCCACCAGAAGCAAACACCTACAAGAGATCAATGCTTGGTTTTAGGTACCCATTTTGTAATGGTCCTTTGATGTTAGCAACAAGGGTCTTAGGAACCCAAACATACCATTCAATGTACTCATAAGAAGAACCAACAAATTTGGCATAAACATGCCCATCACTAGCACGACATAACACATATGAAGGGTTAAAGTCACCGTCTTTGTTGGAAGGAGTGGCATTGCCCTTCTTGACACCGCCACCCTTCCCATTGTTCTTCTTCTCCTTAAGAGTATCCTCTCCTCCTTCACAAACATTTTCTTGAGAGGAGGTTGTTTGGTCCTGTCATTCTTCTTATTCTTCTTGGACTTGGGTGCAAACCCAATCCCCTCCTTGGCCACAACTTCCTTTTGATCTCTCAAAAGGTCATTGAGGTTCTTCTCACCTTGTATGCAAGACACAAGGCCTTTCTCTAGTTGCTCCTTCAACTTGGCATTCTCCTCACAACACGGGTTAGTAGCATTTGCATTATCAATTAAAACGATATGACGAAATGTGGCTTTCTCCTTGGTTAGCTCTTGGAGTTGATCATGAGACTCTTGGAGGCTAGCATGAGCACTCTTTGTTGGTGTCAAAACCGGCAGATCTCAGGTAGGGGGGCCCAAGCTATATGTCTGAGGACTGATGGTAACAATGATCAAAGGGACACAATATTTACCTAGGTTTGGGCCCTCTTAATGGAGGTAATACCCTACTCCTTCTTGATTATATTCGATGGGTATAGGGGTTACAAGAGTTGATCTACCTCAAGATCGTAATGGCTAAACCCTAGCTTGTCTCTCCTGTCAATGTTATGATCCTGCCTTTGGTCCAAACCCTACGGTTTATATAGATACTAGAGGGGCTTGGGGTTGTACAAAGCTGGTTTAACAGAAAGGAAACAGTATATCCGGACACCTAAAGTCGCTGTTCACACATACGGGAGTCCTAACCGGACACGAGAGGTGGTCATCTTCCTTGTATCTTGACGGCCCATTAGTCCGGCACATATCGAATAGACCGGACGCCCGAGGACCCCTTAGTCCAGGACTCCCTAAGTAGCCCCTGAACCAGTCTTCAATGACGACGTGTTCGGCGTGCAGATTGTCTTCATCATTGTGAGGTGGGTTCCCTGAAAAATATACATCGGCATTCCTTCATAAAATAACTGTATTCGGCCTTGCATAATTAACACAACCCTTAGCCGCGAAGGCAGGATATATAAAAAATAGGAACAATGTCTTTACTGGCAACTTTTTGTGGCAAAGTGTCAGACTTGAACCTTCAATGTTTTTGTCGGGGGTTGGATACGACATATGACAAAGGATGGCTTATCATGGTGGGAGTGAGTAGAACATCACCGGTGCCTGGAAGTGGGATGAGGCGAAGACATGCACGCCGGCGGATCTTACCCAGCTTCAGGGCTCTCCTAGGAGATAACACCCCTACTACTGCTCTGCGGGGTCTCCGCATGCTCACTCAAGCAAGGTGACTACAATGGTGCTCCTAGAGCTGTTTTGGGAGGCAGGAGAGAGCTAGGCTAGTTCTCTCCTCCCGTGCTATCTGGTCTATCTCTATTCAGGTCCGAACCTTTTGCATGGGTGCCCCGGGGGGTTTATATAGGCCTACCCCCCGGGGGTACAATAGTAATACGGCTGGGCACGGGTCCCAGCCGTCTGTCTCTCTGGCCACCGTCCTTCCTGCCGGCTTCTGGGGCCCGCCGACTGGCGGGTCCCACGGACAGGCTTGATACTGTAGCGACACTCCTGGTGACGCAGGCTTGGTCATCGGGTCGTGGCAACAGTGCCGCCGTCTATCGGGCGATCACCATCGCCATTCCCCATCTTATCTGGTTAATGGCACGTGGGGCCCTGGGGAGGAGTCGGTCGACTCCAGGGAGGCCGACTCCCACAGGTCCGTCTTCGAGTACCCAGGCCGCCTTCGGCCCTCCCACTGACAGGCGGCCCCGCCGCCTTCGGGTCGTACAGGCCGGCGTCGTGGGCACAGTGTACTGCGCACTGTGGCTGAGGTCAAGGCAGGCATGGCAACAGTGTCGTGCCTCACCGGAGATCTTCCACCAATACGGCTAACTGTAGCCATGTCGGCCCCTCGTGAGCAGGGGGGAACGGCCACGCCGTGACCGTACCCCGTATCATACTTCGGGATGAGGGAGGAGTCTTGGGCCGACTCTCCATAGTCGGCCTCCTTGGAGGTCGCCAACTTGGAGTCGGCCTCTCTGGAGGTCGCCAGCTTGGAGTCGGCTTATCTCGGAGTCGCCGTCTAGGACTCGGCTTGAGGGGCGCGGCCTGCCCCGATGTCTTGAAAGGTCCTGGGGCTCGGGTTAGCCTACCCGTGGCCCATTACTCCGACAGTAGTCCCCGAAGCTGGTGAAGCCCGGCGGTCGTTGCATTGTGGGGCTCCAACAGCTTCAATCTTTTATAAGTGCAGACTCTGGGACTCGGCTGCCGTCTTCCCTTGGGCCGACTGTCGAAAGTCGGAGCTTCGGTGAAGAGCCTTAGTTCAAAAGTCGCGGCGGGAAACCAGGCGGCGTGCCTAATACGCCTCCCTGCTGCCATCAAGGCGGTCCTATCGCATGGCGCCACGTGGGGAGAATAGTCTGCCTGCCCACGGGCGCGACGGGACGGGCCGTCAGGCGGGGCCCGCCACTACCGCGCCTCGGCATACGGACGGATCCGTTGCGGCCGTGGACGGTTGGTTTTCCCACGTCGTTACTGCGCGCAGTAACTTCATGGGGCAAATCATGGGGCGGTGTGGGACATCGTGCGCAGTTAATCCCACGCCCGCCCCCTCGGCTTCCCAGCCCGCAGGGCTATAAGTAGGCGGGGGGAAACGAAGCGGCACAGCTTGCGCGCCCTTCTTCCCCGCTCCCCCACCTCATCTTGCTTTCTCTCCTTCCTTCCTCCGCCGTTGAGCCAGAGCACACCATACCGCGGCGATGAGCTCTTCCTCTGCCGCGGCCCCTGCCGTGCACTCCGGCGTGTGGGACGGCTCGGAGGTAGAGGAAGAACACATCGAGTTCCTCCACCGAACACGTCGTCTTCCCAGCGCGGACCTCGTGCACGCCCGCGCCGCGCCGGAGGGGGAAATCCGGCCGGCGCCGGAAGAGGGCGAGCGGGTCGTCTTCCGCTCGCACCTTATGCGCGGCCTGGGGCTGCCGGCGAGAGGCTTCTTCCGCTCGTTCCTGGAGTTCCACAGTCTTCAGCCGCACCACCTCACACCGAACACGATGGTGCTGCTCTCCGCCTTCGCCACTCTGTGCGAAGGTTTCCTCGGCCTTCTCCCCACCATTGAGCTGTGGGGGGAATTCTTCTCTTCTAAGCTCGGCACGCACATCGCCGGCGTGCCGGCTCAGTGCGGCGCCTTCATCGCGATGCGGCGCTCGACGGCCGACAATCCCTTTCCTCCCATCGCGCTGATCAAGTCGGTGAAGATGTGGCAGCGCTCGTACTTCTACGTGAAGAACCTGGCCTCCGACGGCGACTGGGTCAACCTGCCGCCCTACAAAGCCACTCCCCTGACCGAGAGGCTCCCCAGCTGGTCCCACAGAGTCAAGTCGCTGTCTCTCGCCGGAGCCGCCGCCGTAGCGCGACTCCGAGTCTTGATACAGTCGAAGGGACTCGTCGGGGCCGACTTGCTGGCCGCCTTCGTAGCGCGCCGAGTTCTCCCGCTCCAAGGCCGGCCTCACCTGATCTGTCAGATGAGCAGCCTCCGAGACCCAAGTCGGATGAGCACCAAGGAGATGCCCCACAAGGAGGTGGCAAATATGGTAAATTACATCGCGCACTGCGAGTATGAGGAGGACTGGCAGTTCGGCAAGGAGCCGTACTCGCGCGATAACCCTCCACCAGTGGTAAGTCACGTCTTCCTACTGTTTTGTCTTTTTTCCGTAGCCGACTCCAGCTTCTGACTCTTGTCGGCTTCTTCTGAACCAGAATCCTCTTATGCAGCCTGCCGCCGGCGCCACGAGACCGCCCCGCGAGTATGTCCCCGACCGCGCGGAGAGTGACGTCGACGACCCCGACTTGGGGGCGGCGGCAATGGAAGCCGACGCCGAAGGAGGGGGAGGAGGAGCGGAAGGCGACTTCAGGCCTTCGGCCACTTTCGACGACTGGCCCGAGGACGACGCCGAAGGGGAAGTCGCCCTGCGCCACCAGCCGAAGGTCGGCGCCTCCGCCGGCCAGGGCGGCGCGAAGAGGCGTCACGCCGGGCCGAGTGCGCCCGGCGGCAAATTGAAGAAGCTTAAGGGGGCGGCCGCCGCGACCAGACGGGAGGAGGCGGCCGTGAAGGCCAACCGCTTCCGAAGGGAAGTGAGAAGGCCGCCGCTAGTATCCGCGTAAGTCTTCATGATCTTTTATTTTCTTTATTGAATCTTGTCCGAGTCTTCGTTTATGTACTCCCTCCGATCTTCTCCAGGGCCCTCTTTCCCTTGAGAGAGTCGCCGTCCCCTCTGTCATGGGGTCGGCGGAGATGTCCGCCAATACTCGACGGGCCGACCCCGCCGCCGCCCTCCGGGAGGCGACGGAGCGAAACGCGCGGGAGAAGCGCGAGGAGGAGGAAGCCGAACGTCTGGAGAAGGTGGAGCCGACAAGGCGGCCGCCTCCGCCCGGAAGGAGCTGGAGGATGCCGAGCCTACCCTCGCAGCGAGACGGCATGCTGAGGAGGCCGCGCGTCGCCGATCAGCAATGCTCGTCCCCCCACTATCGTCTGCGCCGCCGCCTCCGGAGTTCACGGGGCAAACCGAAGGGGCCGGCACCAAGGACCCCATCATGGAGAAGGAGGGCAGCGATGTTTCTATGTCGGACACCCTCGTGCCGCCACCACCGCCTCCACCGTCGTCTGGGAGGCCGCACGGCAAACAACCGGTGGATCCGTCGGAGCCGCCGGCCATGGACGAGGCTGAAGCGCGGCTGCTTCTCCAAGTCGCCTCGCCGGTGCGTCGCCGTCTTGAGAGGGCGACCTCGGCGCCGCGTCCTTGGGAGACCAGCGTTGCCGGCTCGGCATCCCTAGACGCCGAGGCCACAAGCTCCGTGCCCACCGGGTGGGTGCGCGGAGGCGGCACCGGGCCGTTAAATCAACTGCTCTTGGTGGTCCAGGCGAAGCTGCGGGCCGAGGACGACGCCCTTCAAGCCTGCACCAGAGCGCATCTGGCCACACGAACGGCCGTCCGGCCGTCCGAGTAAGTTTATTTCCCTTTGGATTCTTGTTTGTTTCTCTATGGGGGCGCGCCAGCGCACCCACTGGGTGTAGTCCCCGAGTTCCGGGCCGGCTGCTGAGCAGGCGGTTCGGAACTCCCTCTGGCGAGTTCCAAACACTAACTTTGTCTTTGATGACTCACTGCAGGAGTATCACAACCTCCGCGCCACTGCCTTCAACCGCAACGTCGAGGAGCTGAACAAGCGGGCTGCCGACTTGTTGGAAAGCCGGAGTAAGTTCTTCTTCTTCGCGGGGGCGCGTTGGCGCACCCGCGGGCTGTAGTCCCCGAGATTCGGGCCGACTGCTGAGCAGTCGGGCCGGATCTTCCCGACGATCTTTTTTGCTAATGACTTATTTTGTCTCTTCTTTGTTCCTCAGAAGCCAATGCCGTTCTTCAGGAGCAGCTGGGCGAGGCCAATATCGCCCGTCGTGCCAAAGAGGAGGAGTGTGGCAAGCTCGCCACGGAACGCGACCTGCTGGCGGCGTAGCTGGCCGACCAGAAGGAGTTGCTCAAGAAGGCGAAGGACGAGGCCGAGAAGAGGGAGACCGCACTCCTGGCCGAGTTCGAGAGCGAGCGTTCCTCCTAGACTGATAGGGAGGCGATGCTGACCTCCGGCTTCCACGAGATCGAGGATATCGTTGATGGTAAGTTTCTTTCGCTTCTTCGGGCTTCCGACTATGTGTCAGGACAACTTCTGATTTTTTCGTCTTGCTTCTTTTTTGTCTTGGCAGACTTCTTCCCTGGTCACTCGCAGGCAGTTCCTCTGGCCATCGAGGCTGCTCGTGAGGCGCGAAGGGCAAACGGCGAGGAGATCGCTGCTAATGCCCCCCGAACCGTCGAAGAGCAGCTTCTGAGCATTGAAGCCCGTCTTCGTCCGGCTTACCGGCTGATGCGCCGGCTTCAGCGTGCCGGCGCCCAAGCGGTTGCCGCCCTGTGGCCAGGCACGCCGGCTCTGCGCACCGCCAGCTGAACTGCCGACTGGCTGGAGGTCGCTGCCGGTCGTCTTGAGGCTTGGAAGGGCTCTTCGGCCCGGGCCGGAGCGCGCCGGGCCTTGGAGTTTGTCAAGGCGTGGTATCCAGGGCTGGACCTGGACCGTCTGGCCGTGTTCCGGTCAGAAGCCCAGGCCGAGCTGGAGGCCGTGGAGGGCGCCCTTATCGAGCGTGCAGCGGCCATCGCCGAGTACACGGACACCAGTGTCTTCGTCCCCGAGCGGGCTGAAGGCGGCGAGGAGGTGCCGCCGGAGTGGTTCGGAATGAACCCGGAGTATGGCAAAGATTCGGCGGAGGTGATCGACTCCAGCACTGAGGAGGAGGACGAGGCGGAGGACGAAGGCGAGGCGGAGGCACCAGAAGACGGAGCAGGCGGCCAGCCTCAGCTCGACCGCGCCTCCAGCAACGAGCCGCATCAAGAGAAGGCGACTGTCCCCGGAGGTGATCAAGCCGAGACCGCCCAGCCGACTGCCCCGGCGCCTGACACCGCCGTCTCCTCCGATCCTCTGATCCCCAATGCCGCCTCCTAGGCTGCCTATTTCACCTTTGCTTGTCTGTCTTAGTAATCTTTTGAAAACTTTGTTAGTTTCGAACAGTTCCACCCGCGGGGTGTATCTTGAACTTCTATTCGAAGATTCGGCCAAGGGCCTATGTAAATATTTATCCGATTTCCGTCTTTCCTTGCTTACTGCTCTTTAGGCTTTTCCTTTTGCCGCCTTCCCTTAGTCGCTGCCTTGCCAGTCGGACAGCCGCTCCGCGGACTCTCGCTGGGTTAAGTGCTCGGCTACTTCGGGAAGGCAAGTACTTGGCCGTTTAGAGTTTCTTTAGTAAGCCGGATAGAAAGCGATAGGCCGACTACCCAAGAGTCGGCCGTCCTTGATAAAAGCTAATAAAGATGGCGAGCTAGCTACTCATGAGTCGGCTTCCGCTTTAGAAATGCTAGAGGCCGTCTTACGCTATGTTCATGCTTTAGGTCCTTAGGCATTTTTTGTGTGGGCGCCCGTTCTTCCCCCCTCCTGTTCGCCTCACAGTCGCTTTGCGAGCTGCGGCTTTGCCAGGAGGTGGATTTGGCACCGCGCACTACTTGTCTGACTGCGGGAAGCTCCTCATAGTGCAAGGTGGCGAGTCCCCGGGCCGACTAGTCTGGCCCGGTGCCAAGCGGCTTGTAATGAAAGTGATTTTCTCGAAGGCATGATTCTTGTCATATAGATAACAAAAAGGGCAGTCCCCGAGCTCGTCTCGGGGGGCCCAAAGTCTTAGTACTTTAATACAAAGGGGTAGTGCGATACATACTACATCAACTGTAAAATCTTCGAAAAAGATTTGCATTCCACGGACGCTCTGTCTCTTTGCCGGAGTCGTCCCTCTTGCGCGCTCGGGGCTTCTGAGCGTCGATCAGATAGTAGGCGTCGTTTCCTAGCACCTTGCTAATGATGAAGGCGCCTTCCCAAGGCACCGGCAGCTTGTGCTGGCCGGCTGTTCGCTGGATCAGCCAGAGCACAAGGTCGCCTTCTTGGAAAGATCTTGGCCTGACCTTCCTGTTGTAGTATCGACATAGGCTCTGCTGGTAGATGCCAGACCGGCTGAGTGCCAACAGCCGGCCCTCTTCCAGCAGATCGACGCCGTCTTGTCATGCTTCTTCTGCTTCTTCCTCGGTGTACATGGTGACTCGTGGGGAGTCGAACTCTATGTCCATTGGGATGACAGCTTCGGCACCATAGACGAGGAAGAAGGGTGTGAAGCCGGTTGAATTGTTTGGAGTCGTGCGCAGACTCCAGAGGACGGCTGGCAGCTCCTCAAGCCAACAGCCGGCAGATCGCTCCAGCGGGGCGACGAGTCGAGGCTTGATGTCGGATAAGACGAGGCCGTTCACTCGCTCCACCTGGCCGTTTGACCGCGGATGGGCAACGGACGCTAGGTCCAGTCGGATGCCCTGCGTCGCGCAAAAACGGGCCAAGGCGCCTTTGGCAAAATTCGTGCCATTGTCGGTGATGATGCTGTGTGGGATGCCGTACCGAGTTGTGATGTCAGCGATGAAGGTCACTGCAGTCGGACCATTCAACTTCTTGATGGGTTTCGCCTCCACCCACTTGGTGAATTTGTCCACTGCGACAAGCAGGTGAGTCAAGCCACCTCATGCCGTCTTGAATGGTCCCACCATGTCCAGACCCCAGACTGCAAAGGGCCAGGCGATGGGGATAGTCTTGAGTGCGGAAGCTGGCTGAAGTGGCTTGGAACGGAAAATCTGGCACCCCTTGCACTTTTGGACTAGCTCTTTGGCCTCTTCTAGGGCGGTTGGCCAGAAGAAACCGTGCCGGAAGGCTTTGGCGACGAGTGCCCTGGAGGCCGCGTGGTGACCGCACTCGCCTTCGTGAATGTCTCTGAGGATTGCTTGGCCTTGTTCTGCCTCGACGCAGCACTGGAAGACGCCGGTAACGCTGCGCCTGACCAGCTCTCTATTGACTATGGTGTAGTCTGATGCTCGGTGTTGCACTTGCCGAGCCAAGATTTCATCAGTTGGCAGCTCTCTGTTTACTAAGAATATGAGGATGGGCTGGGCCCACGAAGGTGCTGCTATTTCTTCAACTTCCACTAGTGCGACTTGGATAAGGGCGGCCAGGCTGGGAGGCGGCGGGTTGGAGTCCGCAGCCGCTTGCTGGTTTGACAAAGTCCCGGGGCTGACTGGAACAGTCCCCGGGCCGATCTCTGGAGTCTTTGATCTTGCCGCGGCAGTCCCCGGGCCAGGTTCTGAAGTCCCCGGGCCGGCTTCGACTGTGTGCTTCTTGGAGTCGGGTCCGGCGTCCTCAAGCGGAGCCGGCACAAAGATTGAATCTGATTCTGGTGACGGCTTGATAGAAGGCTTGAGGAGGCGCCGGAGGGCGACACCAGATGGTATTGCCTGGCGAGTGGAGCCGATTCGTGCCAAGGAGTCCGCTTGGTCATTGTCATTCCTTGGCACGTGGAGGAACTCGCACCCCTCGAAGTATCCGCTGAGCTGCTGAACGAGGAAACAGTAGCTCGCCATATTTGCGTCCTTGGCATCCCAATCGCCAGATGATTGTTGGACTACCAAGTCGGAGTCGCCATAACACAGGATCCGGCGAATGCCGAGTTCTTTGGCAAGCCGGAGCCCGTGTATGAGCGCCTCGTACTCGGCCACATTGTTGGAGGCGGCGAAGTGGATCTGCAGCGCATATCTGAGCTTGTCGCTCTTGGGGGAAGTGAGGACGACGCCGGCTCCCAAGCCGGTGCGCATCTTGGAGCCGTCAAAGTCTATCCGCCAATGGGTGGAGTCAGGCGCTGGTGGCAGATACGGGGTCTCGGCCCAGTCGACGAGGAAGTCGGCCAGCGCCTGCGACTTGATGGCGGTGCGGGGCTCGTAGTAGATGGTGTAGGGAGCCAAGTCAATGGCCCATTTGGCCACTTGGCCAGAAGCATCTCGGCTTCCGATGATCTTGGCCAGCGGGGCTGTACAGACCACAGTGATTGGATGCTCCTCGAAGTAAGGCTTCAATTTCTTGGCGGCAAAATGCACGCCGTAGCACATCTTCTGGTAATGGGGGTAGTTCTGCTTGGAGGTCGACAGTACTTCACTCAGGTAATATACCGGTCTCTGGACAGGTAGCGCTTTGCCTTCCTCCTTGTGCTCGACTACAATGACCGTGCTGACTACTCGGTTGGTGGCGGCAATGTATAGGAGCATGGGCTCTTTGGGAGTCGGAGCCGCCAGCACAGGGGGAGTACTCAACATCTTATTCAGTTGGAGAAAAGCCTCGTCCGCCTTGGGAGTCCACTCAAAGAAGGTCGTCTTCTTCATGAGCTAATACAAGGGGAGAGCCTTCTCGCCCAGCCCACTGATGAATCGGCTGATGGACGCCAAACAGCCGGTGAACTTCTGCACATCTAACAGTCGTCTGGGCGCTTCCATCCTCTCAATGGCCTTGATCTTCACAGGATTGCACTATATGCCGCGTTCGGAGACTAGGAAACCGAGGAGCTGGCCGGCTGGTACTCCGAAAACGCACTTCTCTGGGTTGAGCTTGATCTGGAATTGGCGTAGATTCTCGAAGGTTTCCTTGAGGTCCTCCAGCAAGGTTCCACGCTTCTCCATCTTCACCACTACATCATCCACATAGACGTGGGCGTTTCTACCGAGTTGCTTCAGGAGGCACTTCTGCATGCAACGCTGAAAGGTGGCACCGGCGTTTCTCAAGCCGAACGTCATGGTTAGGTAGCAGAAGGCTCCAAACGGCGTGATGAAGGCGGTCTTCAGTCTGTCAGCCGGGTTCAGCTGGATCTGGTGATATCCTGAATACGCATATAGGAAACTCAACAGCTCGCATCCGGCTGTGGAGTCTATCACCTGATCGATTCTCGGCAGAGCAAATGGGTCCTTGGGGCAAGCTTTGTTGAGGCTCGTATAATCAATGCACATCCGCCACTGCTTGTTCTTCTTCAGCACCAGAACCGGGTTTGCCAACCACTCTAGAAAAAACACTTCCATGATGAAGCCGGCCGCCAGGAGCCGGGCTATTTCTTCTCGTACAACTCTTCTTTTTTCTTCTGACAGGCGCCGCAAGGGCTTCCTGACGGGCTTCATATCAGATCGGACATGTAACTTGTGGTCGGCAAATTCCGTCGGGACACCCGGAATGTCCTTGGGGGACCATGCGAAGATGTCGCGATTCTCACGGAGGAAATCGACGAGCTCGCCTTCCTATTTGCTGTCAAGGCCAGTGCCTATGACAGCGTACCTCTCCGGGTGCTCTGGGTCCAATGGTATCTTCTTTGTTTCCTTGGTCGGCTTAAATGATCCTTCTGGTTCCGACTCCTTGGGGTCGGGCGATAACTCGGGCTGCTTGCCGGCCATCGCCACGACCCGATCAAGAAGCCGTTTCTCAGATGCGATCACCAAGGACTCGGCCAGCCGACTGCTTTCGGCCGCGCAAGCGGACGACTTCCTGTAGTCGCCGGACACGGTTAGGATTCCCTTGGAACTCGACATCTTCATCTTGAGGTAGGCGTAGTGGGGTACCGCCATGAACTTGGCCAGGGCGGGTCGGCCAAGCAATGCGTGATATCGGCTTTCAAGGTCCACCACCTCAAACCAAATTGGCTCTCAGCGGAAATGATCCTTGTCTCCGAAGAGGACATCTATCAGGATCTTGCCGATTGGCGAGAAGGAAAGGCCGGGGACGATTCCGTGAAACACAGTCCGGCTGCTCTGAAGCTGTCTTCGCTTGATTCCTAGTTTCCCCATCGTATCCTTGTACAGGATGTTGATGCTGCTGCCTCCGTCTATCAATACTCGCGAGAAGCGAGCGGCTCATCTGTCCGTGGCAAGGGTGGCGCCTAGGACCAAGGCGTAAGAGCCTGGGCTCGGCATCACCTCTGGGTGCTCAGCTTTGCTCCAACTGATAGGCCTTTCGGACCAATGCATGAACACTGGAGTGTTTGATGCGACTGCATTTACTTCTTGCTGCTGTTGGCGCCTGCTGCGCCGGTCATCCGCTACACTGGTGAACACCACATAGGCTCCGTACTCGTCCGGGAACTCGTCTTGTATCGCGCCGACTGGCCTGACGGCCGGCTGCTGGGGCGGCTGCGGAGGAGGCGGCCCAGCAGGAGGAGGAGGGGGCAGGCCGTCCCCCTTGGCGATTCTGGTCAGCCAGTGACATTTCCTGGTGGTATGGTTGGACGGCTTCACGCCGCTGTGGAACTTGCAGGAACCATCCAGAGTCTGCTCGTAGGAGAAAGCCGGCAGCCAGTTGGACTTGCCGCCCTTCTGCCGCTTCGCCGGAGGCGGTCCCTCCAATTGCTGGTCCTCTTTCGTTGCCACCTGCCGGCTGCTGGAAGTCGGCAGCGGGGCCTTGCACTTCTGGTCATTCTGCTGCTGCCGCCGACTGGTGTCTCCAGCCGGAGTTCTTGGAGCCTAAGGGGCGACTTTGCCAGTTGCGCTGACCCGAATCTCTGCCTTCATGGAGGAGTCGGCCATGGCGTACTTGTCCGCCGTGATCAGCAGCTCGTCGAGGGTCTCCGGCTCATCGCAGAGGAGCTTGTGCTTGAGGAGGGTGCCTTCTCTGCACCCGGCAGTAAAGTACTCGATGGCCTGCACCTCGTGCACGCCCTCGCAGGAGTTCCGGAGTTCGCCCCAGCGCGTGAGGTAGTCGCGAGTAGACTCGTCAGGGCCTTGCACGCACAAGGAGAGCGGGCGTGGCTTGGGAGGTCGCTTGTACGTGCTCGTGAAGTTGCGGACGAAAGCCTCGGTGAAGTCAACCCAGCTGTTGATGCTGCGAGGCTTCAGACTGTTTAAGCACGTTCGGGCCGAGCCCTGGAGCATGAGCGGGACATATCTTACGGCAACACACTTGTTTCTGTTCTCTATGTTGACAGCCCTGGAGTAGTCGATCAGCCAATCTTCCGGCTTCACGGTGCTGGTATATTTGGGCGTGTCTCGGGGAAGCATGAACCCTTTGGGAAAGGGCTCGTCCCGGATGCGGGGTCCAAAGCAGGGGGGACCCAACTCGTCTTGTTCTTCCAGCAGCAGGGATCGGTGGAGTCGGTCGATCCGGTGGCGGGCGTCATTCTCTCCGACTCCCTCTCGACGGCCAAGGCGGTCGCCGAGAGTCGGATGTTCCACGGGCGGCGGGGAGACTCGCCTTTCTCTGCGAGGAGGGGGAGGCTGGTAGTCGTCCCGCCGTTCCACCGCCCTGGGGCGGCCGTCTTGGTCGCGCTCGATGGTGATGTGAGTCCGGCTGTGGCTGACAGCCGGCTCCTTGTCCTTCTTCCCACGGGCCCCGCCAGTCGGTGTCCGAGACGTCGCACCTTGGTCTCGGCGTGGCGGTGGGTCGTCGTTTTGGCGCTACGGCGCCTCGGTGCGGCAGCCGGCACCATTCTGCGCGGTGGCCGCGTCGAGGAGTTGCTGAACTCGCTCCGTCATTATGCGGCGCTCTTCGCCTTCGAAGTTGTCGAGCTCGTCTGCTGCCGTCTGGGCGGCACGGATATTCTCTGCGGGCGTGGCGTACACAGGGCGATCAGCCCCGAAGAGGTTTGCGATTGCCGCGCCGCGCTGTCGGACTGCGTCTAGGCGGCTAGGCCCAGTTGGAGCCGGCGAACCGCCTACGGCACGATCCATCTCTCATTGGTAAGCTTCTGACAAGCGCCTCATGCTTGCCAGCTTCTTCGCGCCCTCGATGAGCTGAAGGCGGAGCGCCTCCAGCGTCCCGGCGTCGGCGTCTTCCGGAATCGGCGCTGCAAGGTCTCACAGGGCCGCGTCAAGCGGGTCATGCGCTCCCTCGCCGGAGCGCTTGCCGTGTTCGACGACGAGGACCTCGGTGATGGTGCTTCTGCTGCTCCCCGCGTATGAGAGTGGCTTGTCGTAGACCACCACGTTGGTGGGGAACGCGTCGAGCGACGCGGTGTCGGAGTCGACCAGCATCGGGTCGATGGATCCTATGGACTCCAGGTCCGCGGCAGGCTCGCCGGCGACGTGGAGTTGGTCGAGGAGGCCCGTGAGGAGGCTCTCGGGGGCACTCGTGCCTGCGTCGGATGCAGGCTCATCGGAGAGGTGAACCTCACTAATAAGATCGGCGAGGCAGCTGGCCGCACAGGCGATCTCCGCGCCATGCAGCGCGTCGGCACAGACGCCATCCGGCGTGCCGGGCTGGCTGCGCTCGCTGGGAAGGAACAGGGTTCCCGTCCAGAGCAGATCTTTGGACGACGGTGCACCTGCCCCACGGTGGGCGCCAAATGTCGGGGGTTGGATACGACATATGCCAAAGGATGGCTTATCATGGTGGGAGCGAGTAGAACGTCGCCGGTGCCTGGAAGCGGGATGAGGCGAAGACATGCACGCCGGCGGATCTTACCCAACTTCAGGGCTCTCCTAGGAGATAACACCCCTACTGCTGTTTTAGGAGGCAGGAGAGAGCTAGGCTAGTTCTCTCCTCCCGTGCTATCTGGTCTATCTCTATTCAGGTCCGAACCTTTTGCATGGGTGCCCCGGGGGGTTTATATAGGCCTACCCCCAGGGGTACAATATAATACGGCTGGGCGCGGGTCCCAGCCGTCTGTCTCTCTGGCCACCGTCCTTCCTGCCGGCTTCTGGGGCCCGCTGACAGGCGGGTCCCGCGGATAGGCTTGATATTGTAGCGACACTCCTGGTGACGCAGGCTTGGTCATCAGGTCGTGGCAACAGTGCCGCCGTCTATCGGGCGATCACCATCGCCATTCCCCATCTTATCTGGTTAATGGCACGTGGGGCCCTGGGGAGGAGTCGGCCGACTCCAGGGAGGCCGACTCATACAGGTCCGTCTTCGGGTACCCAGGCCGCCTTCGGCCCTCCACTGACAGGCGGCCCCGCCGCCTTCAGGTCGTACAGGCTGGCGTCGTGGGCACAATGTACTGTGCACTGTGGCTAAGGTCAGGGCAGGCATGGCAACAGTGCCGCGCCTCGCCGGAGATCTTCCAGCGATACGGCTCACTGTAGCCATGCCGGCCCCTCGTGAGCAGGGGGAACGGCCACGTCGTGACCGTACCCCGTATCGTACTTTAGGATGAGGGAGGAGTCTTGGGCCGACTCTCCATAGTCGGCCTCCTTGGAGGTCGCCAGCTTGGAGTCGGCCTCTCTGGAGGTCGCCAGCTTGGAGTCGGCTTATCTCGGAGTCGCCGTCTGGGACTCGGGTTGAGGGGCGCGGCCTGCCCCGATTTCTTGAAAGGTCCTGGGGCTCGGGTTAGCCTACCCGTGGCCCATTACTCCAACAGTTTTGAACAGTGTTCACACCCAGCATTCTGTGTTTCGAGGCCGAGCCCCCTTGCACTACAAAAAAATACACTTCCGTGATGATACGTGTTTGTCACAGTAGGTCGGGTTTTTTGTCATGCATGTACATCCATGAAAAATTTAAGACAGAATCAAGATAGTCATACCTGTGCTGTCATAGAAGTGTTCCATGACATTACCAAAATTATCATCACGGAAGTGTCCACTTCCATGACGATAAATCGCGCGTCACAGAAGTGCGTTTGTCAAGGGTGACCGACACGTGGCATCCACCGTAGCGGAACGCCGTTAAGCTATCGGGTCGGATTTTGGATCCGATAACCCATTAACAGCCCCAACCAATGGGGATTTTCCACGTGTAAAATCATCATTGGCTGGAGGAAACACGTGTCGGCTCATCATTGGGACAGATGTCATCCACTCACTGGACAAAAGGCGCCTATGATATGTCGACACGTGGCACAGCCAAACAGTGGCCCATTCCTATGAAAAGGCCGGCCCGTTTGACTTGGTCAAAAGCTGGCGGGCCGGCCCATGGAAAGCCTGTTAGCATATAGACCATTTACAACCCGCTAACACAAGGCCCGTTACGCCCTATGCGAATTAGGCCCAGTAGCGTCATCTGGGCCATCCAATATGATTCCAGCCCGTTTTCACTTCTGGCCCATGTATGGCCCATGACGTCTTTCGGCCATATGAGGCCCTTTGTAACTTTTGGCCCATTAGCAGCCCGTGCTAAAACTAGCCCGTAATGAACAGTGTATTACTTTACACCCATTAACAGCCCGAGGTGAAACTGGCCCGTAATGAACAGTGTAACACTTTATACCCATTAACGGGCCGTTATTCCGTTGGGCCGTTTCCAACCCAAGTTAACTTTCAGCCTTATGAGGGCCCATTTATTCTTGGGCTCATTTGCAGCATTCGGTTACTTACGGCCCGTTTTTGTCATTTTCTTCTTGTGGGCCAAATTCAGCCCGTCGTTACAGTCGGCCCGTTTTTGGTCCGTTAGTCTATTGGGCCACTTTCATAGCATCACCAAATACGGCCTATTAACGGCCCGTTATGGTCAGCCCATAAAACGTACGATTTCCAATATAGGCCCGTCTACGGCCCATTAAAGGCCCGTACAAGACCAATAAATGAGTTGGTGGCCCATGGATCCTACGTGACGTAGAAGGCCCAGGTATCCTACGAGACGTAGAAGGCCCATGGATCCTACGAGACGTAGAAGGCCCATGGATCCTATGAGACGTAGAAGGCCCATGGATCCTACGGCCCGGGAAGGCCCATGGTCGGGCGAGTTGGCCCCCGTTTGAACGATATAGCATATTCAAAGAATTATCCTACTCAATACTATCACCTCTAAAAAGCATACACTATACAACAAAGAGATCAAGGCATAGAAAGGTAGAATAATCCTACACTATACAATAAAGAAATTACAGCCGATTATACCCACTGGGCATTATGGTTCGGCACAGGTGATAATAAAGCATACACAAACAGCAAATTACATACACTGGGCAAATACAGCTCATACATCATGGACGCGCATCAACTTAACTCCATTTGAACTATAATCTCTTCAGAAAATAGGATTGGCCGGATTCAGATAGCACAAATTTCAGTCTGCAAAATCTCCAATTCCTTCATGGTTACCTCGGTGTCTTGTTTCATTTTTTGACTCCTGCATCTAATACCTGCATGTACAGTCTCAACTTGTTGATTATACGTTGACAATCATGTACACGTTGTCTTTCCACCTCTAGTTGATGCTCGAGAACATCAACACATTCCAATTCCAATCCATATTCATTCGGTAACGGCCATGCCGCACTGCTCGCAGATTTTTGTGTTGATGTCACTTCATCCTAAAATGTTTCTGTAAGTACACATGACTAGGGCAAAAATATAGTTACAACAGTGAAGCGAACAAGACACTATATTGTACTACATGGCAAAACAGGACTAACAATAATGTTACACGTCACTTTCACACAAAAAATGTTACACGCCATGAAGCATAAGCAGGTGATATTTTAAAAATTATAAAAAAGATAGTCTGTGCAGCCTGCATACAGAAATCCCTCTTAGCTCACCAGAGGAGCATGATGTTGGGGCCCAATCGAAAACATAGACAAGTTACAAATTTAGACAGCACGTTGCATATAAGTAAGCAAGCAGTTGGCCATTATGTACCTCAATTAAAGTCTTAGGGAGCATAATGAACAGCAGAGGGTTTCATACAAACATACTACAGCAGGCAAAACTATGCAATCATTAGCGTAGTATAAACTAGATTGTGAGCCTCATGCAATAATAGTTGGTCAATAGACTTCAAAGCTTCAGGCACACTTCGGTAGAGTAATTAAATGGTAAGGCCTTTAATTATGTCAACTAATAGTGATACAAGTACCGAAATCAGGCATGATTATTTGGGCATCTCATTAAGTGAGGACAAATAAAGCAATTGAAAAGAGAAAATTAACTATGCCTGAAACAAACAAGTAATTGAACTGTTGAGTTGCATACAGTGACTTACCTTAGCAGGTTGAAGAGGCTCAGCGCAGCTCCTACTTCTCTTGCAAGGCTCCTTCCTAACATCTTGTACTTGGAAATCCTCAATCTTATCTTCGTTGCACCCCCTCTGCAAGGTGACACAAACTAGTTACTCGTCTCCTTGGAAGATAAATATGCATACTTTCCAGTCTGTGAACACAAAAGGATGAGATTATAACAAAACAACACCACATAATGAAACATGCCGCATCTCTTGCACTTGCACACAATGAAATGAGCATTTACTATGTCTGCACTATGTAAAAACTAGGCATACCTTTGAACCGGATCTCCAGGTACTCTTGGAGAGCCTACTGTAGTGTACAACCAAACCTTTATGTCACCTATGAGTTAGACAAGGCCCCACTATAGCAGCCCTTAGTGTTTAAATCGTTGACAAGCTCTGTTAGAGTGTTAGGTCAAGAACAACAAGTAATCAAAGCAAACAGTCCTAGTATGGCTGGCTGATGCAAACAAGCAATTGAACAGATGTGTGAGCAAATCTTACATATCAAGAAAAGAAGCAAAGAAGGAGGCTTAAAGACCATCACTTGACTGACCAGATATAAGGGGCATTTAAACATCATGTGCAACATATGAACTAACATAAACATTGCATATTCTAGATTCTACAATGGAATGCACATGTATTAGGTTATGCCATGTATGATGATGCCTAAATGTACAGATAGCAGGCAGGAGTGATTCATCATTGCACGCACAATTGAATTGCAGGTTAAGGGCCAGTTTGATTCTGCCTTTTCAGGGCATATTGTCAAAATAAGCCATAAAAGATGTAAAGAAGTCATTTTTGAGTTATGGGCTTGGGCTTAACTAATTTCGCTTTGGAGGGGGGTGTTTTGGGTAGAACCTCACTAAAAATTGGACGGAAGGGGAATAGTGAAATGACTCTGTTGTCTGCCTATATTACACTCAAAATGCAACTGCTGACACCCGTGTCACACCTGACCCTCAAGTAAAAACAAACACGCAAGCATTCATTGCCCTGCCCGCTTGCATCTCCTCTCCCCTTTCCCTCTACCTCGATCCCCTGCCTGCAGCACTAGGGTTCCTCCAGCGAGCCGTCGCCACTGGTCCCATCTGGCCTGGTCCTCGATGATGCTATGTCTAGCTAGGCTACATGGCCGGTGGGTAGGGGCAAATCTCCCTGGCTGCTCCTCCCTCTAGCGCCGCCCCTCATTCTCATGGTCTCCAGCAGCTGCTCCACTGTGGTTCATCCAACGCACTACTCTGGCGGGCGCTGCACAACTACGGCTGATGCCACACTGCGGCAGAAGGCACCTTATTCCCCCTCCCCTCCTCCCAGGCCATGGCCTTGAGGTGCTGTTGAAGGATCAGCTCATCCAACAAGGTGAGGATCTCCTCTGATTTTTTGCCAAATTTTCATTCTGATCCACTATATGATGAATTGCTATAAGGTGCTGTTGAAGGATGAGCTCATCCAACAAGGTGAGGATCTCCTCTGATTTTTTGCCAAATTTTCATTCTGATCCACTATACGATGAATTGCTATGAGCTGCTTCTGCTGCTGCTATATGATGCATTGCTATGAGCTGCTCTTGCTGCTGCTATATGATGAATTGCTATGAGCTGCTGCTGCTGTATGATGAGTTGCTATGAGCTGCTGCTGCTGCTATATGATGAATTGCTATGAGCTGCTGCTGCTGCTGCTATATGATGAGTTGCTACAAGCTGCTCCTGCTGCTGCTATATGATGAATTGCTATGAGCTGCTCCTGCTGCTGCTATATGATGAATTGCTATGAGCTGCTCTTGCTACTGCTATATGATGAATTGCAATGAGCTGCTGCTGGTATATGATGAATTGCAGACTGCTGCTGCTGTATGATGAGTTGCTATGAGCAGTTGCTGCTGCTATATGATGTTTTCAGGTGGTGCTGCTATATGATAATAACCAGCCACTTGGACCATCAAATTTCAATAAATAATTGTTCTTCATTTAAATGTGGGTCATGCATTCTTCGTTTAAATTAGGCAATGGGATCTCTATGGAAAACATTGACCAAAGTAGATTGTGCCAAGTAGATGGTATCTTTGTATTTGCATTTTGAGCAAATAGTGATGGTCTGTTTTCCTATCATATTAATTACTGCACTGGGTTCAATTTGTGATGTTTGGAAGTCAAATTAATTTCCATATGGGCAGCAAAATGAAAAATATATAATGCAATCTAGACTTTCCACTGATCATACCAAAGATAAGCTGAAAACGCAATGAAAAGAACTGGTTGGCTTATTACATGGAGCTTATATTCACAGGTGCTTACTTTCTTAGGATAACTCGTAATAACTGTCCCTAAGAAACTTGGCTAATAGAACTGGCATACAAATAACATGTCACGATGATTGCAATGGAGGAATGACGTACCATAGCACACTGTATAGGCTCACCGCTGCCTCTCCTTTTTTTGTGATGTTCCATGAAATTGCCACATACATCTTGTACTTTTTCATTGTGTAACCCTATCTGCAAGTTGACACGGCTAATTTCAGACATCTCTACATGATACTACATTGCATATCCCTTGCGCATATTTAAACCACCAATTAACGATTGTGTGCGTACCATAAACTAGCCATGACTCTGTATGCTGGACTAGCAGGCACTCTACGGGAGCCTAATGTAGTGCACTGGAATTCCTACATGCCACCTACGATTTTGTGTAATGTACTGCCCCTGTTCCTAAATATATGTCTTTGTAGAGATTCCAGTATGGACCACATACAGATGTATATAGATGCATTTTCGAATGTAGATCCACTCATTTTGCTTCGTATGTAGCCTATAGTGGAATCTCTAGAAAGACTTATATTTAGGAACGGAGGTAAGAGGTAGTATCATGTATGACATCTACATATCTAATTTAGCAGCCAGTAGTAGAAATCATTGTCTGCACAAAGGGATTACTGGTCGAAAATCTAGCAAAGCACGCAGGCAGGCACAGAACAATACAAGAGAGAGAGAGACGCGCTTACAAGATCGTAGCAATGCCTCAGTCCAGGATCTTGGTTGGCCAAGCTATTAGATCCAGAAGAAACATCGTCCTTGTAGTTTTTGCCAGCTGCATAACAGGTAACAACGACCGGTTAGTATATTTGATTTGAAGTACATCGGGCAGGTGATGCTGGACGGGTTTAAAGGTGACAAGTACCTAGCCCATGGCGGGTGCTTGGCATCTCTCCAGACGGTGGGAATCAGGTTAGAAACGTCGAGGGTGATATCGCTGCGCTGGCTGTCGGGGTCCGGTAAGGAGATCTAGAACCGTCGAGTAGGGTGTTTATGGAGCGGCTCCGGTAGGGTGGACTACGGTGTGGGTGAAGCGGATCTGTGGCCGTGGACGAGGGCGTAGGTGAAGCTGCTCCGGTGGTTGGGTGAAGGATGGTGTCGACGACGCGGATCTGCGGCCGTGGACGGGGCGTCAGAAGCTGCTCCGGTGGTTGGGTTAAGGATGGTGTCGACAATGCGGATCTGCGACCATGGACGGGGTGTCAGAAGCTGCTCCGGTGGTTGGGTTAAGGGTGGTGTCGACGATGCGGATCTGCAGCCGTGGACGGGGCGTCAGAAGCTGCTCCGGTAGGTTGGATGAGGGTGCGAGGAAGCGGATCTGAGGCCGTGGACTTGTGAGTTGGCAAAGCGGCCCCGGTAGGGTTGAGAATGGTATAGGCTAAGCTACTCCGGTAGGGTTGACGATGGAGTCGGCGAAGCGGCTCTAGTAGGGTTGAGGAAGGTGTCGGTGAAGCGGCTTCGGTAGGGGTGAGGAAGGTGTCGGCGAATAGGATCAAAGGCCGTCGACAGGGGCGTCGGTGGGGCGGCTCCTGGGGATGTGGACGAAGCGTCTCTAGTGGGGAGTACGAATGAGCCGCTGCAGATGTGCGGCGGTTGACGAGAGTACTGGCGAAGCAGATTCGGCACCGTGGACAAGGCCGGCACTGAATGGGCTGTGGTACAGTGGTGGATGAGAAGTCTACTTGTTTCTACGGCAGGTGGGAGGGGTAGATGCGGCCGCAGAAGCAGATCCGGTGAGGTGGACGCCGCTGGCAGTGAATGGGCTATGGTACGCCGGTGGATGAGCAGTCTAGGGTTTCGAGAGGGGAGGGGAGAAAGGGCGATGAAGTACGGACGGCGTGATGTAAGATGCTCTGGTGCTGTGGAGTTAGTCGTTTTTGTGGGAGGGGGAGAGGAAATGGGGATGCCGTGTAGTGGGGGGAACCGGAAGTTACCAAAGCAGCCCCGACCTATCATGTAGATGAGGGCGGTATTGTAACTGTTGGTCTCCGTGCACCAAGGACAAAAGGGGGATTTCACATGCTAAAGACTAAGGTGGTGGAAATTTTAGAAGGAGGCGGGAGATTTTGCCGCCCGCGGGATCGTTCATATCCAGTTTGAACTAATTTTGGACCGTGCTAGCGGGAAGGTCATGCTAGACTGTGTACATAGGGCACGCGTCAGCAGTTAATAACTGGTGTGAAGTCCACCCCAGAAAAAAAGACAATAACTCGGGATGATGCGCTGATAACTTGGACGTTCACACGGGCGCGGCCAATCGTACGGGTGTAGTGGCGCGTTCACAAAAAACTGGATCAAACGCTCAGCCTATGTATTTCTCATGTAAATAGATAATTTAGTGCCATTGGTTATTTACTTTAAACATAATGCATTAACGTGTTAGTGTAGAGGCGCACAAAAAGAAATGGATATTGTAGTTAGCTACTTAAAAGTGTTACCTCATATGATTACATAGCCTCCATTTCATAAATTGTGTACCCGTTGAATTCATATATGAATATTACATATATTACTTCAAAACATAAACTTAAATCATCCAAGACTAATGAATTTGAATGCAAGAGTAACAATGGTGCATGTACATGATAGCTACATTGGTTGTTTGAAGAAACATCACTGTAACTTTCGCATGCACAACTGAAAAGGTTTATTTAAATAGAAAAAAAATGTGATATGTGAGTGTCCAATCTTTATAGCGTTGAATCGACATTGTACCTTTGGCCACGATACGAAGTAGATATTGACTTATGTTCAAGCGATGCACGTCCACGATCGCTAGATAGTGATACGTGAATGAATTGTGCAATCTCTCTGACACGCATACATATCTCATTTCCCTATGGGCATCGGAATCACACACGCACACTTCATGTATTTCTCTCCCTCCGTCAAGGTTAAATTCGTCTTTCTACCCCGTCCTACAAGTCTCTCACACATAAACACACACGCTCTCTATGTCTAACATGCCCACCCCTTTAATTCCGCCTACCCACAGCCACTAATGTCTCAAAGTATAATAATGTCTCTCACACATATGCTATCTACCTATCCCTTAATATAGCTAGATATGTGTCACACAAACTCCTTCTCCCTACTAGCAAGATGCCCATGCGTTGCACGGAACATCAATATGCATTTGTATGAGAAGTTTATCTTGTGGGAGAAAAGGATGAACGAGGGAATGCCTTATTTGCAAATGCGAAGAGGGGTGTGGATATCTTTTTGCAAAATTGCCATATTTTCCTTCCTGTCCGTCAGATATAAATCGGATGGCCTATATTGCAGGATGGCAGGAACACCATCATCACCAACTCTGTTTTTTTATAAGAGTAGAGATATGTGAGTGTCACTGCCCCCCCCCCCCCACATGCACACACACCCACACTTCCCAAAAACCGAAGGAGTAGGGTGACACCTCGAT